>NC_143553.1:70321071-70639285 GCF_054136105.1 Typopeltis vanoorti | reverse complement strand
GAAGGACATCTTCGAAACTGTCCTACGGAGGCTCAATATCGCTGTTTTTAAGACTTGATTTTTAGTTCAAATTTAAACTTGAGAATATTCTGAAATTGATTGGGAATAAAAAAAAAAATAACGAGCCAAAATCCCGTCATGAAAATACATGAGATGTTAGTGTGGCTTTGGAATTCTTATGAGGCCAATATATTTAATTGTGCACGTGGTATCTTCCAGTTGTTCCTGTTATGTGGGAATAAATTTAAGCTTTTCCGAGAAAGGGAATGTTTCCTGCCATCTCATTATTGAGACTAGCTAACTTGCCTTCAAAAGTCTCTATAAAAGTTCCTCTTGTCTTGAAAAGATTCGAAGCCTGCTTTTCTAGTGGAAGAATAAATGTTGCGACGTGCTCACGGCTCTACTCACAAGATAATTTAATGTATGAGTGATTGATGTAAGAAGCAAAATTTTGAATTAATTCAAACTCTCAGCTGGCCGTTAAGCGGAGAAGTTATTCAATAGGTTTTTGAAGCCAGTGTTCCAACAAGTTATATCGAAGCACGGCATTTTTGAAGTGTCATTTATAAAAAAAATCAGTAATGACCTTTGAATATTATATTTAGTTTAATTTATTTTATATATATATATATATGTGTGTGTGTGTGTGTGTGTGTCAGAGAGAGAGAGAGAGAGGAAGGGAGTTTCAGTAAGTTCCCCTAACATGATTTTGCTACTATTTACCGTTGAAATGTAGATGAATAAAAAATTGTGACATGCTAGTAAAATTCATAAATGCTGTATTAACGATGATGCTTTAGTATTGGCATAAAGAATTGAAGTCAACCATAACTTTAATAAAGTGAATTACTTTTCTAATTTGTTGGCTGAGAGTATTTCTTTGGGTTATTTATGGAATATCATTTTAAGTAAACAATTACATGTGTACATTATATGCCCAAATTTCTATCTACAGTTCTGAGTCATACATTTACACTTCTTATTTTTGAGCAGTGTATTTATATCTCATTAGAATATTTTATGTGGTTTCTTTATTTTCACATTCTGTTTTATATGTAACTATGGGATATAACTAATGTGTGTCATCAAAAAGAGCTAATAACATGGACGTTATTAGCTCTTTTTTTGTTTTTAATACTGTATGCATATATTTGATGTGTGATACGTTACGACGTATTTGATATGTAAATTTGGTGTGTTGGTCTGGAATTCGTTGAGTTTACCTAGATAGTTGTCACGTGTCAAGGTAGGCTGTAATGTATTATTCACTGTGCCTCCGCTGGACATGGCGAAATGGCTAATGATTTTATTGAAGTTATACTTTTTCCTTCCCTACACACTTTGAAGAATCGTAAAGTTCGTAAACATGTTATTTGTGACTTTCAAGAAAATGTCAAACCATTCTTCACCTCTTAATAAACGTTATGTTTATGCAAACATCAATTGTGTGCTTTAGATCACTCGGAATATTTAAATCATTCAAGAATATTATGTAACAAACTTCGTTTTTTTTAGAAATAAATCGTTTTAATAAGCAATTCGTTTATAGAAATCTCATTCATAATGCGTTTCTATACACACACATTTCTAGAAGCGGTTCCTTCTGCTATATTTGTTATTCTAATTGCTTTCCTCCCCTCCTCCTTATCTCCATATCGGTATCATTCTTCTAGTTAAGGCAATATGGTAACATAAAAGTGAGAGCGAGGCTTTTCTCAACAATGTGTAAGCATCTACAATCTCGTATTGGTGGATAGTTTCAGCTTTCAATGCAATTTACTATTTAGTTTTGTGAAGTTATCTCTGTTTTAGTTTAAATCAGTCTGTTTTTGTCCCAAAATTAAACGAAACGATTCAGAATGACAACACAATACATACAGTCACTAACAAAAACAAAGGGATTCCATATTCATAGGCCTCAAACTGGCTCTTAGCTCAGTTGTGGTAATAAATCGACAGAAAAGAATTCTATGTGTGCATTGTTTTTTGTCTGTTGGTGAGCAAAACTGATTAATTAAATCGAGAAAGACGAACTAGTTTTTATAACATGCTGTTTCGATAGTGAAAATCATGCGGGCTTCCGAGTATTGTCTGACTTCTTTCCTGTTGATAAGGCTGAGAACATGAAACGTCCTTGTTTAATTTTAGTGTTGCACGTTCATTATGAAATTCTCCCAACAACTTTTGTTAATCAACATCTTTTCTGTTCAGCTAAAGTGGGAAACATTATGAAAGAACTGAAACATATACTCTTGATCCACTTACAAAAATTTCAAACCTCAGTTTAGGAATACATAAATAACTCTTTACTGTTTGAAAAAAAAAAAACTGTACTGTTCACAACTCAGTTAGATTATACCGAGTTTTCCCGTCTTGCTCTTTTTATCGAGACCACTAGAAAGCGAACCTTCATTTTCTTCAACACGAGTCAAAGCCCTTCTGACCCATTTATTTGGCACCGGAATAAGATGTTAGCTATTTCATCCACTTTGTCCGTGAACTCTCACTTCAAGGTTTTCCAATACGTAGTTGGAGTCCATCCAAAAAGGTTTTAAAGTTATTTCGCACCTTTTAGTGGGTTTTTCACTCTGATTTTCTTACTGCTTTTCTCTCTTTAATAGAATTGTAAAATGTGTAAAATTCTAAATTCACTTTTATAATTTTTATCCCTACTTATCTTTTGGTATGTTTTCTAAAACATATATTTGATACTCTGATATATGCACACACACGCGCGCATTCACAAACTTTTTACACTTGTCTGCTTGTTTCGTTTTGTGTGATTAAAGATTTAATCACACAAAAATAAAACTGCCAGCTAGAATTCCTCTAGCTGGCAGTTTTATTTTTTATTTTTAATATAGAATGGTATTTATACTAATATACTTTATACCGTTATCTGTATCTTTAGTTTTAATTACGTAATGTGTCTGTATAAAGTAGATTAAGCTTGTCACGAAGAATGATTGAGATCTGGAATAGACTTGTTAGTGCTTTGGTAACTGAATGAGATTAGACAAAGAAAGAATAAAATTGTTTTTATTCCAATCTTAAAATTTGTTGCGTTTATTATATATATATATTGGTCAACCTCAATGAACTGATACCACTCTTCTCGAACTCTTCAATATGCGAGGTATGATTATTTTAAGTGGTAAATATTTTACGTCTCCCTTCAGGCCTCCAATAAGCACCATTGGAGCTTATTGGAGGCCTGAAGTGGCTCTAAAATGCCACGTTCGATCACAGGGTTTCCGGATCATCTAATTCTTAACTCGCTGTAGTAATAATAGTAATAATGTGTTATAGGCTTACAATCATTCGTGTGTTAGATTTACATTAAATAAATTCTCAAAGTGCCTATTTTCCAGTATGCCAATGATGGAATATGAAGTGAACATCGAATCGTTTTTGTAGTATAATCGTATTCTATTTTAAGCATGCTTGCTTTCAGCGACAAAATTACGTCTGTATTTGTATGTGTCACTGAATTGTTCTAGTATTTGAATTCTGTAATGTCGGTCAAAGGGTACCAAAGCAGTCTAAAATATGTAATCTCTTCATGGCTTTGCAGTCACTGAATTGTTCTAGTATTTGAATTCTGTAATGTCGGTCAAAGGGTACCAAAGCAGTCTAAAATATGTAATCTCTTCATGGCTTTGCAGTCCCCTTTACTTTGGCTTCCAAAGCGATTGCCTCGCTTATACCTGATTTGCTGATCTGAAACTATTTTCCGTTTTCAAAATGTATCAATCTGTTAAAAAAAAAAAAAAGACGTGAAATGTTCCCATTTTACATTATTATGCGCTTACTTTCTGTGAGCTGGTAAGTACTCTAAAGAAACTCAGTTAATTAAATTAACACGTAAATTATGTTTATTATTTTCTGTTCGAATTTTCTTATCCAAAAATTTGTTGCATGCACAAAAATCCTTTGGGTAATGTCTTAGTGAAACATATATATACGAATAACACTCGACCACGTTTATGCAATGTGATCGCGAAATTAAATGTGGAATTCTGAGATGAGAGCTACAAAGAATTTGTATGATACAGATAATGCTGAGAACACCAGGAGGCAGGGGAAACGACTTCCGTTTCGCCTATAAATAAAACAGTACATTTGTTAAGTAGGATTGCCTCATAATATCAGAAGATAATATATACACCAAAATTATTAAACGAAGTGGTTTAAGAAGAAAAGAAGTTTTATTACATAGATTTTCTTATGGTAATGAAACAAAATATTTATATTCAGACAAATATATTCCAGCATGTGTTGAGTAACTTAAAATGTGGAAGAACTGCCAAAAGTCGATATTCTGAGAAAAATTTGATTTGGGAAATGATTTCTTAGACTGCTTAACAGATCCTTAAAACTAGACATCCCAGCATACTGAGCTGTAGCATTGCATATAGAAACGTTGAAAAGTTACTGATAGAATATTTCATGGTCTATATACGAAGGATTTTTTGTATGTTAATGAAAATACATTTCTTAGCATGAGATTCAATAAAAATCCATCCAGTAAGGTTCAGTCAGTTTTGAAATTTCCAAACCAAAGGAGATTTCACTGGCTTATCTTCAATTAAAATAGTGTTTATTTCTTTATTGATCACTCAGGCAGACAGCATTTGAAGACTTTGCTTGAACCAGATGAATGGTTCCGATATTACCATTTCTTCAACAGAATAAGAACAATAAAGCTGGGTATTTTCCAAACAGTATTATAAATAATGAAATACCACAATCCCTCGTTGTGTCATATTTACTTGAAATTTCTGTTAGGATCACTTCGATATGTGTTGGAAAAATAGTGGCTAGTGGTTTGTACTTTGGCACAAGGTTCATTAATGATATCGGCAACAATAAAAACACAATGAGTTTGGTGCGTTTCCTACAAGGAGAGAAACCTCTCTTTATTTGGTACCATTGGATTAGAAAGACCCAGGTTCAGATCCCTTCCAGACCCGAAGATCTTTTATGAGAGATTTTCAACTGAAAGTAAGATAGCCGGTCTCATACGATGGGGGCGGGGGACTGGCCAGATAACATACACAATTAACAAGCATAATATACTGGTTTCATAAACTTAGTTGCTCATCTATAATTCCATACGACAATAACTCTACTCTGGCAAGGGAACCTTCAACATAGTCATGTGGAGCCTGCCGTTTTTCTGCTTCAGAGCCTATCAAATAATACTCCAATTCAGAACTTTTTGCTGGAACACCAACTAAGCGTCAGAAAATATGACAGAGTATGGATTTTTTTTGTTGTCTTCGGAGTACTCTGAAGTTCCAGCACTCAATCTACTGCAATCTGACGGGCGAAGTGAAGTTTGGGGAGGATCCTACGTACATCACCTGAATTAAGACGCTCGGTTTGATTATTGGAAATTACGACAGGGGCAACTAGAGCTGTTGGGTCATGGTATTGAGTCTGCTAACTGCATGTGTTCATCTATCCGGTTTGCCTTTTTCAAGATTAAAAAGAGTTTCTAGGAGAAAAAACTCGCTCATATTTTGTTCTTGCCCTAGATTAGATGTATTCATCCTGCCAAAGGTCACCGTCACTATCACGTAGAAAGTCGACGTGTGAACATATTTAATTTACATTACGAACATTTAAGATTCATAATTCATAATTCCTACTCGTTCTCCGCGGATGGAGCTGCGCCTATAGAATAAATAACGGCAGACGATGCGCCACATATTATGCAGTGTATGTGGATTTATCAACCAACTTAGGTTGATAAAGAATCTGGGTGACATAAAAATTGATTGTAAAGGAATAATTGTTTTAAGATTCTGTCACCCACTAAAAGATATCAACTCGAAAAACATTGTCGCTGATTATTTTGAAGAATATTTTTTCTCACGAAAGACTTCTGCATTGACTGAGTTTTTCCTGTTGATTAAATTTTTGATATTGTCATAGACTGTTTTGGGTCGACAAAATGTACTGACTGGTTATCGCAATAGGCATAAACTGTGCTATGAAACTGAAGTCATTTGCTTTCCGTTTAAATAACAGCCAATTGAACCACGCTCCTAAATCTGCTTTAGAAATAGCACAGTTAAATTCAGCAGAACCGAAAAATATCTTAGAGGGACTCACAGATCCCTGAGCTTGAAAGATCACTTGACAGAGGGTTCTGAAAAATTCAAACTTCGCAATAACTTCTTGAAGAAAGTAGCAGGCATCATCCTAAGGTGGAGATGCCAGCACCTTACGTTCAACAGATTTGGCATTATTGTATTCCTTAACAGAATACTTTGTTCCAGTGTGGCTTAATAGTGCTCACAGCTGGCTGGTCGAAGCTCATCTCCTGACAAAGCCACGAAATCTACCTCTGGAGCAATACGATTAACACCAAATAATGCTTAGTGGCCTAATGATTAGTATTCTTGCTATTTTTCAATTAGAGAGAAAAAGAGCCTTAGGGAAGGTGCGAAATAAAATTATTGAAAATAGCAACTTGTAGGTACAAGAAGACATCTTCCACAACTATTTGATATTTAAAAATAGATGACCTCTATTGACAACCTCTTCGGAATCATAAGGACTTTGATATCATATTATCCTGGAAACTTTACTTGCAGGAAAACACCTATGTGTTGTTATTTCCTGGTCCAACTACCAGACTTAAGTATAAAGTGCTTTGATTTCTATGATATCCAATGCCTACACCTTATCGGATGAGGACAAGCATGAGAGATGCAAACCGATGTCCTACAAATGGAAATGGACTGACTCACCATACAGTGATTGTGGCAATTTATCCAGAAAGACTATATAGTCCCTAATGATACTATCCATATCGTTAGGGATTACCTTTTTTATACACTTATCCTGGAACTTCCATGGACTTTTTTGTTAAACCCGAAGCCTTGAATTAAAACATAGATGATCAACTCCGATGCTTTTTTGTAAGCGTTTCCACCTGTTTATTCTCATGTGACGTTTGATGCGAGGAAAGGAAAAAAAAACAGGAACTGCTATTTTTCGTCCAACAACGAAGTGCATTCAGAAAATATCTTACTTTCGAAATATGATTGGTAAACATTGTACACGCAGCGGATATCGAGGAATTTCCAGTTATTTTTGGCATGCATAATACGTAGACAGCTATTTTACTTATCTTGTTTTTTTGTGATTTAAGAAAATCATGTAATAAATTTAGCGATTTTTTGCAATATGATGCATCCATTTTAAAGTGTAAAATTTAATTTGCTGAAAACACGAACTCGCCGACATCATTTTCACCAACAGTGTAAATCACTCAGTCATGCAAATCTATCATTTATAGCGAATCTGTTTGTGTGGCCCAGTACACATCACAAGTAGTAAATCAAAAAAAAAAAAAAAAAAAGGAAGCCTTCGCATCTGCTCTAGATATTCGTTTTTTTTTTTAACAGTTTGATTATTCCACCTATAAAGTTCACACTCAATTATGACGAAAATGAAATTTTTTCTTCTATAAAGGAACTAATATGCTTTTTATTTCCTTCATTAAGCTAAAATTGTACAGCTTTCTATCTTTCCTCCAATGAGTAGATCTTTTCGGTTTTTTTTTGATTCAGCATGTAGTCAAACTAGATGGTATTACTTGTTGACTGACTGATATGTTCTTTGTTCTCAGATGCCTTATCGACGTCTGCTTCGTATTCATTTTTTTAAATATCAGGAGTGTCAGCTTCAACAGCACCCTATTGAAATACACCCTTCCTATGAATGTCTGAAAGATGCACATTCAGGTTGTATTTTAAAGATTATACACTCGAACTTTATATTAGTCTTATAGACGTGTTGTACGTTAGAGAATGTTTGTTGGATTCTACATAGCAAGTTTCCTGGGAGAGAATAGACTGATCATAGGCTGTGAATACGAGTAGACTAAATACCTTGTCAGCTAAGAGCACAGGCGCGTCATTTAGCGCTTGCTTGTCCCTCATTTCTATCCCGTATACTTCGTGTTATCCTTTCACAAACGCCGCAAATATATATATATATGTTTATATATATATAGAATATAGAAATGTAGAAATATATATATATATATTTCTACATTGCATTGAAGCACACTGGTGTCCAAACCATAAGAACGAATATTGTTTCTGAAGATTACAGCCCCCAAATTCAGACGAATCAGCTTGTAAAGTCCGACCACATAAGTGAGAGCTCTCGTTTGCAGACTGCCAAGAAGCGTCAATTCATGTTGAAAGGGGAAAAAAAGTAAGGCGATGAACGAACTGGTCAACAACACGCAAAATCACGTGATTTATAGGTAAAAATTTCCAACTGTTATACAAACAAAATAGTTACCACTTTAAAAACTACAATGATCATAAAAGAGAAGTTAACTTCCCGACGTGTAATAATAAACAACTCATCCCACAGTACGGATTGATTACCCTATTATCGGAATGGATTCTCCTTCTGTTGACATGCGCAGAAGTGTCGAAGGGTCTCGTATCTGTGTGTGTACTATAGCAATTTGTATAATAGACGAGTTCCAATAGAAAGCGGATACGGATTCAAATTTTAGAATACAGCGCAAAGGGCCACGTGGTAGCACTCAAAAGGCAAAAGGCTGCGCTAAGCGAATTGGTTTGAAGGAAGCTCTTTTCGTGAAGGAATAAAGTTGCAAACTTGGGTGTCTTGTAATGTCTCAAAGACACCTAGATGATTTCACGCGGAGAGAATTATTGGAAATCTTATTAGGTAGACAACTGCTTCGCCTATTTTGTTTCTTTATGATTTAAGAAAATCATCTAAATTTTGTGATTTTCTGCTTGTAATATGATGCATCCATTTTAAACTGTAACATCTAATATGCTGAAAAAATGAACTCGCCGACATCACTTTCGCAAAATTACTAATATTGTCCGAACATTTGGAATCTTACATTGTGTTATATCCAATTTCTTGGCAGCGTTTCAAACCAATAGAATGTGCTGCAGACGTTTGCTAAGAAGTCGCCCTTGCTTTACCACGGAGTTATGAAGACAAGATGTTTGGTTGTAACAGCAAAACATAATCGACACACAGCGGCAGGTCAGCTTGCAAGTCGGCTCCATTCAATTACAGGTACGCGGATATCTCGACAAACTGTGGTAAAACGTCTGTGAAGAGTAAGCCTATACGCCCGAAGACCTAGTCTGCGTCACTTTATTTACAGCTCATCGCAGAGCACGTTTTCAGTGGTGTTGTATCCATAAAAATTGGGCAAGACACCAATAAGCTAATATACTCTTTAGATGAGTCGTTTTAGTCTTTCCTCCAATTCTAGACCACACTTGATCTGGTGTGAAAGTGGTACTGCTTATCATCGCGAGAATATTCTTGAAAGGGATAGATACGGCGGTGCTGGTGTGGGGAGGTATTATGCTTAATGAACGTACCGGGTTATAAACGTTCTGGAAAAAGGAGTGAACGATATTGCAACGAAGTTTTTCAAAATCATGTTCGAATGTTCCGTGGTTCTGTTAGGATAAGAATTCATTATTATTATTATTATTATGAGAGACCTGCAGGGAGTCAGGGACTCATCGAGAGAGGCCACATACTACACACACACACACACACACACACACACACACACACCAGCTATCACACTTATTTTTGAATTCATTCACACCGCTTGCACTCACAACGTTCAGTGGCAATGCATTCCATTCACGCACCATCCTATGAGAGAGAAATTTAACCCTTACCCCATTCTTAGCGGTATTCACTCTCAGCTTCCAAGGATGCCCTCTTGTCCTTTCCCCATCCTCCATGAAATGAAAAATTCCATCAATTGAAATCCTTTATGACCCTTTCAGAAGTTTGAAAGTCTCAATCATATCACCTCTCTTTCTCCTGTTTGATAGTGTCTGCAGTCTATACATTCTCAACCTGTCTTTATAATCAATATTCCACAATCCTGATATCATTGTTAACACTCTCCTCTCTCCAATATATCAGAATCACAACGACGGAAACCACGAGACCAGACCCGCGCACAATAGTCCAAGTGAGGTCTTATCAAGGCCTTGTAGAGAGTCAAAATGACATCATTATCTTTACATGTAAACGTTCGTTTCAGCATTGCAATTATCTTTTTAGTTACAATCTTTGCTACATGGCCCCTGAACTTCAACTTCCTATCTGCTAACACTCCAAGATCCCTAGCCTCATCAGTTTTTTCCAGCATAATTCCATCAATTCCATCGACATTGGATATCTCATCACGCCGAAGTGAATGAGTTTACATTTATTGACATTGAACTGACATCAATTTTCCCATGCCCACAATTCCAGCCTATTCAAATCGTTCTGCAAATATTGCGTATCAGCAGAATTCCTGATTACCCTACCTAACTACCTACCTACCTATCTTTACATCATCAGCAAATAGCTGTATGTCATTTGTCAAATCCTTCCCAATATCATTAATGTACAGATTGAATAACAGTGGACCAAGCACTGATCCTTGTGGTACACCAGCTGTTATCTTAAATCTTGCAGACTCACATTCCCTTCGCCCCATATACCACTTTTTGATATCTGTCAGTCAGCTATCCTCTTATCCACGCTAATATTCTATAATCCAAACCTATATTCTCCAATTTATGCAACAGCGTCATGCTGTATTCTGTCAAAAGCCTTAACAAAATCCAAACGTATCATGGTGTATCCATTCTCCTTGTCTAATTCAATACCATTTGGTTATAGAATGTTAGAAAGTTTATAAAACATGACCTTCTCTTAGTAAACCCTTGTTGCTCATTGCAAAGTAGAGATTCACCATTATCTCATTTCTGAATGCGAGCCCTAACCAATTTTTCCAAAATATTCACCACCACTCCTAAGATACCAATTGGTCGATAGTTGGATACTCGGTCTTTGTACCACCCTTGTGCGGTGGAATTACCATACATTTTTTCCACTGCTGCGGAATCTTCCCTGTTCTGAGACTCATATTCAACAGCCTGGTCAAAGGAATAGCCAGTTCATCTGAACATTCTTTTAGCACACGTCCCTCTCGATACCAAACGCATTGAGGTGTAAGTCCTCCCCTCTTATACAAATCCAATCTTCTCTGAAACTCACTCCACACATCCAAAAATTCGTATCCATTCCTAGTGATGCAAACTGTGCAAAGATGTCTGCATGTATAAGGCACTAGAGAAGAATAAAGATCTGCAAGTTGTCCAACTGTGTCATGGAGACTACACACAAGAGTACACAAAAGAACATGCAGGTAGATTATTATGTCTGTACACGAATGACAATTCGTGGACAATTTATGAATGACAATGCCACACCATACACGAGCAGTGGAGATACTTCTGGAGACTGAAGATATTAATTGAATCGGGTGGCAGCACGCTCTTCATATCCCAACCGTATAGAACACGTGTGGGACGCAATAGGGAGACACATTGCTGCTCAAAATTCCCCTCCAGAAAAAAAACAAGACTTCTCCTTGCTCTAAAGGAGAAGTGGGCCAATTTGCCTCAAGAACTCATGAATCATTTGGTGTTAAGCATGATAACGTTGTGAAAGCTGCATCGCAGTTCAAGGGTGGACATATTCCATACTGAAATGTCTCTCCACATAGTTTTCTCTAAGCACTGTAAATTAATTTCTTAACTACGTCCTTAGGAAATTTGTAACTTTTGCCAAAAACGTATCGCAACTTACTTTGTGCGAAATTTATAACATATTTTTGTGTAATATAATTTATTATTAATTTATTAGTATGCTAGCAATAAATTTATGTTGACATTTGGCTGTAGTCATGAAAATTAAATTCTTTCATATACAGGTAAAAATGTAGTTCGTCTTTAACTTTTGGACGCCAGTGAATTTCTTGGTATATTAAAAAAAATTGAGCTTTCCACATGATAACAGTGAAGGTTCCCTTGTTCGTGTTACATCAGTTAGTCAAACAAATCGGCAGTCCAACTGCTACATATTCAATCAGGATTTAATATTTCAGTCAAATGTATGTTATCACTTTTTCTGTGTGCAGGAAAACCAAACTGTGAAGAGCAGTTTTACTACAACAGCTAATTTTACCAGCCAACATCCAGTTTTACCAGAGGCTTCATGAAGCTTTAGGGCTCTAATATCTTTTGGATGTTTTCTTCTTGTTCTGATTATTCAGGCACTCTCAGTATGAATTTTAATGTAAAATACTTAAGAAAAAAAATCTCAACATCAATAATCCTTCCTTGGTTAAGCAGTGTTGAATTTTATTCTTTTTTCCATTAAATATTTACTAAATTCGACATACTTGGAGTCTTTTAAAGTTCTTTCTTTCTTGGAAATAAGTATTCATGTTTAATTTATTTAGTACAGGGCTGCATAATCGCTGACATATAAATATCTTGAAAAACATATTCTAAAGATTGCTAACCGGAATAAAATAAAACCTTTTTATGATTCATATTTTATTTTTATTACATACTTGTTCATATCGTGCGAAAAAAATGCTCGTCTGACCCAGATTTCTGCCTTTAGCCCTTATTGGTTGCGTATGGAGTGGAAGGGAAAATCTTGCACTACACACTGACTTGCATATTTTTCAGGATTGATGCGAAGATAGATTAAAAGATATAAAACAAGCAGACTAGAGTAGAATAGAATGTTTCCAGTAAACGTATAAAATATTAAGCCCTTCGTAACCATAATTGTTACACCCTTAATCCAGAACAACCCCCAAATCCTATTTAAATTCGAGTTTTGGAACATAATTTGACAACTTTCTTTGTTATAGCCTTTCCATTATGAATCGACTTTTGTAGAGGATTTTGGCTTTGTTTTGTTGACTGGTAAGACCGAGTTGTCAGATTCTCTTAGCAAATCATCTAAGTATTTGTATCTAAGTATGTGTAAATTCGTGAGCTATCTAGGTCGGTTACTAATTTTATGAAACACTATCTCTTTTTTTTAAGTTGATGAGGGGTGTTCGATTTTTTCTTTAATAAACATAAGCATATATAAATTCTCATTCTGTGACATTCCACGAATGGTAACCAGATATGCCACTCTTTTACTATTTTGAACATTTCTCTAGACCACATTGTCTACCTGTTGATAATGTAATGTAGATATTATGATATATAAATGGCATATTTATTTATATTGTGAATAAATTAAATAAATATGAATAATTTGATAAATATGATATCCTATTTAATGTCGTATTAAAATTTCCCTTCGCTTTGTAGAATACATTGTTTAAGTTAAAAATATGACTCTAACCAAGATAGCGAACAATGACTGTTTTCTGCATAGGTAAATATACATTTGCTGTACTAGTCAAGCAGAGTTACAAATAAAACTAAAATATTCTAAATAAATGCAGTTGTTTTAGGATTTTGAGAAACAAGAATTAAAAAGAAAATAATTGGGATATATATGACAATTAATTATTTAAGAATAGTCTTTCTAACAGTTGATAGCAGCGATGCTGTTTGGTTGAAAACTGAGTCCGAATTCTACTGGAAAGTTAGCTTGTCTCATATAGAGATAACCGCCAGATAACCCACGATTTAACATGCGAATCAGAGAGAAAGAGAGAGAGAGAATAACCGCTATATGATCATGAAAAGTTTGAGGAAGAAGATACTAATAGGTTCACGTTAGATCTAATACGTAAATAAAAATTTGATGAGATTTTTTTAAAAAAATTACGAATAAAAAGTTGGGTAAGTTTTTATTACGTTCTTATTTAAGAAACACACATTTCGATTCACATGACCGGGCTTACACGATGCTAACATCGATGCTCCGTAGTAGCAAGTTTCACTTCGATTGGCCACCTGCCAATCGCTTGTGTGTCAGTTAATTGCTGTCCTACTGTACTCTCCACTCCGCTGATACTGTGTAAAGTACGCATTTAGATATGGAACTGCAGCATAACAGACATCTAAACCTACCTATATTATATTATATTTATCGAAAGCAAAATAAACTAAAGTTTTCTGCGGGTTTCTTAGATATAATTGGAATATTATAAAATAGTATAATTCATTTCATAAATTATTGTTAATTATTGAAAGAATTTTTGCTGTTTCGGGAATTGCCAAAATCTTCTATTTGTCTCTGGCTGTAGCAACCCTTAGACAGGAATCTGTAATTATTTTGTGAGAAAAAATCCAGTATCCGTTGTGCCTACTACTCTTCTATCGAAATTTTATAATATTCTGATGTCCTCGCTTTTTATATTTTGGTGTTAATAATTAGCCCTGTTTTGGTGAAATTTTTTTCTTTCCCATTACTTCTGCAGCGAAATTGATATAGATGTACAAATTGATTGTTTCTTATGATAACCATGGTAAATATATAAAATAATTAACCTCAACTAAGTTCAGTTAAATCTTGAAATGAGTCATGCAACATGGTGGAGAAAAGAATCATTAGATGCTTTGGACACAATTCAAGAAGAAAGGGGCGAACACTACAAAACTCTTTATACTGGCA
Source organism: Typopeltis vanoorti (assembly GCF_054136105.1). Classification (NCBI taxonomy): domain Eukaryota; kingdom Metazoa; phylum Arthropoda; class Arachnida; order Uropygi; family Thelyphonidae; genus Typopeltis; species Typopeltis vanoorti. Next base: position 70,624,804 of record NC_143553.1, on the reverse strand, counting down.
AAGACTTACCAAGATCTGAAAGAATAGAAAAACATCTATCTGTACAAAGAACAGACTAGTCAAATCTTTGGTGATTCAGTAAATGGCAAAGATGCTGAAGTTAGAAGAGGCAGGTCCCATGAGGAATGGCTAGATCATATTCCTACTCTTACTAGACTAAGGTTGGAGGATGCACTTAGAATGGTAAAAGACAGAGACAGCTGGAGAAGACTAATATATCGGGTCACAAGTCCTCACCCACGGGGAGATTGACTAAGAGGTTTCCATTCTTTTCACTATAATTGAAAAGTTTATTAGCTCAAAGTCCATTATTATTTAGTTAAACTAATAAATATTTGCATTTTTCATAGTAAAAATATACACTAACTCATTTTATTTCCATAAAGGAGTAGGCAGTATTCTTTAGTCCTGTCTAATATTTGGAAATCGGTAGGCAACTGTCTTCACTCTTATCTTCACTGATAATGGTTATGACTAGCAATGATTTTTGAAACCTTTGGGGAGAGAGACTACGGCAAACATCAGCCGCCGTCTCGTATTCCTGAACCCCAAGTTTATATATTATTTACTGAATTAGCCGGCTTGGTTGGCGGAGTGGTTAGCGTATCCGCTCTTCAGCCAAAAGGCTGCGGGTTCGAATCCCGCGGTGGGCATGGATGTTTGCGGTTGCCTGTGGAAGTACTAATGGTGGTAGTCAGCGGTAGATGGCTTTGGTGTTAGATGATGAAGGTTGGTGGAGTAGTGAGACGAAGAGCTGTAGAGTAGATGCTCTCCCTCGATGAGTCTTTGGACTCCCTGGAGGTGTGATGTAATAATAATAATATGACCGAGCTGTTACATTATTGTCTGAAATAATGTGATTTTTGCGGTCGAATGTGAGATTAAAAATTCTTTCCTAGAAGATAAAAATTATACTTGCCTTCGTCGAAGTTGATGATCGACTAACTCGAGAACTAGCTGATAAGAAAACCGATAAAAGTTCATTTAGTTGGCTAATAGACTCTATTCCATATCTTTATTCAAATAGTCTAGCTTTATGGAACACAAAGCTACAGAGTCACATGTTTTATTTCATTACTTATTGATTTATTTCAATTAGGAAGAACAAAAAAGAACATTCTAAGACTAGAAGTATCATCCATCATCGAAAATCCACCAAGCGAAAATCGATCATTACTTTGTACACCAGAGGTACTCAGATGGTTACCTGTTAGCGCGCATTAAAGGAGTTTGGAAAATATTTCTCTATGGTCACTTATCAATGCTAGAACAATCAATTTTTAGAAAACATTGGTGGCAGAAAATTGAGATGGAAACGTTTTTCATCCTTGCAGCGAGTCAACAGCGTTCTATTTCCGAAAGCCATGATAAATGCTGGAGAGTGACCATGGTTTCTTTTAATATATAGGTGGTTTCGTAAAATACGTTGCACCTATTTTGGTTTTGTTCGTCCATATTCATATTATTACTCGGTTCCCATTGATACGGATTATATTGAAATTAGGTACTGGGAATCTATACTAAAATTTTTCGAGTCATCTCAGTTTTATTTTTACTCAGATTATTTTTACGTGTAAAATTTAGAAAAGCGATTTCGAAAGTGTACAAAATTATATTACAAGTGATTAGGGACAAACATAAAATAGTGTTTTGTAATGTTTTTTGTGTAGTGATTAATTTGTAATTAACAGTTAACCCAGTATGCATTGTAGACGTAGCCTAATTTAAATCCAAACTGACGAGAAAATATAGTTTAGATCTTCCAAATACTCATTTCATTAGATTTTATCCAGTACGAGTAGAATTTGTATAATTTCGAAAAGGTTTAGCAGGAATTCTACGATTGGATTGAGAATGAATATCTCGACAACAGATATTTGTAGTGTACCAGATGGCGAATTTATCTAAAATCAGTCCAGCCACCACAGCTGAAGAATAATATTAAAATGTAAGAATAAGAAAAATGTTAAAACTGAAGATTAAGTGCTAACTCATTTCGTGAAATGATAGAACGGCTCTACTTTCATTTCCTGTGATAATGAATGGCATCACTATACAAGAATGCTGCAAAACATGATTTTCTCAATCATCCTTCTTTACTGTTATCAGAAAAGTTGGAATTTCCGTAGGTAAATTTCTTCTCTTGAAAAATACGAAAATATAATCTAGGATGAGGTTTCTGTATGCCCAAAAGTTGATATAAAAACATAGTGCAAAATGAAATAAACCATGTAGTCTACAAATTTCTATTTTATTGAATAAGTAGATGAATAATTACATGATTTACAGGAAATGTTTTTTACAACACAATAGTCAGATTTCATGAATTAAACTTACAACATTTATTCAGTTTTAACAATTCAGTTTTAATTGTATTTCAAAACCAGCTTACTTTATTTTTGTAATGGGGGGGGTCACTTTCACTTTGAAAATTGAAGCTCTAGATTAATTGTATGACGTATCCACGGAAGGTTGCAACTCTGTAGCACTTCAATATCGATTGAAGTGGGGGGAGCTAAAGATTGTTCAATAATCTGAGAATACTAGTACAGAGACCGAATATGGTATTTTTGAAGCCACGTCAGGTACCCAGGAATTATGTTCTCACATTGGACGATAAAAATTATCTGCAATCTAAAAACATTCACAAACATCTATGACACAATAGGGTTTGAATCAGCCCTTAAGCTGGAAAGAAGAAATGACTAGCCGAACTTGCGGTTCCAGCAGCAAATAAAATTACATGGTGCAATTATACAGCTGAAAAAAAAAACTTGAATACTTAATTTTGATTTTTTTAAAGCAAATTTTTGTACATGCTGATAGGTAATACGCGAAAGAGAATACCTTAACTGACTATTTTGACTAAGCTGTAAAGGAATAATAGTTTCTGAACTGAAGGAGAGTTGGAGCCTCCATAGCTCAGTCGATAATGACGATGCCCTTTGCGCGTAAGGACCAGAGTTCGAATCTCACCTAGGATGCAAAGAATCTTTTTGTAATGGCTTTTCAACTAAACGTGAGTTAGCTTTTGGTTGAAAGTCCATCAGTAGAAGGAGGTTCCCTCCCGCTAAGCGCGGATTTTCATCCTACAAAACCAGGCAAACAGCCAGAAAATACACACAACTGACAGACATAGCAGCCTATGCAGGAGTATTAACCTCCCTTGAGAGCATTAATTAGGTTATTAGTAAGCTAAGTTATTTGACTGTGAAAGGTCGCTGGACTCCTACCACTTAAGAAAATGATGAGATTATATATATAAATTATATGTTTGTGTCAAAAATTTTCCTTTCAAATCTTGCGACTTACGATTCGTTATGTTGAAATAAGTATGGGGACAGCACATTCAGACAAACTTAAATTGCACACCTCACTGGCTTGAGGAGCCGCCTTTGGTCCTGATCAATCACGCTTTCGATCCTTCTCCGTATACTCCCATCAGTTTGTTATAGGTTATGAATCGAGTATCTTTAACCACTTCAATATGATAACCAGGCCCTGGTTAATTATAGTGTGCACTGGTAGTGTATGCATCCGACATTTCACTTTGTCTCAAAGGTATTCTATTAAGTTGATCTGGACTCTTTACAGGCTAGTCCAGGTTTTCTTTGTATAATTTTCTGCAAACAATATTACAAATGCTATTACAATTATTATAAATAATTACAAATTACAAATGCACCTGTAATATGATACAGAGAATTGAAAAAGAAAGACATTGGCGTTTTATGGAAACAGACCTGTGCAAGAAGCACCGCAAAAAGCAAAAGTATTCCGTGTTTGTTGGCATTCATTCTTCTAGACATTACAACCATAGATCCAAGTTCATATCAGATTAAACAGCACCAGGCTATTTCATATCCACTACCAAACTTCATATTCGGGATAATTCACTTGGGCATAAGGCGTTCCCTAGACTCATTCCACATTTATTCTCTCTCATCCGATTAGACTATGTGTCAACATGATTTGTCGCCCCATATCACGCACTTCCAATGCCCGACGAACCAGTTACAGTATTTTTACACAATTCTTGCGCTCTTGATTATTATAATTAATTTTTCGGCTATGGTAACTGTCTTTTATAGAAATATAGACCGTGGAGCTCTTTTCGTTACCCTGAGACTCACTGACTCCTGGCTGGTTATTTCCACATCGGATTGCATAGTTATCCAACCATTTTTTTGGTCCCTCGGTATTACTTTCCTGGGTTCTTCAGTGGATTTTTTTGCCTGAGGTGATATCCTCGCATTTCTCTTTGCTTATAATGCTGCTTACTGATTCTAAGTGATGCAGTTGTTTTTATAATGGATGTTACTTACTATTAGGATGCTGATAGGCATCCAATTATACCTATCTTCAAGTCCTAAAGTTTTTCTGAACTCCGTCGGCAGTATACATATGATATATAGCAGCAACTATCTGTGCAATGGACTCTGTATATATGTTTACCTTATATAGCGACAAAAGTCAAGCTTGACGACGTCAAGTATACGTATCAGCATGTTTCATACTGAAATGAGTTTCCTAATAGTTATGTCAAACTGCTATGTATCAGTATTTGAACGATTCCCTTGGTAATGGATCTACTATATGGACGGGCAAAGTTATTCAGCGCAAAATGTTATTCATATCGGAATGTTCTTGACTTGCAGAGTTTAGGAATTTTGCTCTTAAATTTAAGGCAAGAGCTTCCCTTTATAAAATCAGGTGTTATCTCCACTGTTTTTCTATACATATAATTAGGGAAAAGTAATGTTTGTCGGTCTATTTTAGGCGAACGAATAGCGTCTCTGCTTTCTTTCCTTTTGGCTATGAGTTAGTGACACGAATTTGTAAAACTCGCTTTAGGCGCTAGATGAATTTCGTCTTCCGATGTGAAACATCTACTTTAGTTATTGGAGGTCACTGGAGGTCGAAACTGTTTGAAAAGCATCATGCTCGGTTTTTTAAACCGCTTGTACTATAATATAATATATTTACAGTCTCTTGGATAAGATTGTCATAAAAACAGCAGTTTATTCCACCTACTTTAAAGGTGTGGGGCCTCCGTAGCTCACTCGATATAGACGAACCCCTTTGATCGGACCTATATTTAGTCTCTTTCGACGATTTCTATATCTAGAGACCTATACCTGGTCTATTTCGACGAAAGGTGAGTTAGCCGGTCTCATACGGAGGTAAGAGGGGGTTCATCCGGAAACGCGGGTTTTTCGTCCCCCAGAACAAGCAAACTGCCTCGTGAACACACACACGGATTACAGTCATGAATATTGCCCTTGGGAGATGCAGCAGAGGAGTGACGTACCGGCTGCATTAATTCGTCATAAGCGCTCATCAACCCTTCCTTAAGGGAAATGAGAAGGATAGGATAGGACTTTAAAGATGTAATAGTCTTGGAGTATGTTTGGGATTTCTTGTAATATTCTTTTGAAAAGAGAGAATTCAGATGAATTCTACTACTTTTCAAATGAGACTGAAGCTGTTGCTTACCACAGTGTCGCGCACTATTTCGAAGAACTTCCTACAATTCAAAAAACACTGAATTGATTCAAGCATTTAAATGCTATTTATTTACATCTTCAGTTGAATACATCTCTCTCTCTCTCTCTCTCTCTCTCTCTCTGACCTATTTTGTTCCCCTCTTCTTTGAGGCTACTAAAATAGTGCACTTTGGATCACAACATTGGAAGATTACATTACTTTATTAATATACACGTGTGAACAACTTTATTTTATATAATACAAAAAAAAATACAAAATGTTAAATGCAAAATAAAAAGTCAAGAGAGAGACGAATATAGGCTGCAGAGATCTTGAAGCATAAATCACTTGACACCTGTTCATTCTTCTATAAGTTGAAGACAATCTATTTAACTTCAGTGGAACCAAAACATAACACATTCTTATTTCTCACAGTTTCATTTCACTATCCCTTACCTTTTGAAATTAATATCTCCAGATGATCAGATTTCTCTTCTTTCAACTGACTACACTTTAATCACACCCATAACCCCCCCCCCCCACAAACAAAGCTTGTTCTTTTCTGCTAAAGACACTACTTCTCACTTGTACAGCTGCTACATTATATAGTTTCGAAATCTGCCAAAGCTTAATATAATATAATTGGACCATATAATATATGAAGATATCAGAAAAGAACTAGATATTTAAAACGTAAGTGAAAAGACAAGGAATATAGAGAGAAATGAAAAGAGCATCTACTTAGGATGGAAAGATATGGACTACTACGAAAGAAGTGGATAGATATAGACCAGAGGGAGAGAGAGGAAGACCAGTTGCAAGATGGAAAGATTAGTGAAGCCGGCATAGGCAATGCCTAATCTTTGAAGAGAAGAAGAAAGCGTTATATCAAATCTGTCTGAGACAAAAACCTTATAATTTTATGAATATCGAATTTTTATATGTTTGTTAACTTGAGTGAAATAAAACAGCAGCAACGAGTATATGACATTAATAAATACCGTAAGCACATGTTCTAAGATGGATTAGTGAATATCTTTAGAAAAGGCACAGAAGGAGTTCATATAAAAGGTGAGGGACGTGCTAAATAGATTACTTTAATATTCCCTTGAGAAGGTAATATTCGCTGCAAAAGCGAGGTCGTTGGAAGAACTTCATAAGTTATGAAAACGTTGCGAAACATGAGGCAGTGTGTTCTACGAGGAAAAATACACATAAACGCGCAATTTTTATGTATCTCTTATTTCAAAGTCGTACTTCAAGTAGGAAAACATCGCGCACAAGGATAATATTCCAAACTTTGAAACTCCCACAGAAGTTTACACACTTGCGTTGTATGAAATTCTCTCTCCTCTTCTGGATATCAGAATAGATAAATGAACAAAAAAAAAAGATATATACACCTCGGATAAAGAAGCAACTAACAACAAATACCTTTACATTTTACCGTATACTGTTAGGGAAATAATTCATATATATTCCCTTTTTTGAAATGAGGCGGAACTTGAGATATTATTTTTTGGCTATGACAGTAATGTTTACTGACAAATGCAAATAATCGTTGTTACGCATATAGTATTGTCATTCTTTTAGAGAAATTTAAAAAACGAAAGGGGGTGATAACGACTGCTTTTATTTGATAAACATGTAAATGATCTGTAAGAGAAACTTAAGAACCTTAAATTGCACCAGCTTTAGATATTAAGACGTCGCCGATAGGAGTATAAAGCATCGAATAATTATACTTCATACAAGTTCTCTGTAATACTTGCATTCAAGGTATTTTGCAAAAATATAAGACTAATAGGAGCCTAATTCTTAATGATTTCACGTTTTGTAATGTTATTTGTATGGGGAATCGTTTTAAAATATAAAAACTGAACTATAAAGCCTGTAATATTAAATGGTGTTTCATAGGCTTTACTCAAACTCCTAACATAAAAGGTATTGGGTACTGATGAAAGTTGATTTTGTATTATAACGTGAAGCATTTTGCATTATAACGTCTTGGATTACATGCAACAGGTATTGCATTTTCACCCATTTACACTAGTCTGCTCTGATTCCTGGATTATTAAGTTTTGAATATTGTTACTGTGTCTAGCACTTGTAAAGACGCAGATTAGCTCTTCATATATTAAGCTTACATTTAGATCTAAACGTGCAAGCATTCAAAGTCAAATATCAAGCACTAGGATGGCGATCCTCTTTATTCCCATAGTCTGTTTCTGGTCCTTAGGAATGTTATACAAGGCACGCTCACACACAAAAGAAAAAACAAACTGAGATACCAAAGGGAGGGAGCGGACCTTGCTGCTTTCCTATTAATTTACTTAGCGTATGACGATGATTATACAACGGGCTTAAGGCTCGTACGAACAGTTATGTTCGTACGGATCTTATTCGGATTAATGCAATTTTTGTCAGCAAATTGCGTGTCTGGCCGGTTTATCTAGTTCTGGGGAAAACCCGTTTCCGAAGGGAAAAAATCAACTGCTGCCTCTGTAAGAGATCGGGCTAAATCGCCTTCATCCTAGACCGAATTCGAAATCAAATGGCATCGTGGAAACCAACTGAATTACTGAGTTTCTGCACCTTCATGTGAGACCGGCTAACTCATTTTCAGTTGAAAACAGCCATGTGAAGTTCTTCTCGTCATCGAGGAATTTGAACCTAGGTCTTTTCACCTGAAGGGCCAACAGATGTCGCAACTGAACGATGGAGACTCGAAAGATAATATAGCAGCTACTCCATTAAGACTGTATTTACTATGTGAAGAAATTCTCATATGCTAAGCAGCGATTTTTAATACACTTGTATGCAGATGTGTTCGGAGAGCCGAAAAAACAAATCCACTTCCATGACACATCCATAGACCAATATGAAATAAATACGATATTATACACTATAACTGTTTCCAAATAGCGAACTCTAATAGGAAAAAATAATTCCATTTTCGAAGAATCAAAAACTTGAAAACAAATATGAAGCTGGAAAATGACTGAAGCTCGTTTATATTATGGCATGCAATATATATATATATATATATATATATATATATATATATATATATATATATATATATATATGCACGCGAAAATTTAGCTTTTTCTATTCTGGCGTTCAAAGCTTAACTTCATTTCCACCTAGAAGTATCAATGGTCTGAAAAGAAAATCGTCATTTTGCTATTGTTTTAAAGCTTGAAAAAGGTCCCACGTGGAGCTTTTCAGATTTTAAAACAATAGTTGGAGGACTGAATAATTAAAACGGATTAACTCTTTAGTCAAGTATACTTAGGCCGATACATAATTTCCTGTTACGCAAATTGTGGCCAGCTTTGTCCGTATTTCTCGGAACCATCCACTAGTTCAAATAATTTTTTAAAAGAGTAATTTCCATTATTTTTATTTTAACATCTTAGAAACTAAATAATACTCAGTAATAAATATGTATAATTGTAAAATAATAAATATAAATTTACAACTGTATTTATTATCTTTCTTGTTCTAGCCTCTTAATAGCTAGTTGTTAAACCTCCCCCAGTTATTTTACCACTGGAATGCGAATAAGACTACTTTTATATGACCTATTTTGGAGAGTTGTTATTCAGTTATAGCAATCATTTCATGAGATATGAACGTACAATTGAATCACTTCTACTAAAGCTTCTTAGCATCATTTTAGAAAACTTCTACTAGAAACATATTTTATCCATGTACATTACCAAATAATATAAACACCTAACCCTGTTAGACTATAGCAAAATGAAGATATTCACAATGAGTGAGTGAGTGAACACTTCATAGTTCGATTAATTTTGAATTGATAGTGCAGTTGGTTGTTTGCAACTAGTTGAAGTCTTTGGTTATCGCCTAATTAATACGAATTGATACATTTCTATATGCACATGAAGTCTTAATAAGATATACTTACTAGAGAGTCTGTTCATCGTTTCCTTTCTGCTTAGAATCGATTATTCAAACTGCAGCAAATTAGAATTATTAATTCCTCGGTTGTAGCAAATCGTATAATATTGAGCAAGTAAACTTATCCCGGTCAAATTAATAGAAATTCAAGTGGTTAAAGAGCATTTGCTGCATTAATTCGTAACCACAGAGACCAAATTCCAAGTTCAGAAGATCTCATAATGAACATACGTTTTGATTTCTCGCCGAAGCAGAACACGGGAAAGGAGGAGAATAAAGGATCTGCCCGGAAGATACGATGTCAACGTAATAAATGTGTTTCCGATACCCGATGTCAGCTTGTGTCCTTCAGAACTGATGTCAGCAGGAAATAGGAATTCCTTCCTTTGAAATGTTTTCGAGAAATTCCAAAAGGCGTTCATGTAAGAAAGAAAAACACGAATAGAAGTTTTAATTTTATACCATGACATACTTTTGGAATACTAATTGAGAATACTGTCGTGTGCTTCACGCGCTAAGCATTCAACAGTTCGGTTCTCATTTTTGTCACAGCCTATTTGAATAACTTTGTACCGTGTTGGTGAGCACTACATTTAAGCGGAAATGCGTGCTTATTGTGAAGTCACTTGTGTAGGGCTGCCACTCGAGTTATTGAAGGAGCTGAGCAGCTACACAATGCTTATTATTCTCGCTATTATTGAATCCGTCAGTGCTCGGATTTTTTTTTTTTTTTTTTCATTTCTGTTTTTTTTGCACTTTCAGGGAAACTCAAATTGCATTATCGCATTTCCCATTACTGAAGAACATTAGTGATTCATCATATGTATATAAAAGAAAGATTGCGAAAATGTTGAAAAATATGATAATAGCATTCTCCTTTCACTGTTACATCGATCTTAATCTCAACATGAAATAAAAGGATATATATAAACGTCTTGCTCTTTAAATTCTTACTCCGAGCCGAAATTGCATCATAAAATCATCACCAGCTGTTATCTTAAATCTTGCAGACTCACATTCCCTTCGCCCCATATACCACTTTTTGATATCTGTCAGTCAGCCATCCTCTTATCCACGCTAATATTCTATAATCCAAACCTGTATTCTCCAATTTATGCAACAGTGTTATGCTGTATTCTGTCAAAAGCCTTAGCAAAATCCAAACGTATCATGGTGTATCCATTCTCCTTGTCTAATTCAATGGTAACATTGTTATAGAATGTGAGAAAGTTTATAAAACATGACCTTCTCTTAGTAGAGATTCACCATTATCTCATTTCTGAATGCGAGCCCTAATCAAGATAGTTGGATACATCGGTCTTTGTACCACCCTTGTGCAGTGGAATTACCATACATTTTTTCCACTGCTGTGGAATTTTCCCTATTTTGAGACTCATATTAAACAGCCTCGTCAAAGGAATAGCCAGTTCATTTGAACATTCTTTTAGCACACGTCCCTCCCGATACCAAATGCATTCAGGTGTAAGCCCTCCCCTCTTATACAAATCCAATCTTCTCTGAAACTCACTCCACACATCCAAAAATTCGTATCCATTCCTAGTGATGGATACGAATTTTGGAATGCTAATTGAGAATACTGTCGTGTGCTTCAAGCGCTAAGCATTCAACAGTTCGGTTCTCATTTTTGTCACAGCCTATTTGAATAACTTTGTACCGTGTTGGTGAGCACTACATTTAAGCGAAAATGCGTGCTTATTGTGAAGCCACTTGTGTAGGGCTGCCACTCGAGGTTATTGAAGGAGCTGAGCAGCTACACAATGCTTATTATTCTCGCTATTATTGAATCCGTCAGTGCTCTGATTTTTTTTTTTTTTTTCATTTCTGTTTTTTTACACTTTCAGGGAAACTTAAATTGCATTATTGCATTTCTCATTACTGAAGAACATTAGTGATTCATCATATGTATATAAAAGAAAGATTGCGAAAATGTTGAAAAAGATGATAATAGCATTCTCCTTTCACTGTTACATCGATCTTAATCTCAACATGAAATAAAAGGATATATATATAAACGTCTTGCTCTTTAAATTCTTGCTCCGAGCCGAAATTGCATCGTAAAATGATAGTTTTTCATGAATTTCCAGAATCCTTGCAATTCTGGAAATCTTATGATTATGATTTCAGGCAACTGAAGACGATGGCATCACAGAATGATTCCATCGTCTTGGTTTTCGATGAAATAATCAGGTAAAACAGCCTCGTGCTCTAGATTACTGATGAGTTTGTCCTTTCACTATCCCTCAAATCATTATCTAAATGGAATGGTTTGAACAGATAATTCTCACGAATGCTATCTTACATGCGAATTATGGTCAAAGTTGTTGTGCTAATCGTATCAGAATAAGATGAAAATGAATTATGTAGTTTCCTACAATATTTTAATTACATTTTACAACAAGATAAAGTTCACACTTGAATTTAACAACAGTAATGACATTGCGTTTGGCGTTCTTATAGTGAACAGTGGAAGAAAATCTTCATTCGATTCAAAGTCTAATCTATAGGAAGATAGAATGGAATTTCAGTGTAAAAACGAAATATGATTGTTGGACAAAGTGAATGAAAGTAAATATAATATCAGCTAGAAATCTCTGAGAAAAACTCTTATTTTCGAATGTGAAAGCAAATTTGCCATTTTAAAGAACGCTATCGTTGTATATTATATCAATAGTAATTCTCATTATCATCTCTTCATTAGTAAACCAGAACAACTCAAAAACGTTAGTTTCTCTAGCTTCTATCCGAAAAGGCTTCACAAATCAAGTGAGTGTCATCACATGGGATTTAGCTTGTTCATATGTATAATTATTCTTAATTCTCTAGGAGGTTTCCAGTTTCTTTGAAGCCGGATTCTTCGAATCGAGTGTGCAATGAAATTTTCATAGATGTGAAGAAATCTCATATTCAACTATGAAATTTTATTGCTTAAGTTCTTTCTGTGCAATCTTAAGGATATTTTAAAACTTACTTTGTCGATTCTGTGATCGTATTGCTATTATAGTAGCGGCACTTACTGAAATTGAAAAAAAGAGAAGAAAAGCATTGCAGCCATGCCGTAGAACTGTCTCGGTGAGGTCAAGATTATTTTCCTCCTCATTTTAAAAGAGCATCGCTTACAAACGATGAAATCACTTAACAGTGAAAGACGTCATATGTTTGAGGATTGCCTAAACTGCTGGATACAAAAAGTAGTCATATCTAAGAAATAAAAAAAGGTGAAGTAAAATGTCTTATTTATTGGGTGATAAACCTAAAGGCATTTTTTATGGAAGTAAATTTAATTTGTAGAGATCAGATGTGGAATTTTGTCACACAAAAGAGCCAAAACTCAATTCATGTGCAGCCATAGGCTCACTGCACAAGAACATTTGATCTTCTCGGATGCATTTTCTACAGAACGAATCTGATAAAAAAATTCTTAAGGTTTAGATACTCTGACTTTCCGAATAGATTTTGTTAGTTTTTTGTAGTTGTAGTTCCGTTTTTCTGCCGTTCACGTGCATCATCTTATCATACTTAAATATCACGATAAGCATATTATCATGGAACAAATTGGAAATAGGAATATATTATTAGCGACAGTTATAGATAGGATGATAAAAGTCAAAAAGGTGTTTTTTTATATCATCAGTACTGTTAATAGACTAGATTATTCTTTGACACCGATTGTATTTTGTATATGTATTGAAAAAGATGAAAAGGTATCATAATTTTCATGAATGGTTGTATACATACTAAAATGCCGCTAGAAATAGATTTAGTTTTTGGTTGAAATCGATACGTGGGAAGTATCTTTGGAAATTCAATATGGTTTTTTAATGATTTTGTATTTAATTCGATATTGTCTCCGTTATCAATATGGTTTCTTTCCATTTTGTATATAAAAAAAAAATCAGAAACCTGACTTTAGAATTGAAATATTTTCATAGATTCTAAGATTTTACTTCGAAGTTGTTCTTTTTTCCCTCACCTTTTAAATCGACTAGTTAAAACTGTTATTTCGGATATCCCCTTAATAATATTAATTATTTTGAATTAGCAGTTTTAATATTAAACGTAATATTCCTGTTATGGATAATAACAGCGTGTGTTTGGTGGGGAAGCTACTGATGCACGGAAATAACCCGTTAAAGTTACTTTAATTATATACTTACTCACTTACTCCTCTTCCCTCCATCGGGAGCATAGGGCCATGACCACGGATCTGACAGCTGATCTTTAGTGTACAGCCCTTCCTTGCGAACTCCTTGTTTGGCTTTGTGTTTTTCAGGTTTTCTTAGGACATGCCCTATCCATATCCATTTTCTCTGATTGATGTCATGCATTATTGGTTTGTGTTTAATTCTCTGCCATAATTCTTCACTGAATGTCTTTTCTGGCCATTTTATTTGTAAAATTCTTAAACATTTATTTACAAAGCTTTTCAATAGACTCGGTTATGAGAAATGCCGTGAAAAGCGCAAAAGGAATACAGTGGAATTTAATAGAACAGCTACGTGACCTGGATTTTGCAGATTTTCTTGATCAACAGCTCTTAAACGATAATAGTTAAGATAACCAAACGTGGCATACAGCTTCCTATTACCGAAACTTAAGCCACTGGGTATAAGTGGATCTCCTAGGCTGTGGAATCCTTTAGCACGATAGTTTCGCATTATTGGTGTACGTATTTCTCCTGAATAATAAAAGCTAGGGCATCCAGAGTTTTCTTGTTTGAATCTTACGACATTGCTACAAGGCATCGTATTGCGTTATTAAGAAACGGTAAGAACTGTACCATCAAATTCGGTACGCTGTTCTTTTTACTATAGCGAAGGAAAACATGGGGTGGCTCAGCTCTTAGGGCCCTATTTCCTGATTACAGATTTCACTGATATCAATAGATTATCTGTATTACTTTTCTCGTTGGACGTTCTCCACACTATTTGTTTTTACAATAACAGAGCGCAAGTCAGTAACAGAATTGTAGGAGACTTGAGAATAAATATTCTGAACATCGAGAGTTGGAAGTTATCGTTATCGAGAGTTGGAAGATGAAAAATTATTGTTCCAAAAAATCCAAAAATAGTGCAGTTAAATAAAACATTATACCTTTCATTTTGGTTTTTATATAAAATGCAACAAAAGTAACAGCGTGTACTTTTGTTAGTAATATACTGTATGTAAGTACATCAAGCGTTCATTCCCTTTGTCATGCTGTTTAGCACTTCTCTTTTAGATGGCTGATTTTCAGCACAAATGCATGATCATTGGCCCTCACTATACTGCTTGCAGAAGTCCTTAAATGGCTTGAAAACCTTTAATTCATTATGGGTGCTAAAGTGCTAGTTTACAGCATTGGATGGGATTATAGAGGGAAAAAAATGAAAACAACGGAAAAGCGGCTTAGTTTGAATTCTGAAGGGTTGAATTATATTCCATCTTGCTTGCATACCAAAAATGATAGCATTAATTTGAATTTATACTAAATATGTATGTTCATTGAATACTTCCTTTATTTTTCGGACGGAGAATAAGCTATTTCTGATTCTTATGACATCAGTCGTCGTCGTCTTCCTATCCAAGTTCTAGGCCACTTGGCTTGTTCCGGACTCAGTCCATCTTCTTCTTGGTCGTCCCCTATTTCTTGTTATTCTAGGCTTATATTTTAAGATCTTTTTTTTGGTAATCTTTCTCTCTGCGTTCTTGCTATATGGTCTAGCCAGTTTTTCCTATATTTAATCATTGAGTCTGTTATGGGATTGATTTTAAGATTTTTAATTATTTCATTATTTATTTTTTTATCCAATAGAGTGATTTTTTCTATTTTCCTAAGGAAAACAGAAAAACTTCATTTTTGCTGTCTGAATTCTCTGTATATCTCTCTTTCCGAAGGGCCAGATCTCACTTCCATATAATAGTGTACGTTTGCTGTTGTTTTGTTGACTCTGAGTCTTGTGTGTTTCTGTACGTTGTTAGGTTGAAAGGTTCTGTTAATTACTGCAGTGATTTTTATAAAGTTTGCCATCTTAAAATCAATATCTATTTCATTTATGTAATAGATATTGACAAGACGAAAGATAATTTACATCCTAGGTATTTGAAATTATTAACTTGCTCAATTATTTTATTATTTATTACTATTTTACTTCTGACAGGGTTATTTCCGTAAAAAGCCATGACTTTAGTTTTCTCCGTTGACATTTCTAGGCCATATTGTTGTATAATATTATTTAAATTATAAATTGATTTCTGCAGTTCATCTTCAGTCTTTTCAAAGATGATGTGATCATCGCAAAGAGTAGTGTGTCTAATTTTGTATGTCGATTGATTTGGAAGCCTGTTCCGGGCTCAGTCCATCTTCTTCTTGGTCGTCCCCTATTCCTTATTTTTCTAGGATGATATGTTACATTGCCATACATAGGTTATAACTTACGTCATAAGAATCAGAGTGCTATAATATATGGCAAACTTTTGCTACAAAATTTTCAGTTAAGGCATCTCATGCCGTGAACTTAATCAGATTCCTCTAGTTATTTCCATCCCTATTATATAATGATAGTTAGTTACAACCAAATAATTGCCTTTCAAATTTAATTTAGTAGGGCAAGATATTTACCATTGTGATTGTTCTAGTTCTTCCTTAGACCAATTAATTTAAGTCTTGCTTTGGAATGGCTAGAAAATTCTTCTAATTTAATGTTGCCTCACGAAGACGATGAATGAGATCATTCATTCCATTGAAATAACGTACTTTGTATCTTAATCCAGAGTTGCCACGACGAGTACGTATTGATTCTCATGGAATCTTCACTCTCTCCAGTGTCAGTAGTAAACTTACCGTCTTTATTATGAAACATTTTACCGAATAGCTTTCACTGTACTGCAGGTCTGGATGTGAATTCTAGCACACAGTAAGTCTTCTTGATTAGAATACATTAAACTTCGAATATAATATTGTGCAGTTTATATTTATTTTGAGAACTGCAGTATTTTTTTTTTTGATTGAGCAGGCAGTGATTGCGTTTTTAGACTAGTCTGTTTGAGGTAGGAAACTGAAGAGCAGTTTCCAAGAAACTATTCAAATGGTTAAACTACATCAGCATGCACATCTGAAATTTATACGTCAATTAATTGTATAGATATGCGTGATCTTTTAGTAATGGCAAGTATGGAGCATTGGCAATGCATTCACATGATTCACATGTTTAGATTTGCCAGTGGGTGCATTAAGAGAGACTAGCCACCCACCCTTCTTAATTTTATAAGCATTTGTAACACAGCGTTTTTATATTATAGTCACGTACACGAAATGTTATAGCACATTTAATTACTCGGACAGACTAAGGATAATATATTGCAAGAATTCTACTATAAGATACTGCATAGTACAATTCGAAACACTCAAGGACTCTTAAACAAGCTAGTAGTTTCGTAGCGGCGGTCATTTGCCATCCAATGAATTGAAGAAACACATGCTACAGTGGGATTTGAATCTACTAAAATCTGTAGGCAGAAAAATCTCATTATATGAGATGTAAGGCTTTTGGTTTGCTGCTAACGTTGTTTTCTTGTGTGTGTGTGTGTGTGTGTGTGTATTAGGCATAATTTGTTTTGACAAATTTCTTCTGAACGCCTCCAGCTTACATATCAGATTTTAAAGTTAAACATAATGAGTAATTTTGACGTATGGAATATAACCAGAGAAGCTTAAGATGACCAATAAAATCCATTCACTCGACGTGATTCTTATATGCGAGTTCACACAAATGCGAATGGTAAGGCATTCCTAATGCCTTTTGAAAATTACTCTAAAAACAATAATTTGCTTAAGAAGTATACTGTTTATATACCGTTAAGTTCGTACATTAATGTTACCGTCAGAGACGTTGGAATATATAGTGTGCAGGGACGGATCGCCAACAGCTTATAAAAATTTATTGTTTATAAAAAAAAGCTTTTGTTCGATTTGACATGCAATAACATGCAAATAGTAATCATAAATATTTAATATAATGTATGTCGGTAGGCACTGCTTGATGTTCGGTTTCCATATTCCTGGGAAGTGGATTTTTAGTTTTACGTGACTTCCACTTTTTAAAGGTTGTAAACTTATAGTACGTTTAGTACTGCGAATAGGCTAAGGAATCTTTGTTTTTACATAATTCGGAGACGTTACTCTAGAAACCAAACACTGAACTTTTCAAGCTACTTCAGACCTCCACTAAACGGGGCGGCGGTCTCACACCTAGCGGTCAAATTCATCACAAAAATCAATGCTTACGGCAGGATTCAAACCCGCAGCTTATTGGGTGGAATCGAATACGCTATCACTTGGCCAACCAGACCGAAAAACTAAGTACGATATTTTTTTAGCATGATGGTTACTAATGCGCGCCATAAACATTTGTTATCCAAATAAACTAATAAAAATTAATTAAAAAATCGTACGATGTAACTTTGCCATACGATTTTTCAGTTATTTTAATGAGCAATGAACATACAATTTTTAAACCATGGAGTTCAATAATGTCATTCATTATTCAACTCCATGGTTTTTTCTCTACAAAATGCGGAAAATAACAATGTATGATATATGCATGAACAAATATAACATATGTAAATCGTTACTATTTGCTAAATGAACAATCATCTACCTGTTAAACAACTTCATTAATACTTATCGTTGTTATTTGCTGTGGATTTCGTTTCATTATCTATCCAAGTATATTGCAAACAATCGGCCATACCAAATTTCCGGGAAAAAAACGCCGATGGCATAAAAAATTAAATACATATAATAATAAAATAATCTAAAATGTTATATGCTTGGTAATGAATAACTTTGGTCATTCACTCGTTATTAGTTTCAGCCTATTTAGTTTTCTTAAAATATCTGCCAAGCAGACTATCCCAGTAATTCTTGTTCATTCTGTAACTATTAAACCAATAAGCGAATGCTTTAAAAGACCTGTTGATAATTGATGCGTATTAATATACATATGGCATCAAGAAATCATCAGTCACTCAGTGAAGATGATTAAATTATTAAAATACGAATAGTTAACTTCGTTGTTAGGAATGGTATTTAAATGTTAACGACATTTGTAGCGGACCTGTACATTAGATATGTTGAATTAATAGTTAATTATGGTAATTGAAGTCTGCGACTGAACATGCCAAAATTATCCGTGAAGAGTGACAGTAAATTACGTTAAATTAGTTTTGAAATTTTCATATTTTATTATTACACTTTAAATGTCCTGCATTTCCCACTCAATTTATGTAATTATTTATACGTTATCATGCGCATTGTTTGTCTTAAGTGATATTTTTATTTTCCATTTAGGCAGTCAATACTTTTTTAGATTTGCAGGATTTATCACTGCCAGCAAATTATAGAAAAAAAATACAGTTTTAGTATTTCTATTTTTAGGCTTATTAGCAAGAAAAAAAATGCAAACTAGCGTTCTCAGTCTACTTGAAACATTTCAAGAACGGTTGAATAAATTAACCCTCGAGTTGTTTTTTGTTAAAATCGGACAGTAATGTTTACCGCTTTACATGAAGACCAAAATACATTTTTCAGAGGACGCTACGCGAACTATTTCAATCTGCGTGGGAAGTTTCTCGCACGATTTCCAGATTATCTAGTCCTTGCATATCCACATGTGCTATGGATTTACAACTTTTCACGAGTGTTATTCAAATAAAACATTAAATGTTTAGGAATTCCTATACACATTAATTTATGAAAATGGTAAAAATTACGCGAAACCACCAAAAGATGGCGTGTTTGCTATTACTATTCACATCTTAGTAAAAGCTTCGAGTCGTTAAAAATCGCTCACTATCTGACAAGTACCGGCTGCCATGCATAAATATAAAATGAAGGGGGGGGGGGGTAGAAACAAAATAACTCGACTTCTTATACAAACTTAAAAACTACCACAATTCAAAATGTTCATCAGTTACAGACGCACTCGTATACCCCTTATTCGGAGCGTAAATAATCTACAGTGTCTTACCTGGTCTCACTTTCTCGAATGAGAATGTAAGGAACTCCATGGACGTTAGAAGATACTTATACTCCTTTTCAGAGAAGCTAGTGTTTCAAAATATTTAATCAGAGCCAGCATCACGCTAGACCTCGAGCACCACTTGACTGCATTCAGAAACATATTCGGAAATTTAAAAAAAAATAATAAAAATCAAATAAGCGCGTTACCACATGAAAAGCAATCCACCGCTCTTCAATTATTTGAAGACTAGTAGTATAAGCACTTTTTTCTGATATAGTTAACTTTTTTTTTAAGAACGCGAGGTTTAGTTTACCTAAAATTCATTTAATAGTGCCAATGATGCTACATTAATGAGTGGTGAAGCTCAATGATTATTGCATATAGTTTTCCCAAAATAAAAATCCATTTAAAAGGTAATCATTTCATGATTGTTGAGTACTCTTTATTGACTAATAAACTGGCATTGTTCAAGTTCTAAATCAGTAAACTGATCATTAACAGTCAACATTATAGGATCAGTTGTTCTAATTTTTCACTCCAGAAACTGAGTCTTGAAAATTAATTGGCGATTTCTAAAACAATCACTCTTTTTTTTTTGCAGTATTTCTTTTTTATGAGTGAAAAATAGCTTGTAAATATTAAATACCGACTTGGTCGGCCAAGTGGTTATCGTGTCCGTTCCCCAACCATCTCATGCTGGGCGATAAAATTCATCGCCCAGTGTGAGACCACCGACCTGTTTATTGGAGTCCTGAAGTGGCTTGAAAAGGTTCAATGTTTGGTCTCTAGAGTTAGGTTTCCAGATTATGTAAATCTACTGTATACTATAAAATGATAAGCTGAAATTGGAAACGGATGTAGGCTGTAACGTTTTTTGTTACGTTTTTTGCAACTTTTTTGTAACGTTTTTATGTAACGTTTTTGTGTTACTTCTAAAATTTATATAAAGTTATCACTCACAGGGATAACTTTATATAAATTTTAGAAGTAACATACAATATTACATACAGTAAGACATACAATACGCGTGTCGCAAGTGCAACGTTTTATGTTGAGATATTTATTGTAATTTTCATGAAAGTTCATGAAAACTACTTACTGGATTAGCCACGGGTAGCTCTCTTTCTCTCCTTCTTGTGCCAACCTATTCTTAGAAAATTTGGAAACTCAAATTTTATCCCAAATTACCCCTAAACCAACCACATGGTTTAGGTATGTTGACGACATCTTCATCATTTGGAATCGCAAAAAAAAAAGAAGAACTAATGGATTATCTAAACAAAATTAATTGCTTCCACAACACTATCAAGTTCACATTGGAACTAGAAAAAGATAATAAACTTCCATTCCTAGACGTTTTTGTGTAACTTTTTTGTCAAGTTATTTAAAACGTTTTGAAACTCTGGGGCTACCCTCAGTGTCGAGTCTTCAAAATTCGAGTCATCGAAATTCAAGGAGAACCGGCCTATGGGAGGGGGGCGCCGTAGGAGTCAGGGGGCGGAGCCCCCTAGTAATAATTAAAAATACAAAAAATATATAAAATGAGTAAAAATAGAAAAACATTCTTAGTCCACCTACGACACTAATGAACTCTAGCTTTACACAAAAACCTTTCGTGGGTGCAAGCCACCTAAAAAAAAGATTCCGAAAATATGAAATGACATTGTGCAATAAATAGATAAAAGAGTATTGTCTATTTTTGTTGTAGTGAATTTATGCAAAAATAAAAAAAACGCATTTGCAATTGCAGTAATAATTTGCATTTGTCATGGGTTACAATTTTAACGCGCGTTCTATTTTTTGTCTGCAAATTGGGATTCACGAATATTTGCTGTATAGGTTCTTTCCAATATTATCTGTTCATCCCGAACAGTAGCTTAGAAAACCTCAGCGGAATTATTTGTTATGTCACCTATGCCTTTGTTTTTTGAAAACCCTGGTAGTCTTAGTGAATATAGTTATCTGATAATTGTTGTAAACGAAGTTTCCAAATGAGGTGATAGTAGGGGAAATTGAAAACTATTTCCAACCCTAGTGTTAAACATTTCAGAATATTTTTATGGGAATCGTATCCATGAAAGCTTTTAAAGCTATCGTAGTGTGAGCAGGTTAACGATTTTTTGTATTATTTAATCCAGAAACTCTGCTCTACAAATCAAACGTGGAACTTTTTTGAAGGCATTCCTGGCCTTCACTAAGCAGAGCAGTGGTCTCACACTGGACAATGAAATTCTTCTCTCACTTAGAGCCATTCACAAACATGCATAACCACAGCGGAATTCGAACCTACAGCATGCTGTTGGCAGAACCGGGACAATAGGGCCTTCGCAGACATAAATAGTTAATGTATCTTTATAAGTGTTAATGGCGAGTAGTAATAATGTACTGCGTTTTTTTTAAATCTCAGAATATCACAATGCGTGCCATTTATCACGATGTAATTCATCATTTATTTATCAAGTGACATTTATTAAATTAAATGTTTTTCATTGGATGTCACTAATGAGGAAAGGTTTGATCCTCTGAGGACTTCAACCACTCCTAAAAATACATGCTGTCTTGGGTGCTTATTCAAAGAAACGGCTGTGTGACAATCGCATCTCACTGTTGATAGGCTTCGAATTTCATACTTGTACATTGGCGGCGACTACCTGTATTTACAAGAGTATTGTTGTACACTGCTCCAGCCTGGAACAGCTGCAGCGCTGTCAGCGTAATGAGGAAAGACTTTTTGAAATATTATTACAGAATATGAAGTCTAGATTTGTTGTTATAACCTGAAGGGAGAGAATGTTGAGGGTATGATTCCAAGAGAATCATCAGCAGGCTGAAACTTCATACTTTCTAATTTTGATAAAAAATTATTTGTTACCCTGTCCTTTAAATAGAAATCAATATCTAAAGTGATTGTACTAAATACGCTGAAGGATGCAACAAAAATGCACTTTTCTTCATTTTCAAAACACTGTATAGGCAGAAGGGTTGAAAATAAGAGAATGGGATCAATTTTGCTTTATAGTTACTACCATGAGTATCTCTCATATTTTTTTTTTTAAGATTTTATTTGTCTCCTACATAATCCAGGTGATTTGGAGCACATGTATTCCACTATATGCACCCGTAAAACCCATACGAAATCAGACTTGAACATTCAACCTAAGTCTGCAGGATAGAGTATAAAATGGAGAAAAGAACACTGGGAACACGTAATGCAAGTAGCTGTTATCTTGAGTTTGTCTGAAAATACAAATAGTGTTTGCGCATTAGAATGGCAGTAAAAAATCAGAAATTGTCTGGAAATAGAACACTGATTAATTTTGAAATCCTTTGGAATTGCGCAAATTCTGTCTATCTGCTGAATAAAAATGGCCACTATAATTAATAGGATGCCAGTAAAAATATAAAAAAGAAAACGTTTCTTCCATCAAAAGGCAAGGCTGGAGTAACTAAAAATTCTCACCGTCATCAATATACAACTTTATGTAGCTTCAGTTTAATTTTTCATTTGATGATTTCACATGGAATGACAGAGTATAGTTTGGAAACATTGCAACATATTGCCCCTTTTGCGTGGTATACCAGCCAAAGGATACGTCCACATTTTATCCCTCTCCGATATCTTCCTTCTCTATGAAAACATGTATATCCAGACCGTGTATATCCAGCCTAGTTCAGGAGCACCTCGATCACCAGGGTTGGAAATTCTTCAGCATCTTTGTAATTTTCCCCAGCGATTCCCATATGTTTGGTCCATTCAAAAAGGATCTGTCTTGCTGCGCACTATTTTTACAAGCAACCCGAGGTAAAAGCAGTATTATATTCCGAAACAGCTTTCAGCTCTGTTAGAGTGGTTAAATTACGGCTGTGAGGCCAGTGCATTATGTCTGTTAATTGCGTGTGTTCCTCTGGATGGTTTTGCCTGTTGCCAGTTGATGAATCCCTGTTTACAAAAGAAAAAATCCCTCCCTCCTTCGTATGACACCTATTAATTTACCTTCAGTCGAAAGCCTTTATGGTCTTCGCATCTGAGGCTCTTTCAACTCTTGAAACTCGTGTATTGCGGCTAGTTTCATTAAAATGTTGGATGCAGAATAATCCAATTATATGCAATAATTAAGTTTTTGATGCATATTTTTAAATAAGTAGCTTTAACAACAAAAGTAAAGCTTGAGGGAATATTGTAGCAACGGTTATACAGCACTTCATGCTGTTTACCTTCAAAAAAGATATAAATTGTGCACATGCGCAAAGAATATTACCATCATCATATATGATGGTCATCATTATCCATTTTGTTAACAAGTTAAGGACGTTATTTATTGAAACATTTCATATAGGTATTTGAAATTAGAGAATTTATGCATTCTTATATTATTATGCGTAGTATCACCGTTATTTTCTCCTTTAACTTCTAATATGATCAAGAATTTCTAAAATCGAACGGTTATCAATATTCGAAGGCACAACTTGTTCAGGAAAAACAAAGAGATGATCGCATTAGAGCGGGCTTATGATGGAATTTTGAGGTTAGAAACACGAATCGATGAGAAAATAATAGCTACCCAATATTTAGTCAAGTTTGATGAATTAGGGAAGATCTTGTTACAAAAACATTATACTATTTGAAGTTATTGATGTGAAAACAGTTTGCTATCCGGATTACACCTTTATGATACCTGGCATGGCATAGGGTATCGGGGTAAATCTATAATTAACTTTGTCACCAATTTTACTCTCTCTCTCTTTTCTTGAGGTATACATGCCAAGTAAGTTCTTTGGCCTAGTACCAACATGCTATTAGCAGCCACATGATGCGAGACCATCGTACTCTACAACACGCTATGTATCCAGGCGAGAAGAGAATACTAACTAATAAAGAAATATATGTTCGTTGATAATTTTTAACTAAGCTGAGTCGTTTCGAGACTGGCTGTATCAGTGCGTTTATTAGATTTGCAATTTCAATTATGTTAAATTTCTAAATAACAACAAAAAGAAACACATTAATCTATATGCGCTTGTTAATGTTAATATCAATTTAAACAGAGGTTATAGCAATCAGAGCAGTGTCGCTGCTAGAATCAATATTTCCATTTATTGTAAATTCCTTAAGCACTTGAAATGTTGGTCGCATATCTTAATGGATATGAAGATATTTATAGCTGCTTAGAAGGGCCTGGTTAGCAGAATGGACTGTGCTCTCCAACGTACAGGCTTTGAGTTCGAATTCCAGTTCAACTTGTGAAGTGGATGTTTGTGAGCTGTATAGTAGATGATACGTAACCACTACCCTGCTCTATTGGAGACTTGAAGTGGATTGAAAAAGTTCGAAGTATAGTTTCTAAAGTGGGAACTCTGATTATCTTTCCGTTTGTTTCCATTCATGATATTAGAGGACTATTGACCCTTTAATACGGTGGATAGTTTTAAACCCTTCGTGAGTACGGTTGTCTTCAAAAAACCTTTCATGTTTAAGAAGAAAAGCCAAACGGCTATTTTTCTGGTGAAGTTGATAGATTAAGGGGATAAAAATCCCTTATTGTTTTTCAGCCAGTAAGCGAAACTCTAAGATCGAGAACTACGATCTAAGCGTTTCTTGCCGACGAACTGTCGGCGAATCCAAGCGTAAGTGACCACTTGGTAGTGCCACACCAAGGCAACTCGATGCAAAGGTGGAGCAAGCTCCCTCACTATTCTTGATATTTTCTCATAATGTAAAAACACACATCTCCTAGGAGATGTAATACTGCTTTACATTATGAGGAGAGGTCACTACCCAGACCGGTTTCAACCTTTTTTGAGGTCTTACTGGCTGAAAAACAATAAGGGATTTTTATCCCCTTAATCAACCAACATTTCATGTTGTCCAAGTCTGTTTGATATTAGACGCGCACACGAAAGCTTGCAGTACCCATACTACATCGCAAGGGAGTAAGAGGATAGAAGAAATATGTTAACGTGCTATTTGTACAGTGATGGTTGCAATTTTTGGGGAAGACAGGGGGAAGGAGGGTGTTCCAAAGAACAGAAGCAGATGGAATGAAAGAAACCAGAAGTTTATGATTGAATAATTGGAATGAATCTGTGAGAGATGAAGCATATATTTATTCATGTGGGGTTTCTCCCCTTTCCTCAACCATCTTATAGGACTGGTTGAGCCCTTCTAATGAGGGATTAAGTATGCATATTATGACTGTAAATCCCTATGAGTTCACTGGCCGGTTCATCTGTTTTGAGGGACAAAATACCCGGCGGAAAAAAAACCTTCTACTTCCGTATGAGACTGGCTAACTTACCTTTAGTCGAAAGGTTTAAGAGACCAGATAAAGGTTCCTCACGTCAAGGACGGGAATCAAACCCAGGTCTTTCCGATCAAAGGGTTTCGTCTATACCTACTGAGCAACGGAGGCTCTAGGGAAATCATTAATCGAATTACTTTCTTCTGTATAGCATCGGGCAGTCTTAGAGATGTTTTGCGTGCACCGTCCCGAATGTACTATCAGTGTTCCATGGACTTGAGATACGGTGTTAGCAGTTGTGAAAGTGAAAAGTAGTGTCTTGAGCGGAATTATATACCAAGTTTCTTGGAGGCTGAAGAAGCTGTGGCTGATGAGATGTATTTGCACTAGAGGTGTAAGTCATCCCAAGAAGAGAAATTTAACGCTGTTTGGAGATCTCGGTATTGGCTGAAATAAAAGGAAGTAAAGTATGTTGTTTCTTGCTAGAGACGAGATAGGACTGTGCTTTGGTACCACTGAAGTTAGCGAGGTCATATTTTTATCACTGAAGGATATCAAGGAGATCGGAGTTTAAAGGTATTGGTTATAGAAGATCTTAACACTTCTAATGATTGTATAATGCAGCTTTTTATCAGTTGAAGTAGAGAAATGGAAGACGTCATCGTCGTAGCAATGCATAGGATTTTGAGGTCAGTGAGGGAAAGTTCATTTATGTACAGGAGGATAAGAATAATGAAAGTTCAAAGCCCTGAGCTGGTCCCCAGCACTGATGAGGAAATATGAGGAGAGGAAGCTCTCATGAAAATTAACAACCAGAAAGGAAACTGGAGACTTGCCAAAGGTAGAAAGTCATAAGATGTTGAGCGATCATTTTTGTTAAAAAAACAATCGACTCTCCTAGAAATGTCTAGCGCGACCATATGAGCTTCCACAAACCTTTTCATGGCTTGGATACGACGTTGGATGGTACTGGAGATCCACTGGATCGCAAGTGGTGAAATCCGTGCTGGTGGACCTCCAGGTAGTGAAAACGTTAGTTCTTGACTAACTTCTTCAGCCCCTAGACTTTCTCAGTGATTTTTGAGAGAAGTATCAGTAGTTGGACGATAGTTGGGAAAACGTTTTTCATCTTTTTTTCTTTTGAATGGGTTGAATATAGGTTTATTTTCATGCTGTAGGGTAGATGCCAAAAGAAAGAGATTGGAATAGTAGTATGGAATAAATGATAATTATTAAGCGTAGTAGAGGAACGAAAAATAGTTAATCTCTTGTTCATTTAGACAAAATTACTGTTGTTATTATATGAGTATATATTACTATATTGAATTAATGATCATTTATAAGCATTATCAGATTTTTCATAGAACATATGAAGCTCATGGTGAAATAAAATTTTGCAATTATTTCTGAATTATTTCCTGATTCAAAATTTCTGTTTTTGAATTTATTATAGTTCCATAATATCTTTACAATATAAAGTTCCATATACAAAACGAACAAGGATATGAAAAATATTTGGCTTATGCACTGTAGACTGTAGCAGATTTGTACATCGTTTCCAATGTGTCCCAATTTTACCACTATGAAATAGCTTGATTGAAATTGAGACGGTATTATTAAATATCTCAAGTGTTAGATTTCATTACTTGGTCCAGTCAGAGTGGAGCTATTATAGACGTACTAACGAACAATACGAATATAATAGGAGCTTTCGCGTTTGGCTAAATGCTTTTATGAAGAAAATGGCCTAACATATTGATTGGTCAGCGAAGTGTATGGATATACCAATGTCTCTTTCTCGTTGTGTTTGCGCGTGTATATACGCGAGGGGGGGGGGTATGGAAAGATTCCCAGCGACATTGTTATTGCTTGCCAAAATCTCTGTGAAAGTACTGGCTTGGTGTCAGAATTAATACGGTAACTTGATTTTTATATATATTTAAAACATTGCAGTTAGCAGCCTTATTTTTCACGAGTTATAACAGTATATAATTAAAAGGAAGGATAATTAATACCCATTATTTTATACCAAGTAGGCAAACAATGTTTGCCTTTGAAACTAAATTTTTCGAAAGTAGTCATAAGTTTACGACAAACTATCTTGAGATTTTTACCTTGGAATTACATTATTCTTTTATTATTAATATAAGAGAAGACAGACATAGTACGTCTTTTAGCTGCGCAGTACTACGGCAACTCATGACGAAAGTATTTTCTTAAGATATCTGTTGTTTTTAATACTTAGTAGTTTTAAGTTTTCCACAAGTTGGATACTTGTATGAAACAATGGTTATTTAATATTTTCCCTTTTAAATGAAGTTTGTGACCAAGCTGTCGGCTTTTTTTTCTCTTTATCTAACCTAGGAAATTATATGATACTTTAATAAATAATGTCAGTTTTTACAATGTTAATAACTTGTAATTTTTAAAGAAATCATTTCAGAATGTGTTTTCAAGAGAAGGATTATAAGACAGTTCCATGCTGGAGATAAATTTATCACAATTTAAAACATGTTTCTTGTTAGCTACCTTCGTAAAAACAAATCACACATTTATGCATTATGGTATCCAAAAATTAAATAGGAAATTAGCGCAATGCACTGTTATAGTGTTTGAAAGAAACTTTAACTCAGATTAGTCTAGCTCAGCGACTCAAATCATTCGAAATCCTATCTGTTACTGGTGGCTACTTTCTACTCACTGGGAAACGAAAATTAAACATTCATGCAGTAGTATGTATAACTGTACTTTAATTTTCTTTGGGCGACTGTGTCATATGCATTTTTGTGTATAACACTTCTTTTTCCTTTCCAGGCTTATTAGGCCAAGTGGCCTGTTCCGGACTCAATTCCATGTTCAAGGATGTGCATATTATGTATTATATACATAATGCATAACTTGTGCATATTGTGTTATACACAATATGCATAAGTTCAGCCGACTCAGCATAAATGGGTCATCGGTTCACAGTACCTTGATAGACGTTGCAGTTTTGAAGTACTTCTAACACACTAATTATTCTAATCTGAAACGATTCGTCCATCAGCTAAATCTTTGTGAAAAAAAAGAGAAAAACTTCTGAGTGAATGGATGCTGAAATACCTCTCTGGTCATCATTTAATATAAGACTGGCCTTGGTTATTTCCAATAGATTTACAGTGGATATCGCTTAGATAACTTAAGCTCATGGTTCTAATTTATGTATAGAGTAATGATTTTTGGCCTTCTGTTTAGTTGCAGTGTATATTTTAACCGCATTTCGACAACGACAATGTTATATTAAAGGTCTCTTTCACTTTCTACAAATAAATGTAGCTGTTAATTTTGAATACGAATTATACACATCATTGGATAGAGACACGCTATATTATGCCTTAATTTTTAAACTTTAAAAAAATCAGAAGACATCTAATGTAAGTTGTATATATGCTTTGGTTAGAGAATTAAAAATATTGCATTACACGGATACTTACAAATATTCGCAGTCGCTAGGCGAGATGCTAAGAAATAGACATTACAATTTGTAATTTGTTTTTAATTATTATTTTTTTCTTTATATAATGGAAACTTTAATTTTTATCAGTTAATAAATCAGGTCTGATGCTCACGTCTGAATATGTTGAGTGTTGCACGCTCTTTGGCGTTTGTTGTTTCGATTTAAGGAAGTCAGAACAAAGAGGGTTATGAATGACTTTACTGCCTCATACGAGAATATTCAACTCGCTTTCGTTAAGTTTCATAGCGACTGTTGAATTTGAACATGTCCGAAACTTTTTCTGAGGTTTGCAATTTTTAAAAAAAATCACATTATACAGCATGATTAAATCATGGATCTGGGGGATTCAGTATTAATAATTATTAAAAGGTATATTATCAAACTGAGATAATAATTATTCTCATTCTCATATTCTTCACCAAACCATTGACACTTCATGAACTCAAATTTTTATATATTAGGTATTCATTTATATTAAAATAATTACTGAATATGATTATTTTACATGGAAGGTGAGAAAATATTTATCAGTGAATTTTGCTCTGAATAATATTTTAATATTAATTAAAATGGCAAATAATTTCTCTCTGTAATACTTTAGTTTGTTTATTGGTTTAATCAGGGTGTGTTGTAATGCTTTAATGATTTATGGAAAAATAAGTTACTTGATCAGGAACGAAATAAGTGATCCCTATTGAAAGCTCAACAGTAATGTTTGATACTACACATCCAGATATTCTGCATTCGACTGCATCATACTCCACAGACGATACCGAATATTTCAGCTTATCAGTACTATGAGAGCTTTCGTAGCCTAGTCGGCATTAACGGTACCTTTCAAGTTCGAATCCCGTATTGGACACGAAGAACCTTTATAAGATTTTTTCAGCTGAAAGTGAGTTGAAATCTTGCCATTTCCATATGGCCAGTCTCATATGGAAGAGGCAGGATTTTCCTTCCGGAAACAATTTGGATTTTTCATCCCAAACTGGCCTGAAGAACACATGCAGTTTAAAGACATAGAAGACTTACCCACTTCTGCTTATCATAAGCAGAACTAGGTTTCTAAAACCCAAGTAACTTGTCCATGACAGGCCATTGAACCTAACACACGAAAGTGTAGAAGGGTACGTTATAAGAGGACAAATCAAATTAGGAAACATGCAGTGTATTTCAAGAAGTATTTGCACACTCTAGAAGAATGGCACATGATGCAAAGAACCTGCAGCTGATGTAAAGTGGTGCTCTAGGGACACTAATGAGATGCTATTAAACACCACGTTCAGTTTTAATTGAAATGGCAAGCGGAGCAGTTTCAAGGTTTTGTATGTGATAAAAACAGTTAAACACCTTTTCACCGCTGCTTAAATTAGCAAAAACTAAAATTTGGACAACTCGATCTTAGTAATTTGGAGGAACTTTTACAGTATGATTTTATCGAATGCGATAACCTAGATCTGACAGCAGTCCGGCAGGACCACATTGTCTCGACTACAAAGCGCAGTGGAAGGAGTGATATAACTCTTCCTGGATAACGCTGCACTTACATTGTCCTTAATCTGTACTGATGCCTCAAATACAGTTTGGACAGTTTTGTTGCATAATAATGTTTGTCATAGGAGTCCCTGAGAATAGGCGAACCTTCCACAAGGAACACATGCGATTATACAATAATACACAGGCCACATTGCCTTAGCTGCTTCGGCTTATATTCCAAAACAACTCTGTCATAGCGAAGCAATGTGCGAAGTTTTCTGCATAGCTTCGTACCAAAATAAAGACCTACTTTTAATGGACTGAACAGTTCAGCACCCTATATAAAACCCGATGGAGCGGATGAAGCAAAACGACGTATGAAAATTCATCCTTGGAGGCCAGTAATAACTGACCGAATTTAGGACATTCGTATGTGAAAAATAAAAGTTAATTTCTTATTAAACTTAATAGAAGTACTGCGAAAGTTTTATGTTCACTAAATGCAATGATATAGATACCGAATGTTAGCATGCACTTTATTATAACGGTAATATTTTGATCTTTGTCTGTATTTCTCGGGTGTTCCAATCATTTTGCCAACATAGAACACATGATCCATGTAACATTTTACTACTTTTAATTGAAAAAAAAATAATAGTTTTTTTTTCCTTTTTGCAAGTCAGATGACAGTCGAAAAATCTGACGCACCCGGATAGATTTTCTTATATATTTATTTCACTCAAATAACATCATTTGGTTTGTTCAAAGAATTGTTTACGAAGACAGTTCTTACTTAATTGATGAATGGAAGTAATCTCTTACTTAATCTATAATCTCTTGTTAATTAACCGACGAGTAATTATGTTTACGGATTTGCATATCAAAGTAAGATTTAGTTGTGAGTCTTATTATTAGAATCCGAGATATCATTCTGTATGATAACATTGAAAAGTCTAATTATTTTCCTGCAGAATTGTTTAGTTTTCAATTGATTATCTTCAATCCTACCACCGGCTAAGAAAGCTGTAATTATTTTCTGGTAATCTTTATTTATTAGACAGTGATCATTTATTAAAAATAAATGAAAGCGTTTACATTATAAAATATATTCCCTTTCTTTTTAAAAGACAAACGCTTCTTTGAAGTCTTTGAACAATATTAATATCATAAATGTTAGCAGGAAATCTTTCCTAATTCAAAATTCAGAGAACAAAAATATGCTGCACTTAAATTAACATGACACTGTATTGTTATTTAAGTTAAATACGCTGCTTGGAAAGACGTCAACGGACATTCCATGGGCAAGGTGCATGTGCCATATAATCAGTCACGTGTTTGTAGCCGGTATAAATTGGAGAAATATGATGTTCCCAAGTCAGCCATTTCACCCATGTCCGGGTGAAATGACTGCGAGAAGGGAAATAACGGAGTGTGTAAAAGGTGTTGTGATAGGATGTCGTGTTAACTGGATTGACCTAGGATGCCATTGCAGGTCAATCAATCAGTGACCATATTCTCAGATGGAATCGCATCTGATACCACACTCAGATGGAATCGTAGGGGGTAAACTGCAAGTGCTACTACCCACAGTGGACGACTCACCACACTCACCGAACTTGACCGTAAGGTGCTACGAAGGATAATGTGTAAAACCCACCATTCGTCGGCCGACACTTTGAATGCATAGTTCTGAGCATCGACTGGAACACGAATCTACACAAAAACATTCACAACCGAGGCTCACAACATGGGTTTCTATGGTAGGATCGAATATTGCAAACCACACATTATCCGAACCAACATGCAGCATCATCTTCAGTGGTGCAAAGTACAGTGGGTTATGGAAGCTTGGAAAGCGGTTATCGAGCGAGGAATCACACACACCACACAGCCACAAACTACGTACGTGTGTGGATGTGGCGGAAACATGGTGAACGTCTCTCACTAGAGTGCGTAATCCCAGCTATGAAATTCGAAGTTGGCGGTGTGATGGTATGATCCTGTTTTTCCTGGATGGCCTCGGACCTCTGTTTGTGGTGCCATAAACGTTGAACTCTGAGAGGTACTGTATCTGAACATTCTGGACAGTGCAATGCCTTCTTTTTTGGCGTTTCTACGGAACTGACCGTTGTCTCTTTCAGCAAGATAATGCACCGTACCATAAGGCTGTTGCTGTAATTGCGTGGCTTGTGGAGAGGAACGTCACCACACTTGACTGGCCTCCACAGAACCCTGATCTCAAATATATTGAACATCTGTGGGATGAACTGGAGCGTCGGGTGATATTAAGGGACGTCAGCACAACAGTCCAGGATCTCATTACATCTCTCACTACAGGAAAAATGATCCAAAAGTCTCGTTGATCGCTATTGTATGCTTGTGGAAAGTATGCCTTGTAGGATTGCCGTAGTCATTGCATCTTGTTACATGAGCGCGATGCCTGTTTGCTCTTCACTCTATGGTATCTGTTGGCTTCTTTCCAAGCAGTGTATTTTTAATTCCTTAAACAACCGCCTATGTTTAGGCCTTCCATCCCCCCCTCCAGATCATACCAGATTAGTCTAGTATCCAGCTTGCTTGTTTGTGCCGTTACCGCTCCGATATTTTGTCTGTGTTCTAGGCCGGTTTATTACAGAATGAAAAACTTTAGTTTCCGGAACGAGTAAAATTCTAGCATCTCCGTACGTAACAAACTAACTGACGTCAATTGAAAAAGCGCGTTTGTATTTTAGAGAAATGTTTCTAAAGTCTGCAAACGGTTGTGTTGGCTGGAATAACTAAGGCTCGGAAGCAAGTGCATTAATTGGTCGATTTGCCTTGCCTTGTTTTGAGGGATAAAAACCCAAGTTCACAGGCTAGTGAACTTGGGTTTGTATTCCCCACTGGGGAATGAGTCTCCGTGTGAGACTCATTTCCCAGTGAGAAGCCATTATAAGTTCCTCGCATTCTAGACCAGTTTCTAACTCAAGGTTAGTGA
This sequence comes from Typopeltis vanoorti, assembly GCF_054136105.1. Lineage (NCBI taxonomy): Eukaryota > Metazoa > Arthropoda > Arachnida > Uropygi > Thelyphonidae > Typopeltis > Typopeltis vanoorti. Next base: position 70,591,180 of record NC_143553.1, on the reverse strand, counting down.
TACGTAGAGATATTCTTCCGTGTGGGTGCATCTTTGCATCACTCTTCCAAATACAGTAATGAAGTTGTATATGTGAGTTGCTGCCCAAGTTATTTATTTTTTTGCAAGCAGGCAAAAGTTTCTTTACCGCTTGACCATACATATTCAAATCTAGACGGGAGAATATGTTGAGAAATGATTCACGTGGCGAGCCTCCTTAGATTATTCGTTATCGACAATGCAATTCCGTTCGAAAGACCTGGATTGTAATCCCCATCTAGGAGGCGAATGAACTATACGAAATAAAAAAAAAGTCTAATACAGAGTACTCTGCATTATTCGTTTTGCTGATTTGACAGATTCATGCAGTACAGTTTTTAGTGTGAGTGATAATCATGCAGATCTTTATTAATGATCCTTTCAAATGTTTAAAGAATATTCAAAATGCACATACAGGGATACAAATCCAAGTTTGCAGGCTCAGTGTGAGACTCATTTCCCACTGAGAAGCCATTATAAAGGTTCATCGCATTCTAGACCTTTACTATATACTGCTATAAATATGTATCCGTATTTATCAGTATATAATAAAGAAAGCAAGTTTTCAAATGAGTAGGAGAATAATCAGTAAAGGATGATGAAGTATATGTGCTTCATTTCGATGAACTGCTCTAATCGAAACTGTAAGGTCTGGTAAGGCAGACCAACATTGTACGTTTATTTCTATCCCTCCATATTCCTTCAAAAAACACTGTTTCTGCTTAAGTTTCTTTTTTTTCTCTATAAATATCATATCTAAACTCCTCCTCCTTTTCTGTGGAGGAGGAGTTTAGATACGATATTTATCTTATCTCCTCCTTTTCTGTGGTTTTCTGGAAGTATTTATTCCTCAATTTTCATTTCATACATTTGCTTGATATTTGTTCACATTCATTCTCATGTTCAAAACGACTTCAAGAGAGCTCATAAGCATTTCTTCAACAGTTTCCTCAATCATTCTGATGTGTGGTAATTATTCTATCTTTCCTTGTTTTCGGTCACCATTTTCCTCCAAATTTTCATTTCCATTGCTTGTATTCTACTTGTCTATTTTTATTAGTCTCTACATCTCTACCGCTTAAGACAGCATGAGCAAAAACACAGCGTTCACCTCAGTGGACCATATAATGCAAAAAAGACTATTTAGCCTTTAAAAAAGTTGAATCATCTTGATATAAACCTTCATCTCTAAAAAAAGAGATGAAAGTTTATATCAAGTTCCCAAATATTTGAAGTTTTTCACTACTGGTAAGATGTGCCCATTAAGTCTACCGCCGTTAACTTGTACATTTTATCTACGATTTAAACCAATGATATCTACCGTCTTTCTATTTATTAATATGTAACCAAGTCTCTATATCATACTGTTCTATTTGTCCAACTTCTTATTCTCTTCTTTTGCCCAAATCACGACATCATTTGCAAACGCAGCTGTTTGCAAATAAGGTTAACGACCATATTACTGCATTATCTGGACACTGTTAGTCACCACAGTGAACAGTAATGGAGATAAGGTACTCGTTGCCATTCATTACAAAGTGCAAACGGCTCCGAATTATCAAATTTTGCCTCCCCCCATCTTTTCCCCCCGTTGAACTCAATCAAATGCTTTTCCAGATCCAGAAAACACCATACTTCTGTATATGCTCAAATCACCACAACCTTTGTAAATACAGATGTTTTCCCTGGTCATTAACTATATATATATATATATATATATATATATATATATATATATATATATATATATATATATATATATATATATATATATATATATATATATATTTATTTATTTATTTATTTTTATAAAGAATTGAATGACTAGAACCGAGATTTAAGTAAAAAGGTTTTAATAAAATAACACGACTAGTTTCGGCTTGTAACAGCCTTCATCAGGTGACATTATACAAGGAAAAAAAAACACTAAACACTGAAGGTTAAAAAAAACTATGAACAACATAGAGAGTCTCCTATATATATACATATATATATATATATATATATATATATATATATATATATATATATATATATATATATAGAACAGCAGTGAAGTTAATGCACTTTTTTGTCTTAGTTCATTAAATGTAAACCACTCCAAATTATTAGCTACACAAAGTCTTGCATTTAACACACATATTCTTGATCGAAACTATTTCGTTTTTACCTTTTATTTCCAAACTTTCTCAGACTTGGATTTTTCTGTTGCATTCAAAAGCTTTTTTTCTAAATCAAGAAATATAAATAGACTTTATCCAAGTGAGCAGTTAGAATTGAAGGAGATACAGGAAGAATGGTTCGAATCTAAATAAGATGTGAGACAAAGGTGTACTTTATCTCAACTGTCATTCATCATCTACACTTCGGAATCAAAAAAGTAGAATAATCAAAGAAAATGTGTTGAATGATTTGCAATTCTAATTTATTGTATAGAAAATAATTATTACCAAATATGAAGTATCATAATCTAAATTTACTAAGTTTACTTACTCTATAATATGCAAGATTATATAACCATGTAAACACATACCAATGTAATATAGATTATAAGAAAACTGTAATATGAAAACATTCACAAAATTAAAATCATGGTTCAAAATATTATATTCCAAATTTTTCCGATTGGTTTTCAGGAGAGCGTAGAAATAGCATATATTTCAGTAACAGTGGAACTGACTCTTGTGTGAGGAATCATTTGCGTATGGATTTCATTTAATCATGGGTCGAACGCGTGACATATCGGAAGCTAAGAAGTTCAGTATTGTGTCTTTACACAAAGAAGGCCAAACTCAACAGTTTATAACTAAGAAATTAAAATATTCTCAAGGAAGCGTGAGTAGAGTATTGAGACAGTATTCAAATAACCGGAGTTTTCAAAATAATCGCTGCAGTAGCGATCGAAAGGTAATAACTACATCAAGAGATGAGAGGAGATTGAAGAATAACGTGAAGAAAAACTGCTTCCGAAGGTATCTTTCACAGGAGATGGAGAGAACCAGGTGTGAATGTGTCTAAATCTTCGACCTCACAAATTGGGTTTTAAATCACGTGTGTCTAAGACGAAGTTGCTTATGACCTCCAAGCTTACACCATCGCACTCCCATCCAGAATGCGATGGTGTAAGCAAAGACTGTTCTGGATCAAGAGGACTGGAAAAGGTACTTTTTTAATGATGAATGAAATTTGTAAACTCTGTCATGATATGGGCTTATATGACCGCAGAGAGTCCACGCAGTCCTGTGTATTGTGTACGAAAGAGTCAGTTCCAAAGTGTACTAAGAAATTCTTGAGCACTTTGTTACCGGCATGGAAGATTTATGTGATGGCGATTTCCTTTTTCAGCAAGATTCAGCTTCTTGTCCCACTTCCAAAACCACTACTAGATGGCTCAAAGAAAGGCAAATTAATGTAATTATTCCTTGGCCGGAAATCTCACCATATTTAAACCATATTGAGAATTTGTGGGGAATTATGAAGTAACGTCTTCAAGAAGTTGCTCCAAAAGACAAAAATGAATTTATTTCTAGTCTTTAGACCATATGGGCATGTTTTGATAAAAACAGACTATGAACTGCTAGTAAACACAATATTCCCAACCGTTTACGAATGGTCATAAAAGCTAAGGAGGATGTAACAAAGTACTAATTATCATGTTGTTTCCCTTTGACTGCAATTTTTGCGCCTTTATTTTCGCATTATTCTAATATTTTGGACCACGTTAAAATTATTGAAATTTTGTAAATGCTTTCAAATAATAGTTTTCTTATAATTTATATTACATTTTTATGTATTTACATGGTTATATAATCTCCAAAGTACGTGGATTTAGATTATGCTAATTCATATTTGGTAATAATTATTTTCTATGCAATAAATTAAAATTGTAAATCATTAACACATTTTCTTTGATTATTCTAATTTGTTTATTCGGGGGTGTATATGGATAACATTATGAAGGAAAGTGATATTAAACCTGATATCAAAATTAGATATGGTAATCTCTGCTCTTTACTTATGCAGGTAATATACTTCTAAATAAATCCAGTACAAGTTTGCAGGATTCCTTGATTAAGTGAATAATTGTTGTAATAAATTTGGTATACACAGTAGAAGTAAAAATACAAAGACGATACAATACGAAGAAACATTTGAAAACATCAACTACATACTGAATGGAGAACCTTTAGAAGTTTAGAACGTAACCTTTTCACCTAATTTAGGCACAAATTTTAGTGAAGATAGCAAATTAAATATGGCATTAGATAGTAGAATTAGCAAAGCTGGTATCGTAGGAAGTCAACTGAATAACTTTATATTTTATATGTAATAAGAGAGAAATAGTCAAAACACTAAACTAGTTGTACAGAAGACAGTGTTCAAGTCAATTTTAACTTATAGATCTGAGAGCTGGGTTAGAAATAAAAAACTAGATCAAATACAGGAGACCACAGATAAGAGTTCTGAGAAAGATTAGGGGAGCGAATAGATGGCATCATATTAAAATGAGGATATTAGGAAAGAACATGGTATTGCTAATGCATTCCAGAATGCTAACAGAGCGAGCTCATTTCAGGTAGTATGGTCACCGTGAGGAAAGGTTAGCAAACCAAGTGTTATTTGCCAGGATGGTAGGAAAACATCAGAGGATGACCAAGATCTAGGTGGACTGATCCAGTAAAAAACGCCTTAGAAGACAATTATAAAAGATATAATAATATTGAAGGTCTTGATAGATAACAGACCGATTTGGAGAAAAATTGTCGATAGGGAGTTAGTAATGATGTTACGTTTTCATGTAGTGTTATCATAATAATATCCTATGCAGCCCCTGAGGACATATCAGGGATGTGATGACTTTTTCCAAAATTCCCCCTGTTACTCCGTTTTCTTTACCGAGGTTACCCCTATGCCCCGAAAAAATCAAATCATCAATTGAGCTCCATTGTCTCAAACCACACTTCTTTTCTCTTAGACCTTTCTTTATTTATCTCCCATTGTTGCCATTATCCATTCATAAATCTTTGCACAGTGACACAATAATGTTATTCCTGTAACCTCTCCATCCCCTTCATTTATATATTTGAACAATATTCCTCTTGGATAAGTCATCAGCTATCACTTTCTTTCTCCAGATTAGTGGACAGATGTTTCATAACCATTTCATTTCTGAATTACCAGAAGCTTTGATCAGTTCAATAGGCAAATCAAGTCCAAAGGGAATTTCCATTCTTCATTATACTTAATGAAAAAATATAATATATAAAATAAGTGGAAAAAGAAGAATCGGAAGACCATGACAGTGATGACATGAGATCGAGCAGGCCACCCGACCTAAAATCATGTTAGGAAGAAGATTATACTTAATCCTCAATTCAACTTTTGCCCAGATCTTTTTTCTTATTATCTTTATCCATCCATCCATCAGTGGCTCTAACAGGCACTTAAGCGCTCACGGCCTTCCAAGTATTCTTGGATTTCCTAACCGTAATACGAGGATAAGGAGGTTACCTCTATGCCCTTAAGTATTCTTGTCTGTAACTTGTGTGTGTGTTCTACTGGCCAGTTGGCCTGTTCTGAGGGACGAAAAACCCTCTACTTCCGTATGAGACCGGCTAACTCACATATTATCTCTTTATTCCAGTTCTTTTCACTATGACTTTCATCTTTAAGAGATCTCTGAAATAATGTTGCCATGTCATCCAAATTTCGCTTTCAGTAATGACCAGGATTTCTATGTCTATTCATTAAAACCTGGTTCTTCATTGTGTATTATTGTATTCTTCATTCATTTGTATAACATTTTCTCATTCCCATTAATATATTCGTCCAGGTTGTGGATATTCTCCTCCTTTAATCCAGCTTTTTATATTTTCCTCTTGAATTATTACTTATTGCATAGCACTTGTCATTAAAACAATTTATTATAATGTGATCTAGTCTTTATGAATTTCAAGAGCTTCATTTTTTGACTTATTGCTTCTTTTATATCTCCTTTTCTGCTTCAACTTATTCTTACGCACACATCTTCTACTGTTTCTACCACTAAACCTTGAAATTTCTCCCCTTCTTTATGTGCATTATGAGGAATTAACTCATGGACCTTTGACCTTATCTGAGCTAAAATTCTTGCTTTTCCTCAGTCTGTGTCCACAGCTTCAGCTTTTATTTAATTTTTTTCTTGTCACATTTCTTTTCCATACCAGTCTTAAAGGTGGCTATAAGAAGCCTATGATCGCCATCTGAGTATTGAGATCATAGGTGATATCCCTGCTCCATTCTTTATCAAGCATGAAATAATGTATTTTAGATTTTTTGTCGTCATCGCAAATATATCATGCAATTCTGTGACTTTGTTTTTTTTTTATCAAATCAGCTACTTCCAATTTTGAGATCATTACTAATGCAAAAAAAAATAATAACGACGTTTGTTCTTCATTTCTTTGAGGAAAACGGAATGGCCTCACTCCCATATTTTAAAGAACTTTACAACTGCTCCTCAAATGCTTTTGCTAAACCTTGTAATGGTGCTTATAAGTGGATTAGTGATAATTGTTTTCCATTATATACAAACACAAGCTTCATTATCCTATCAGTACTTCCATAAAGCTTTATATATGTGTCATATACTTCTTTACTGGCGATAAAACCAAATAATTTTTGACTGGTTATTTACTCCGTTCCAAAACATAACAGTCATCTCTTAAGCTCCTCTTTCCTTGTTTTTATCCATTTTGTCTCGCTCCAACCCGAAACATCTAATTTCCTCTCAGTCACACAATCCACTATCTCCTCATCTTTGCTTGTAAGTGTCAGTATGATCAATGTTCCTATTCTTAGTTTCCTTTCTAGTTCGGGTCGTCTACTATTCAGATGCACACAGTTTTGATTCCTTTGTTTTTAGCTGTTAATAAATACATATTTGGGTTGCTGAGTCTGTTTTAGCTTCACCAGAGCTCAAAGGACAAAACTCAGTGTTCACAATGAATCTTCATCTATCAAGCATTCTCTATCTAAATAATCTACCTCTTTATACGTGTCCTTTCGGTTCGGACGAGAGGTTGGCCTTTGTCAAGCAGCATGATTCTTATTGCATTGGCATACAGAAACCATACTAAGGCATTTCACTCAATTTGAATAATTGAACACAAATGTGAAGTATAAATGTGGCTCCAGCAGTTGGAGATATTTGAATATGTTTGATATGTGCATCGTATATGATCTTGTATTCTTGTATTTTTTGCAGTTAATTATTCCGAAGTAAATGCTATTACTGTTGTTGCTTTTTCAAAAAAAAGATTAAGTAAATGGCCATGTGATGTAAGAAATCATTTTGGAAGTAATTTTACAGAGAAAAAGTTCGAAAGGATGCCTGCCTCACTCATTTTGAATTATATGTAAAATCGTTAAAGCTAAAATAATTAACAACTTCGCATGCAATATTTAGTTATTTTTATGACTATTCAGGTTAACTATCATTGGATAATGCTCTTAATAAAAAAATCTTGAAACTACTGTGAAAACAATCATCAGTTGTCGTGTACATTCGTATATGCACAGATCAAGCTTTGCCAAACTAGACTGTACGTTAAGAAACTCTGTAATCTTCTTTTGCTAATTTGCCGCGAATAACTACAGCTCCTTGCACTTCTTTCATTCGGTCGTCTGTAGCAGTGTGCTAGACTGCCTAATTTTGGACAAAAATAACACATTTTGCCGGAAATCGAATTAAATATACCTGCATATCTCCAAACCCAAGCATGCCAGCTCGCCTTCCTTCCTGTCTATCTACTGTTTCCCAAATGTAACTTCCGAAGGTCAGTCTCGGTGAGGATAGCTTCCTGCGTATTATATTTTGCTTGGCATACTACCAAAGAAAAGCTATCTATAACTTAATATCTTCCACCCGTTGTTTCAGCAGTCAAATTCAGAGAATCATGAATGGTCACAATTGAATAGAAGGATTAATTTTTGTTGTTTTGTTAACAATAAGGTGGGCCATATGTTCCCTTCGCTTATTGGCATTAGACAATAATATTAATATTTTACTTATTAAAAGCATTAATGGTTTTGGAATTTAATATTTCTGCGGCCAATGCGTGACTTTTTTTTAAAATTAAACATCACTAAGGTGTGAATTCTTTCGATAATGTGCTAGTAAAAAGATTTAATTGAGTTCCGATTTAATCATGTATTATTTTTGAATTTACTCTGGCTCTCGAATATGCAAATAGGAACGAAATAAATTGCTTTGGGTTATCTGAAAATGTAATGATATTCCTATATGAGATAACAAGGAAAAGCAAACATTTGGTAATTGAGTAGTTCCTCTATCCAACTTAGGCTAATACAGATATAAATTAAACGAGAATTATTATATTAAGCTCATTAAATTGACATACCTATGCATGTATATTTGAAGGTTAGAATGACATAGTACTTGGTACAGAACTTGATCTGAGCCGAGATTGGTATTTGGGAGAAGCGTTGAAGATGAAGAGCCGATAACTGAGCGTTTTAAATATTTATCGGTTACACTGGAAATATATTGGAAATATTTAACGAAAAAAATTAATTAAGCAGCTATACTTTTCGTTTCTTTTAAATACATAGTTTTCTTAATTCGTTTTTTTTTTCGTTATTGGTTTATCATGTTTTTCAGCTATCTGATGAATATTTTCCACTCTCACTTATCTACCTCTAAATCTTCAACAATACTTCTCCTAATGATATACCAATCTCAACTTAGATCAATTCCTGTACTAAGTACTATGCCATTCATATATTCAGCAGATACATAATAGGTATGCCAAATAAATTATCCTTAATATAATAATTCTCATTTAATTTATACATTTTTTTAGCTTTTTGCTATTTCCAAAATAGCTTTGCTTTTCCTTGTGGTTTATACGAGTATATATGCAGAGTTGATAGACTTTGGCGCGTTATCTCTACATAGCCGAATCTAACCTGTGTGCTGTTACATACTAAATGCGCTATTTTTATATCCGAAAAGATCCCTCTCTCCATAGCACAGACGACGATAACAAATTTTTTTTTTTTTTTTTGGGGGGGGGTGGAAGCGATTCGAATCTCGTGTAGGACGTGATTGGTGTAGCGAAACAATTCAAAAAAGTTTTTCAATTTTTATTTTTCTTTCTAGGTTGACCGTCCTATTGTATCATTAATTAGATTTATACGAAGAAACCAAGTAGTTTGGTGACATGTCCCTAAGCTTAATGTGTTCAAGTTAGTAGCCCTGATGGCTCAGGCATTAGGCTTTTAACCTAAAGGATCCAGGATTTGAGACCCTGTTCGGGAGGTTACTTTTTTTTTCTGGCAGGGTTGGGTTCCAAGTGGAAAGACGATAAGATAGTACCATTGCATAAAGGTGGCGCAAAGACAGAGGTAGAAAACGACAGACCAATTAATATATCAGGAGCGGTTGTTAAAATATTGGAAAAGTTGGGGAAAGGTAAAACACAACAGTGGGTAGATAAGGATACGATACTTTATAGTAGGCAGCGTGACTTTGTAAAGGGTAGATCTTGTCTTAGTAACGTATTCACATTTTATAATAAAGTGACATCAGAATCGGATAAAGGTAATGGCTACACCATGCTACTGCTCGACTTTGCCAAGGCATTTGACAAAATACCACATGGAAAATTATTACAAAAACTGGAGCAAATGGGAATGTATACGAGGCTAGTAGCATGGATAGGAGGATGGCTGACGGACAGACACCAGAGAGTGGTATATGGTGGAGTGAAATCTAGGAGAATGATAGTGACTAGTGGAGTACCGCAGGGTTCGCTACCAGAGCCACTACTCTTTAACTTGTATACCAATGACATAATGATTTAAGAGGGGGTATTCAGTTGTTTGCTGACGATGTAAAACTGAGGAGAGCAATAGTTGATAAAGGTGATGTAGATATCCTGCAGGATGATTTAAATAAATTGGCATTGCGGGTAGGTCTTGTATTGAGTTTAAAATATTATTCAAATATCAAAACCACATAAGGTTTTGATATTTGAATAATATTTTAAATTAATTTAATTGTCGAATAAAGAAGATTTCAGAAATCATTAATTACATCAATTTTTCCCCAAAACGAATTATGATGTTTTTATATATATTTTAAACCCTAAATACGAAGATAACTTTCTGTGTTCCAGAAATATAATTTTTAATATATTTTGAAATCGAAACTTAAACTTTTAACCATTGATTTTTATTTTAATATCTGACATTTCCATAATAAACGCTCAACCGGATGCTTGTTAGAACGAGTTCCGGATGTTATCAGAGGAAACTGGTGTGTCTTACCGGTAATATCATTCTTACTCGCTGATAACTTAGGACTCTATTATCTTTGGATATCATTGTACCGATATTTAGGTAAAACCTTTTGCCGTGTTCATCATCTTATGTCCAAATATTTCTGAGGAAACATTTAGGTGAAAATGAAGTGGTTTTGTGATGTGTGTTTCAGCTGATATTTTGATACACTTGTCACTAATATTCAATTCGACTGAAAAATTGAAAGTATTTCAAAATATTAAAAACTTCTGATTTTTCAGATAATTCAGAATATTTGTAAACATTCAAAAAAGTAAATTTAGTAATATTATTTAGGCATGTGTTTAGGGAAAAAACGATCAAATGAAATCTGTTCGTTCAAATTGTCCACTCCATTTATTAGGTATAGTATTCCACTTAAGAATTCCACCAATAAAAGCTGTTTTATTATTATGTAAACGCAGTTAAAGGGTTGGTTCCATGAAAATTCGTCGAAAAAAACAGTTAATCGAAAGTCAATTCATCGAAAAGGCAATTCATCTAACAACAATTCGTCGAAAATGCGAATCATCGAAAAAACAATTCACCGAACATTTTGACTAAAATTTCATTAAATTATCCAGCCAAAGTGGAATTGCTAATATCATTTCGAAACTTTTTTTCAAAAATATTATGATAAAAGTGATCCATTTAGAACAAAAACTGAATCGTGCAGACAGCTTCTTGTACCGACAACTTCTACTAATTCCGTTAAGTCAGAGAGTTATTGTAATATATAATTTGGACACGTTATTTCTTTGTTGCCCCGAATATAGCTGAACTGAAAACTGGAACGGTTCGACATTTTCTTGTAAAAGGTTCAAATAGCGAATCTGAATCAGATTCGCTATTTGCAGCAATTATTATGGGATGAATAAAAGTCATCTCATAATAATTGCTGTATGAAGGTTATGTAGATAAGTTTTATATTTTCAGGTTGTATCCCCGCCGGTTTGTTTTGTATGGATGTTTCATACTGTTCTTGCTTCCTAGAGGAAAAATTCCGCCTTCTTCATATGAAATCAGTTCATTCGGTTCAATTGAAAAGTCACTATAAAGGTTCTCTGTGTCCTTAATAAATTTAACCTTGGGTCTTGTAAACAGAAGTCACATTGCCCTTCCGACTAAGAATGCGCTATACTGTTACTTATTTTCAAATCGCACAGGAGACAATCATCGGTGTACGATCATCGGCACATGTGAAGATGGTTAATGGTGGTATTGTTGTTTGGAATTGCAGCCAGAAAGGCTAAAGCTATCAGGCCAGTGTATCATATCTGTAAACTACGCGTATTTTTCTGGCCAGTTTTTGTGGGATGAAAAACCTGAATTTTCGGGAACAAAAACTTTCCATTGCCGAATGAGATTGACTAACTCACTTTCAGATGAAAAAGTCTTCTTTCTATCGCTTGGAGACTGTATTCGAACCCCATCTTTCCAAGCAAAGTAATGTTGTAATTGTGTCGGGACCAGCTGAGCTACGGAAGTTTTGTGGAGATAGTTTAGCATTTTGATACCTGGATACCTCTGCGATGATTTCTGAATAGAATTAAAATATCCATAATGCCGTTAGTATTGACACATACTACTTGGTTAGAAAATCGGTCAGGTATGGTTAAGACTAGGCGAGAAGGAAGCAAAACTAGCAGGCAGAAAGAGATTCATTGAGACAGAAACAAGGCAGAATCGTCAACATTGTCGTTTTTCAACAAATAAAGTAAACATTAAACACCTTAGTGTATCGAAATGTTTTGAAGCTACATTACCATGTCATGTTAATTTCCTTACGCTGGCTATTTTTTTTTATTTTTTTGGATATACAGTATTTTTAAATGTGCAGAATTTCGAAACCGCTAATATCACTTTTTGCTTGCTTATCCATATTTTACTTCATTTTGGAAATTTGTCATATTTTTCTTATCTACGGCACACCACAAGAGAAAATACTTTCCATGCATTAATATAACATAAATATTACACAGAGAAAACTGCGGAGGCTACTGTTCATCCAGACCTTGAATCTTTATTATTCCCCACGAAGATATGCTCTCTCTCTCTCTGTGTGTGTGTGTGTCCACAATGCATTAAATGAAATTTATTCTCAAGTTCTAATTGCAAGTGTATTTGCGATTATCTTGCATAATACAGTGCTCCTATTTTCTTCTTAATGTTTTTGTCTTTACGGAAGCGTTTTGTTTTACTCATGGAATGTTGAATTACATAAAATATATGCAACTCAAAACATTTATGCTCGCTTTAAAAGATTTATTTTGTTTAATTTCGCATTCCTTAATTTCATTAATCTCTTTCTCATTCTGACGAAATATGTTTTTTTTTTAATATACAGTTTTTTGCACGTAAAAGAATGTTGTTGTAATTGTTTCGTCATTCTGTTTTCTTTACAGATCTCGTAAAATATTTCCTATAGCGCACATATAAGATTCCAGACATGACTCGTTCTTCTGAATGTTATTAGTTCTCAGATTCTTTTTGTCGAAGTATATGACATTAGTGGGATGGAAGTAGTAGAGTATTCCTTCTAGGAATTCTTTTCAGGTATATCTGTTTTTTCCCTATAAGGGATTAGTCAACTGTCGAAAAGGCGCCTGTTGTTAGTAGAACTAACAGATCTGATATTTTCTTTTTTTTAATTAAGTTACGCTACTGTACATTTCTTAAAAGGTAATATTTGAAACTTCGTGAATTCCCTTGAGATCTAAGATAGTCTATTAGTATATTTATCAGAGGATAAAATCGAGTAGTATATTGCGTTCTTATACGAGTAAACTGAGTGAATATTTTTATTAGTTAATGAATTTATTATATTGCATCATAAAATATTTTCGTATAGTGATGAGTTTATTTGCAGCAGGATAATTCTTTTGATTTGGAAATTACAGTGAGAAACGCGTGGCATTCATCAGTTACATCTAGGCGTTCACGTTTTTCAAGGTGTAACTTTTTATTTAGTATTACAGGTTTTTTGGGGTTTCCTATGAATTTTAAAATCTTTAGAGGACTCATTCTCTTCACAAATACTCGGACAGAGAATTAGTGACGCTGATGTGCTACGCTTTATGTATATCTACAGAAAACTTCTGTGTTTACAGCATGTTTAGAATACTGTTCACGTGTTTGGGGATGATACACCTAAAACTTCCATTAGTTATAGTAGATGGAGGTGACTTTAGTTCGATGTAAGTAATATACACCTTAAATTGTGCTTGCCTCAAATGATGAAATTTTATAACCTATGTACCCATCGACAGCTCGGTGTCTCTTATGTATCTGCAATACTAATTTCGGAATATGTTGTGTAAGCTTAAATTCCATATAGTTAAATTCTGAGTTGATAGTAGCCCTTCCCCTGTTAAACAAAAAAAAAAAAAAACTGCTTTACCAATGTTAATGATGTTAAAAATTCTTTATCCGAAATTTTAACTATCCATGATATTTTTTAATTATTTGGCATTTTGTCTGTTTAGAAAATTTAACAATATTTCGATACATATTTGAAAGATCTCAAATATTGGATATTTATAAAAGAGGATTAGTTTTTTTTTGTTTCTCCCAACGAAAGGTAATTTGCAAACCTTTAGCACATTTTTCGACCGTGAGTGGGATAAGGAATTTCTTCTATTTTATGACATTTTATGATATATATATATCTTGAAAAAAATATATATATATTTCAAGCACAACTTTAAAACTTAAATTGTGGCTACGATACATGGATGATATCTTCCTCATCTGGGATTATGGTCTAGAGGAGTTACAATCCTTCCTAGATCATTTGAGTGATCGTCACCAGAACATCAAGTTCACATCAGAACTCTAGATGAACGGCATACTCGCATTTTTGGATTTAAAGATCACTAGGTTGCCTGATTGTCTCAAGTTTTCGATTTTTCGTAAAACTACTCACACAGACAGATACTTACATGCCTCCTCTCATCACTTCCCTCCGCACAAACTTGGTATTATTTCCACTCTGGCCCATCGGGTGAGATCTGTTATTTCAGAAGAAGATCTTCAAATAGAACTTGACCACCTCAAAAGCACGTTCTTAATCAACGGCTATTGATCTCGAAACATAACTAAACATCTATATCCACGTCCTCAACCTCAGCACGAAGATAACTTCAATCCTATTACACACATTCAATTGACGTTTGTAAGCTCTCTATCACTAAAACTGGCGAAAATTATGAAGAAATTCAACATTAGAACTTACTTCATCACCCTACCAAAATTTCGTTCTTTCCTGAGTCAACCCAAACAAAAACACAACTTCAATTTCCAGGAGTAGACAAAATTATCTGCAGCTGCGTAAACCTTATTATGGACAAACAGATAAGTCTGTCTTACTACAAGAGAACCCGTGCGTGCGCCCTCTCCAGTCATGTTCTTTTCTCCGCTAACTCCAATCTTGAAGAGCGCCACCACCAGATAGACTGGAACCTTACGACCACTATCCATAAATGCGGTGACGAACTAGAGAGGCGTATCTTAGAATCAAAAGAAATAGTTCTGGATCCATCACACATGAATAATAATTTAAGATACAGTTTGCCTGACTCTCACAGTGCAACGATTCAATTCTGGCGCTCTCGAGTTAGTAGCCACTCACGTATGCCTCACGCTAGACCTGCCACGCGGACACCAATTCAAATTTGACTGTTACTATTCCCAATTTGTTTTATATGAGAAGTCCCATGTTTTTTAACTTGTTATTTTTTTCCGGTTCTTTTGTAGTTATTTACACACCTGAAGAAGTCGGCGTTCCGACGAAACTAGTCGTGATTGATTAAAGTTTTTATCATACCTCTCTCGGTGTTCCTAGTCAGTATAATTATCATTTTTTAATATATATATATATATATATATATATATATATATATATATATATATAATTGCGTAAGTAATATATATGAATAATTGCGTAAATTACAATACTACGCAAACATGCGCAACCGTCCCCTGCTTACTGTTATCCGGAATGTGTACACTCAATGACAAAAATAATAAACGTGAAAATCAGTGGAAAAGCATCTTATTGTAGAAGCCTTTGCAATCATATTAACAATTTTCTCTCCTAAAGATGCGTTATACATTGCTTGGAAAGAAGAAAACGCAAATCCTCATAGGAAAGGTGTTGCGCCATGTAACTAGTCACACATTTGTGGCCGGTAACTATTGGAGGCATATGATGCTTCAAGTCAGTGCAACAGTGTCCGGGTGAAATGGTTGCGAGAAGAGAAATGACGGAGTTTGAAAGAGGCGTTGTGATAGGATGCCATTCTACAGGCCTATTTATTCGGCAGTGTTGAAACATTAGGCCCTCCCAGGTCAATCAGGTATAAATTGGAGGATATGATGCTCCCAAGGCAGTGATACCATACTGCAATGGAAGCACATGGAGTCAAATGCAAGTACTACCGCAGTGGACGACCCACGACACTCACCAAATGTGACCGTAGGGTGCTAAGAAAGAAATGTGAAAATCGCCATTCGTCAGCCGACATACTGAATGCAGAGTTCCGCGCATCGACTGAAACACGAATCGGCACAAAAGCATTCAGAACCGAGGCTCGCAACATGGGTTTCCATAGTAGAACCCAAAAAAATGCAAGCCCCACTTTGCACGAACTAACATGCAGTGTCGTCTTCAATGGCGCAAAGAGCATGTTCAGTGGAACGTGGAAGTTTGGAAAGCTACGCGAATCACGCCACACCCTCCACCAAGCAGATGGATGTGCATGGGCGTAGCGGAAGCCGGTGAGCGTCTCTCATCAGAGTGCGTAACCCCAACTATGAAATTCGGAGATGGCGGTGTGATGGTATGGTCCTTTTTCCTGGTTTGGTTTTGGATCTCTGTTGTGGCAGGAATATTGGATTTCGACAGGTACTGTATCTGAACATTCTTGATGATGCAATGCTTCCTACTTTATGGTGCCTACAGCTACTGCTGTAACTATATGGTTTCTGGATATGAACTTCGTCGTACTTGATTGGCCTCCACGGAATATTCATGGAATGTTGAATATCCATGAAATGAATTGGAGTGTCAGGTGATATCAAGGGACGTCAGTACGACAACAGTCCAGGATCTCATTACATCACTCTACTCCCAACAGGAAGATGGTCCAGAATTCTCATTGATTGCTATCCTACGCCTATAGACAGTATGTCCCGTAGGACTGTTGCAGTCATCGCAGCGAAAGAAGGTCCTAATCTTATTAAGGTTGGAGCCATGGCTGTTTGTTCCTCACACTATGGCTTGCTTTGACGTCTTTCCAAACAGTGTTTATTGCAATGTGTTTAGTACCTATAGAATGGAAAGAAAAATATCCAATAAATCTTCTCTCATCAATTTGACATATGAGTATGTGTGTCATATACAGTAGCAAACAAATTAATCCGAACACTCGCATTTTAAAGAAAACTTTTAATGTTGCAAGAATAAAAGGTACAAAAATTTGACTCTAACTTTGCCCAATAATTTATATGTACTCCTTTGTTCCTAATAAGTTAATTAATTCGCTTACGCATGGACTCTACTAACGTAGAACACATTTTTCTTCTGTCTGCATCTCGAAATTCTGGATATGAAGGATATGGCCAAGTATGGATTGTATTAAGTTATACTTTGTATCATAATTTAATTTTCCAGGTCTCTGTTTCACTATAAGTTAATATCAGGAGAGTTGCTTGGCCACTGAAGCAATCAGATGGTGTGATTTTTGAGGAACTCTCACATTTTTTGAAGTGTGGCATGTCGCGAGATCCTGTTCGAAGATGAGTTCTTTGTCTTTCTGGATCTATGGGACCACTCTTTTCTCCAATATTTTTATGTATTGGTTACTTTTCATCATACCGTCAACAGGCACAAGTGATCCTGGACCGTGATGTGTGAAACAACCCATTGATGCCTTGTTTCTTCATATCCTTCATCGAACAGTTGTTTCTTTTTTGGTATGTGGGCAGTCCTTCCTTCTTGCAACAATCTTGGACGGACTGTCATGTCAGAAACATTAATCCCACTAGCTGCTAAGTCTCTATTGAAGTCTACAGCAGGTAATCTTGGATTCATTATGCTTTACCTAAATAGTAAGCGATCTTGAGTAAGTGTAGTTTTCCTTTTCTGCCAGGAGAAAAGGTACCTGTCTCCCTTTAAAATCGCATTAATAGTATCCAGACCAACACCACACTCATTGGAAATTTGTCTTTGAGTCATGGATGTGTGCTGAGAAAGAGTGCATATTTTTGCACGCTTTTTTGGAAATGTATCCATTTTATAGCTACATAAAATGAATAAAACACTACGAATATAAACTTGTTTACACCATTAAAAACGCACAGCACTATTAATAAACATTGTGAAGACAGTTAAAACACACAACGCATCCAAAATAGTGAACTAAAACCGAAAATGGTTTTAGCTTATTCTTATATATATTCAGCTTTATCTAATTCCTCTTTAGTTGTAATGTTTTAATTCTAGATAATACGAAACTTATAATAAAAACTTATAATTATGCTAGTACGGGCGAACCACTACTTTCGAACATTCAAGATACGAACAATTCGTACTTACGAACACCGCATGTGCTAATGAATTGCGATCCCAATTCATTTAACGAACACAGAACCACGCGCTTACGAACATTTTACAATATCGGAGTTCACTGATGCATGATTGAGGGTAACAATATATCTTATGAAAAAATAAATTCAGCTTAGAACATTCAACTTAACGAACATATTTGAAGAAACGAATTATGTTCGTAATTTGGGGTGTGCCTGTACCGTAGTCTAATATCATTCTAATACCTTTTTTAAAATCTTTTTATGATTTATATAGCTAAAATAAACAATGTACAATACTCTTCACAAGGACGCACAATGAGTTTACCTTGCTGAAAAAAAATGCACATTTTTTTTACAGAAAAGTTTTATTTCTGTAACAGACATGAGAACATAGCAGCGTTTCGCTGAGTAGCAGACACTATTTGGGTGATTTTCTACTTCAAGAAATAGCACACTGAGATAAAATAAAAATCTGGAGAAATTAATTATTTCTGAAAATATCATTTTACACAGCTATAAATTATTCCCATAGCAGAACAGAGAAGAACCTTGTTTTCTTTTTCAAAAATGTCTGCAAGTAAAAATCACGATATCACGTGCGGATTCGTTCGCTGTAGTTTCCAGTTTATTGTTTAACAATAAGGATTCCAAGAGACCAGTATATTATATGAGGTTTTTGTAGGTTGAAAGGAGAACCATTTCGAAATACAGTTCTTATTACTCTACAGAATAACGAGAAAGCTATAACAATTCTTCAACCAGAAAGGATCAGTGGTTCAATTGTACAACTTTTGTTTCGGCTTTAGCTGAAATTTATTGGATCTCTTGAAGTTATCTGTTGGATTAATGTGACGTCTGCGTGTACAGTTCATATATCTATATCATCTAGTGATTCCTTTTCTAGAGTTTTCTGTTCTTATTATATAATTTGATGATTGAACTATATCCTCTGAGATCGGTGTTATCATCGCATGTTTTACGTGAATACCTCAAACCAGGAATCTGTCTTGTTGTCTTTTGCTATTACAAATGAGAATTCATTCAAATAAAATGTCTCGTTAATATAATAATAGTAGAATAGTAATGACTTTACTATTCTTCAGTAGTATATCCGATATTGAATAAAATGTTAAATGAAAAAAGCTTGAAGGGGAGAACAAGACATAAGAACAACCTCCTTTTTCTGAACAAAGGCAGAATAGCTATCTTTATTTGTTCAGACAATATAGGATATATCAACCGTGTTTTAGTTGCCTTATAGTTTTCCTTTCATCCTATGTATAATGAGTGCTGTGTTAATTATTGTTCATAGGGGTGAATTTTGATAAACTAATAGGAACAGAATCAATCTGGTCAGTGGAGTTTGATTAATATATGATATATAAATTTCCCATTCAATGGCTGTATATAGAATTATGGAATGTTCGTTCTTTATTCGTTAGTTCTCTGAATACATAGTAACAGATGTTTTCGTTCAACATATTTTATTATTGATACCAGGAATCAATTGCATAATTATAAAAGTCGAACGACAGATTTCATAACCTAAATGACTTTGTTACATCCTCAGGAGATTAGTAAATTCATGCATTGTTAATTCATAAATGACTTAAAGAAAAACTTTAATAACTACGTAGTCTTCCAAAATCAGTACTATGTTTGTCTGAATAGGCCATTGTGAAGATACTTCATGTGCAAATGTTTTCGTTTAAACTTAGATAAAGGAAAAATCAAGAATATAATTTCTTGGTAAGCATAATTTACTTTTCAATAAAAAAAAAACACTTTTTCTCTTTGTATATGGATAATATATGATGTATGCCTGCCTGATTAGTTCAGTAGTTGAATGAGAAGGGGAAGGAAGAAGGATTGGGAATCAATCGACCGTGAGATGCGGTGATTGATTCATTCAATCCAATACCCTTGGAGGGTAATGGATGGCAGTGCTGTAGCCAATGAAGTTCTAACTGAGGCTCGGCTATTGCTGTTACTCTCCTGCCATGATCAGAGCTTTAATTGTTCAATAACACCTTATCCCTACACTGTCCTCTAGAGATAACGGGGAATATGAAAAGCATTCTTGCTTCGCCCCTTTAAACCAGTCCTTATAAGGATTATAGGTCAGTAGTTAAAATACACCTCCATGTCAGACATGCACTAAAACTCACCGACATCTGCAACAATAAACCTGCAAACACCTCACCAGCGGAAATCTATGAAGTTCTAAAGAGGCTAGAGAATAAAAAAGCCCCTGGCCCAGATGGCATAACAAATAGAATAATTAAACTGTTGTCCCTAGGAGCTGTCGTACATCTCACCACCATAATCAACGCCATGTTCCGATTTAACTATTTCCCCAGATATTGGAAAGTCGCAGATGTGGTCCCAGTGCATAAACCAGGTAAAGATCCACACCTGCCTGAAAGCTATCGACCCATCAGCCTAATCTCAAACTTAGGCAAAATTGCCGAAAAAATCATCCTCTACAAACTCCAAGCCTCAGTAAACGAGTTAAATATCCTTCCAAAGGAACAATTTGGCTTTCAACAACATCACAGTACTACTGAACAGATTCATAGGATAATTGAGCAAATCACCACCGGCTACAATTGGCACCAGCACACTGGAGCAGTTTTCCTCGACATAGCAAAAGCTTTTGATAAGATATGGCACTTCGGATTACTACACAAACTCATCTCAGCAGGCATACCATCAAGAATAGTCCACCTAATTAAATCTTACCTCCAGGACAGACACATTCAAGTCAAAATAAACGGAACAGTTTCAAGTCAGCGACGGATCTCTTAGGGAGTTCCCCAAGGTTCCCTGCTGGCACCGATCTTATTCTTGATATATATGGCAGACATCCCACACAACCCAATGTCATCCATATTAGCACTCTATGCGGATGACACAGCAGTACTTGCCATATCTCTACAACCACATCTCGTTACTAAAAAAACTGCAATAATAAAACCCACTAAAACAAGAACAATGGTTCTCCAAATGGAGATTACAAGTGAATCCCCAAAAGAGTATAGCGATACTTTTCACCAGAAGATTGGCAACTCCCAAGGGGAACCGTTATCTATTCAACACCAAAATCCCCTGGCAAACAGAAACAAAGTATCTTGGGGTAATTCTAGACAAAAGATTAACGTTCAATCCACACCTCAAAGCCTTATGCGCGAAAGCATCTAAAACCATCGCACAACTTTACCCTCTAATAAATAGAAAAAGCAAGCTAAATACCAGAATCAAAGTACTCCTCTACCTGCTGACGATCCGCCCCATAATAACATATGCATCTCCAGCCTAGAGCCACACATCCAACACCAACATCCTCAGGCTGCAAGAGTGCAGAATTAGTGTTTGCGCATGATCATGAATGCACCGTGGTTTGTGAAAAACGTCCAACTGCATAGAGATACAAACATCCCTTACATCTACTCCTTCCTACAAACTACAGTGGAAAAATTCTTCTCAAAGATCTCTACACACCCCAACGATCTAGTTAAATAGGCAGCAAACAATGATGAAACTGACCTCTTCAAATGCAAGAGGCCAAAAGCCATCCTAAATACTAGCAACAACGATTAATCTCCGTGCCCCCACAGAGCGAGCTTACAGCTCATAAATCTTTCCTTCAATTCGTCCTCCCTATTAGACAACGGGGAATAAAAAGCATTTTGCTTCACCCTTCTGGCCAGTGATGTTATGTTATGTTATGTAGTTCAGTAGTTAGCGTAAAAATATTTTATGTTTAGAACATGTAGTCTCAATGCCGGAAATTAAATGAAAAGTTTAATCTTTGTTTATTTTTTGAACATACACCCATTACTCAAAATCATTATGACCACCAAACCTCGTTCCAGCCAACCAGACCGCACTGTTGGCTTGATCCATGTCGGTCTTGGTGATTATCCTGGTATGGACATTGTTCTCTAGACATTACTGGATTTTCTCATTCCCCATTGAACACAACTTGACCGCTAATGCTTATGTAGGGATGACCAGGTATTGTCCTACATGGTGACAGTGTGGATTCTTCCAGCAAGACAACGTCGTATGTCACAAAGCTCATTGTGAAAGCACGGTTTCGAAGATATCTAAGTATTCCATGTGCTGCTCTGGCTGCCTGATTTGAATCAGGAGAATCGTATATTTGTAGATCATATAGACGCAGCATCCGCCAGTGCGTCGCTCTTTCGATGATCTCCGAGACGTTATTTGTCTAGTCGGTCTGAATACCTCAGGTTATCTCGACAACAAGAGGCCCAGTGTGCTACCTTCTTAGGTGATAATGATACTTTGGCTAATAAGTATATTCTGCTCCTTCACTTTGTATATTTGAATGATTTTGATTGCCATGGGGTTCATAACAGTTCCTGTTCCATTCAAATGCATTTAAAGGATTTCAGTTACAGCTGTCTCAATTATGGTTCGTCTTCGATTATGAACAGATTTCTGCATCACTTCATGACAAAGAATGTAAGTTATTACATAATGTCCGACGAACGTTATATAATACATTATAACTTGCATCTCACACCTATGTATCAAAAGTGTTTCAAAATTCTATTAGCACATTGACTCAACTTTATATTTTCCAATCTGTTTCTTACTTGCTTTGTATTTTTCATGTCTAATATTTGTAGTGTGAATATATCTCGACTATTAATAAAAGTCAGAGTTATAAATGAACATTACTTAACCACCAAAATATTTTCATCAGTGGCTCTACCAGGCACTTAGCGCTCACGGCCTTCCAAGTATCCTTGGATTTCCTAACCGTAATACGAGATTAAGGCGGTGACCCTTATGCTCTTAAGTATTCTTTTCTGTAAATTCGTGTGTTATACTGACCGGTTTGCCTGTTCTGAGGGACTAAAAACCAGAATTTCCAGGAGAAAAAAAACCCTACCTCCGTATGAGACGGCTAACGAGTCTTTCCGACCAAAGGGCTTCGTCTATACCGACTGAACTACGGAGGCTCATCAAAATATTTACTCTCACTTAATTTCATTACTAATTATGGTTTAGCAAAAAAACGTACGGGGGGGGGACTGGAAAGTTCTGATAAACACCTAGAACAAACATTAATTTTATGAAAAAAAATCAAATTATTATTACAATTTGATGAAACATAGGGTTAAAGAATTTTGCGATATATTCTTTCTTGTGGTTATATCAGTTGTTTTGATATAATTTTTGCTCTAGTGTTTATCAGAGGTTTCTAACCCCCCCCCCCCCGTAATAGTTCTTTCTATAAGTTTCTGGAAATTCTGAGTTGATTACAGTTAAGATGCACTTGAATCTAATTGCTCAACTGACATTTCATTGGAAATATTCTACGTTCAAATACCGTCTAGGATGCGAAGAAAATTTATAAGGATGTTTCATTTTAAGGTGAGTTCACCAGTATCGGCTAGAGGTGCAAGATTTCCACCTGGAAATCATGATTATACATATAGAAAAACTCCTGACCTAACTAGACATTAAAACAGGCATTGTATTTTGGCCAAATAAATTTATTCGGTTAGTTGTAATTCAGCCAGTTCTTATTTCACTCTTGTTCGAATCCCTCACCCTCATAGTTGTTCATGAAGATATTCCATTTGAGGTTGACATTCCTTGAATAATTGTATCACTTACATCGCTAACTAGCTCATGGTTACGTCAGAAATTGTCATGAATCTTACAAGTCGGTTGGATTTGCTAATTATGCAACACGTGAAGTTGTTGATATGAAAGACAGTTTCATAGATTTTTCGAGCTTTGACTCCAGTTCAAGAAACATAGCGCGAATTATTTCTATTCTATGTAGTTAACTGTTAATAATACTGCAGAAATTTTTAAGATTCGCATTGACCTTGATATTCTGTCAGAAATCTATCCACTGTATTTATGGGTGATTCACTGCGCATTAGCGAAATAAATATTAATTTATTATTTTACATTTATTCTGTAACTCTCTGTAAACTTGAATTACTACTTAATTTCGTTGGGAACGCATGTATAAAAAAAGGTACAAAAATGCGTTTGAAAAACTTTTCGACGTGTAAGGATACAGAGCAACCTTGAATACCCGGCATTGTTTAGGTCATCCCTGAATAAATGAGTGTTTTACATACATTTGAATGTAAAAGAATTAGTTATAAAACGTTTGGCGTTAGAATGTTGATAATTATGTCTTGTTTACATCAGTTACTTCGGTTAGATTACGTTTTGCATCAATTTTTATAAGAATATAAATATGAACTTCATCAGGGAAGCTTAATTAATAAGAATTCTCAAGAGAATTCACTTCGGTTGTTTTTTTTTGTTTGAATATTACGAAAATTTTTAATTTCCTAAATGAACGTAGAAAGCAAAGCTGTGTTAGAAACAAACTAGTTTATCCACTTTTTAAAAAATGAGATATATGTAATGAAACAGTTCTGTTGCCCAAAAACTTCTCAAGGAGATGCAGAAATTCTTAGTTGAAGAAAGTTTATAATCTAGTTTTGCTTCTATTCATTTGCTGGATTTCGTTACTAATTAATCTGCTTTTATTGTTCAAAATGTTTTCTACTCCGTGTTTTAAATATTTAGAAACTGTGTGAAAGAAAGGGCGTTTTGGAATACTATAACACCGCATTAAAAATAAACTCAGTGTTTCTTTATTTCTCGTATCTCACTAATCTGCTCTTGTATCTGCCTACTATTCTTTACTAAATTCATGCTATTATTTCAGACCCTTAAGATTTTTTGCAAGAGAAAGTTTGATGAACGGTCGATAATATGTAACCTATGGGATAATATTTTGCGAGTAAATAATTAATCATTTGTTACAGTATTTTTCCGAGTAGTACAGTAGCACCGGTTGGTTGCATTATCCATTCAACATATCTATTATTTGGATGTTTACTTTTTAAAATTTCGAACCGTGTCCTATTTTAGTTTAAGCTATACGATATTTATACTCTATATGAAATTATCTACAGTACTCTATTATCAATTTCACTGTTCATATTCCCTTCATTATATAAGACTTTAAAGCCTCGTATCTCAGTCGGTTCGATAAAGCCCTTTGTTTGTAAAGACCTGGATTCGAATTTCGTCTAGGACGCAAAGAACATTGATCAGGGCTATTTAACTGAAGGTGAGTAATTAGTTACCAAGATGATAAGTAATTTTACCAATTAAAAATACGCTAAAAAGTTTCAAGCTTATGTAGATTTTCTTTTTTTTTTCGTGACTTATTCCCTTAATTTAAGAATTGCGACATAATTTTCTTTTTTGTATTAAAATGTAATAGATACATTAAAATGTATCCGCATGCCAGTATCCTAAGACAGGAAAATATTATGATTTCTATATCGTAAAAATCCATAAATAATTCATAAAAAATACAGTTCTGAGTCCTTTAATAATGTAGCATTTAAAGTTACGCGATATTTTGTATATCGTTTTCCTTTTTTGTACTTCGTTTTCCAATATTCTTTATGTTGTCCAAGTTCGTTTCGTTCTCGACATATGCAAATTGGGCTTAGCATTCCACTGAATGCTGTAAAAATAAAGCAGTGATATGTGAAATGCACTAGTTTGTCATTACACAAACGACCACGCAAAACGAAACATTCCATAATAATATATTTGCATTAAAGAGATGCAGTTCACTCTTCTGTAACACGTCCACAGTTCTTACAAGACAATTTATATTTCCCTGAGGTGGTTCTGTATGTAATTCTTCTAGAAAAGCAGAAAGTAACTGGAAACGACATACTGCATTCTTCTCTTTCTCTGATTCTCTTTCTACAGCTGATTTATCGATACATTGCCTACAATCTTCGTACACTGACTGTTTTTTGTATGTTCGGAGAAATCGCGCTGAAGATTACAAAGTGAAACTACCAAAGTGTGAGTGCTGTGATATTGAAAGGAGACTGACAAGATCAAGATATCCCCAGCATTATACTTATAGAAAATTGCTGGTATCAAATCTTACACCAAATCGGATATGAAAGATTGGATAAACCCCTTCTTTAGAATGGCAGATAATTTCTCCCCCAATTTCTGAATAAATATAACAATATAACAGTAATTTCTTCTTTTAAAGAAAAATGACAAATGTACCACAGTTTTTTACGGTATTAAATCGCAAAAAGTAATCTAAAAGAAAAATAGTTTATTTTAATACTTGTAATAGCCAACAAAGGTAGTATCAAATGACAATGGGACGTACACCTTTCGTTGGAAAATATGTGGTTTAAATCTCATCACGACGCGAGGCGTTTTTCAAGTTGGGAATATAGTTGATCTGATATACACATGTAGTAGGGTTTATCTTTCGGAAAGGTTTTGATTCTGCAAAACAGTAAACCGGTGGAGAACACACGGATACGTCTGTGGGTGGAGTGTGAATAGTTGCCCACAATGAGTGAGCCGTTTGCCATGGAATTCACGGATCATATTAAACACAGCAACAACACCTTTAAATTTTAAGACGCTGCACTTCATATTTCATTGCGATCTCAGCTACCATGTACAGCATGTTTAAGAAACATAACTGATTTAGTACTCATAGATAAGATTGCTAGAACCAATGGCTTGTAAGTCACTGATTAAAACAAAGCTCTCATTTTTGTAGGTTAGGTAAAACTATTTCTACGTTCAAACATTAGTTAAAATAATGTTAACTGCTTCACTAAGTTAAAAGTAACTCAGCAAAGAAAATTTCGATGTAACAAAAAATACAACACATCTTACATAGAATCTCACGAATTGGATGATATTGCTGCCGGTCAGGTTAGGAAAATAACCGGCAGCAATATCACGAACACAAGACAACGTGCATTATAAGATATATTAGTGTATCTGTGTAGGAGGATTATATTCTTGTTGAAAGATTAGATTTCTGTTATTATTAGTATTTATTTATTTATATATTTTGTCCTTTAACCGTTTTAGTTATCCGAGTTCGGGAAGGAAAAGTTTAAAAAATCTTGGTCTTTTTTTCACACAATTTTAAATGCAATTTTATTACGTACTCCAATACGCCTGTTTTTAAAATTATGAAATAGATTTCCACCATCATATTGTTTTAGGTTTTGACTCAAAAAAAAGGTTAATAATCCTTTCACTAAATCAAGAATTCACAAGAATGAATTATTTACTCACTATGTGGTGTAACAATAACGTTTGTATATAATAATATTCAACAGATTACAGGTATGAATTGATTTGGTGATTTTACTTCCAATTCATCATTTATTGTATAATGCATATATACATCTGTAATATATATTTTAACAACCTAGATGATTTTTTAATATTCACATTTTTTTTCTCGATGCAACCATTATTTTTTACCTTTTGATAATGATGCCAACATTTTATTTCTTCAGCTTCCATTAAAACGAATCTAGGTCACAGTGATTTCTGTGTGGTCAATATAGATTACAAATTATTATTTTTTATACTGATACTCCATGGTGTCAAACACTCATCACGGGTGACCCACACTATCCATTTACACAATACCTATTATACATCTCCTTAAACTTATTGACTGTTGGGCCACTTACTTTCAATCTGGCCTCAGGGAACATTCCAAAGACCCGTCACAAGCTTAATCACTCCTCTCTGAATCATTTCTCCATCCCCCTAGAAATCCCGCTGACCAAATCTGCGCACAGTAGTCAATATATCGGTCGAATTATAGCCTTACAAAGAGGGATAATAACCGCCCTGTTTTTACTTGTCAGTTTTTTCTTCAACATCTGAGTAATCGTCTGAGCTATTTTGTCAATTCTTGTAATATGTCTTCTGAATTTCAAATCTCTGTCCACCATCCTCCCCAGATTTCTAGCCTCATCAATATCCTGTAATCTAGTACTATCAATATGATACGAAGTATGTAATCCTTTCATCCCAAAGTGCATTATCTTATATTTTACAACATTAAACTGACGACCATTGTCCTTGCACACACACACTGCCAATTTATTTGTCTTCCTGCAAGATATGTATATCACTTTTGTCAACTACTGTCCTCCCCAATTTTACATCATCAGTAAACAATAGAATATTCTCAAATCTTCCGCTATATCATTAATGTATAAAGTAAAGAACAGTGGTCCTAGTACAGATCCCTTGGGCACTCCACTAGTCACCCTCATTCGCCTTAATTCCACTCGACCATACATACACCACCCTATGATGTCTGTCTATCAGCCACCTGCCTACCATGCCACCAACCTCATGTCCATTCCCATTTGCTCCAACTTATGTAATAATTTTCCATGTGGCATTCTGTCAAATGCCTTTGCAAAGTCTAGCAGTATCAGTGTGTAGCCATTTCCTTTATCCAGTTCGGCTGTCACCTTATTATAAAATGTGAATAAATTACTGAGGCAGGACCTTCCTTTTAGAAAGTCATTCTGTCCCCCTATACTGTACTGTATCATATTCCTATGCACCCATTCCTTAATTTTATTTTTAACCTACTTTTCCAGTACTTTAACCACCACTGCGGAGATACTGATCGGTCTGTAATTAGCTACTTCTGTCTTAGAGAATGGAACAATCTTATTCTCTCTCCATTCCTTTGCCAGAACTGAGACTTAGATTAAATAACTTCCTCAGAGGTACTGTCAGTTCACTTGCACATTCTCGTAGCTGACATACTGTCCAGGCCCACTGCAGTATTCAGTACCCCGTTCGTCTACCTCAGTTCTCACTGAAGTTTCTGTCACGTCGGTAACTGCAAAGTCACTTGGATGATATAACCTTGCAAAGTAATCACTTTGTAACTGAACTATTTCTTTTGTTTCTGTCACTTTTCTACTTTCAGTATTGATTAAAGTTATCTTTCAATAATCATTCCTTCTCTTACTTGCAACGTAGCGAAAAAACTCTTTTTGGATTTACTTTGGTCTGCTTAGCTAATTTTCTTTCAAAATCTGATTTAACCTTCCTTACCATACTTGTTATCCTTCTTGCTTGTGCTTTATATTGCTCACGAGCATACTGATCACATTTTTGTCTATATTACTTATACAATGCTTTATTTATTTTGCAACATCTACTGTATATATTACGCCTCATCCACTTAATCCGTACTCGGCTTATTCTCCTGGCCCTATGTATTCAGTATGACACTGTCTTACTCAAACAATCCATGATAGCTTCCCTTGCACTAATGATATTCATTCCAAGTAGCTTCTTATGCCATGACACTGCTCTAAGTTGCCTCCTAAGTTTGTCATAATCGCCAGCTTTTGTAGTTTCACATAAACTCTTTTTTGACTGAAAATTCCACTTGTTGAGCAACCTCCCAGGACAAGACTGCATGATCACTTTCCCCGATTGGAGGCAGAGTTGCTACTGCAGTTATATCTTCTGATGTTGTTATTACAAGATCCAACACTCTCAACCCCTGGTCCCCTCCATCACGTGCTGTTTCAGGTAATTATCTCTTAGTAACTATATAAAATCTATTTCCATTTTGCCATGTGATTTTTCCTCTTTCCAATCTATATCCACATAGTTAGTGGATATATCCACATTGTCGTAATCATGTCCACATCTTCTTCTCCCCAAGTCTATAGAAGTAGCGAACAACATATTTTTGTCCTATTAGTCTTTGGCTCACTCCAGATAGCTGCAAATGAACCATTTCGCAAGGATCTACTGTATAATCTTCCTTAACTTCGATTTTTGTTGGTTGAAGTTCTTCAGCTATTATTAATAATACCTCTTCTCTTATTTCCTCTGTATTCTCCGAAAATACAGTAGCCATTACACATTATCCCTGTAATTACATCATTCTCGGACAACCAGGTCTCACTTAAGCCAATAATTTTGGGCCAAGTCGAGCTAACAAATGCCCAAAACTCCTCTCATTTTATTTCTGATACTTCGCGCATTCGTGTATATGCATTTCAACATCCCCTTGGACCTACAATTACCTTACATAATGTCATGACCTACCCATTCCGATTCGAAACTTGGGAAACGTACCCAGCTCATTCCTGCACTCCTACTAATATATCCCAGAGGTGGCTATTTTCCTCACAGTCATTTTTGCCCTCTTATTCATTTATCCTAGAAGTGGCTGACATGTGCTTGATTGCTTCCCGCCTAGTTTCCCTGGTTCTGCCTTTCAAACTCTCACTGAACAACAATTTCTCCAAGCATCTAACTCAGTTTAATTCTCTCATAACGAGGCAGCAGACTCACAATATTTACTCTCTTACTCTTCATTTTTGCTTCTTCCAAGAACCTTCATATCCTCTCACATTGCATATTTCTCACCTTTGGAATTTTTTCTGCCCACCAAAAGACTTAATTTGTTCACGTCTTTCTTCTGCAAACTTACAGCTTCACTTTACAGCTTCCTTTACCGTCGCACCTGGGAAACATAGTTTCGTCACTTTCGCCTTAAGTATACCTCTTATCAGCGAATCCCATACAATATTTTCAGTTTTCTCCCAGTTTCTCACACTCTATGCGTTTCCTATTCACTGTTTCATACTTTCTCCCCCCTGCTGTATCACACACTAATCGTTTTTTTCAGTCACCTAAGTAATGTTTAGTCTTGTGAAGGAATCTACGTATGCGTGCAATTTCTTTCTGCACTTGGTATCTTATCATCCCCATTATCACTTTCATCTTAATTCAAACTCTCATTCGTATTTCGTGCAATATCATTCACTTCTTCCCCCACATTCTTCATAACGCTTTCACAATCCTGCCGTATATTCTTATTATCAGTTACTTTTTTGTGCTCCCGACCCTACTCTCATTATTGCATTCGCTCACGAAACATTTCCGACAAGCATTCTTTCCATTCTCGCTCTCGTACCGCAAGCCATTCAAAAGTCAACGAACACTATAGTGTGAGGAACAAGCTGCCGTGGCAAACCTACAGGGCTTATTTTCCACAAATGTATGAAGCAATCAATGGGATTCTGATTTGAGGTCTTGGACTGTTGTAGGGAGGAAATCCCTTGATCTGACCCGACGCTTCAGTTCATCCCACAGATGTTCAGTAAGGTTTAGATCATGGCTCTGTGGAGGCTAGTTACAGCAGCAGCCTTATAACATGCATTGCCTTGTTGAAAGAAACAATGGTCATGTATGTAGAAACGCCACAAAGTAAGAAGCTCACAACTTCCAGGGATGTCCCTTGTCCTCACTCCTTCCCTCGTTCCACCCAACGAAAGAACTCCCCAGTGTCAACCTTGTACCTAACTCTCTCTCAACTGTTTAAAGTTGCATTGTCCGGAATGTTCAGATAGAGTACATGTCGGAGTTCAATGTTCATGGCCCCACAAACAGAGGTCCGAGGCCAAACCAGGAAAAACAGGACCATACCATCACACGGCACCTCAGAATTTCATATTTTTGGGGTTATGCTCTCTGGTAGGAGACGTCACCGGGCATCCACCACATCCACATACACATCCCTCCGCTATATCCTCCATTTATCAGATAGAGAGCACAACAGACACCAACATAGCTTTCCAAGCTTCCATATCCCATTGAAAATAATTGATCCGGATAATGTGTTGTTTGTAGTATGCGGTCGTACCATGGAAACCCACGTTGTGAGCCTCAGTTCTGAATGTTTTTGTGCCGATTTGTGTTCCAGTCGATGCCCGGAACTCGGCATTCAACGCGTCGGCTGAGAATGACTGTTTTTACATATTTTCCTTCGTAGCACCCTACGGTGACGTGTGGTGAGTTGTAGTACTTGCAGCTGACTCCCTACTGTTCCATCTCAGTATGGTATCACTGATTGTTCATCTGAGATGGGCCAATTTCTCAACGATTTCCCGAACAGATAGGCCTTCCATATTGCATCCTGTCACAACGCCTCATTGAAAGTGTCAGTTACCTTCTTGTAGCCATTTCATCCGGCGATAGTTGCACTGACTTCGGTGCATTATATTCCTTCAATTTATACCGGCTACAAACGCGTGATTCTTTACATTGTACGATTTACATTGCTCATGGGTTATCCGTTGACTTCTTCTAATCACTGTATATTAAACATACGCTACATCGCACTAAATCCCGCATATTAATATCATTGAACATTGATGTCTTGACCGTTATTTTCCTCGTACGCGTCGGTGGCATAACCTAGAATCCTTTTTAAATAATATCGCGTAATGGTCTCAATTAAACAACACAGTCAAAAATAAAGAAAATAACAGTAATTATATTTAACAATATTACTAATATATATTAAAAATAAAAACTTATCTGAGCAACACGTGAATCGCAGCCGCTACTAAGAACGAAGTTAGTCTGTTTTCGAAGCAGAGAAAAATAAACTTTTTATTGATCAATTAAATCAGTGGTTTTCAACCTTGTTTTACTCCCAGAACCATAGTGACCTGTTATAAATTTTTTTCCGGCATCCGTATTTCCGCAAGCCGCCTGCATTAAATTTGTCCGAAAGCCGTAATAAGGGGGCTCAACCTGTCTTGGACGCACGAGAGGTTTGAACTTGAATATCTTTCTTCGATATTTAGAAAAAATAAAAATCGCGGCACCTTATTTGGGAAATGCTCAAATAAATAATTAATTAGTTCTGCTTTGACATGACACACACACACACACACACACACACACACACACACACACACACACACACACACACACACACACACACACACACACAAAATTAGTATCCTTCGTATCTATATGATCTTGGAAATTTCAAGTTACATTGCTTCTACGCGTTTAAAGCATATCCTCGTACATGTTAACTTTTTTGACACCTTAATTTAACCTCGCACACTTATAATTAGTATATTTTGTTTGCTAATTTCAAGTTTTATTTGGCTGTTCTCTTTGTGGAATAAAAAAAAATCCCAGTTACTGGAAGAGGGGAGGGAAAACTTTCAGCTCCACTTGAGACAGCTGATTCACTTGTATTCTGTACGTGATGAAACCAGTATCTTTGAAATCAGAGAATATGTCATTCTTCTGTTAATTAGACATGTAGCATTCTTCCTAGCACCGTACTCAGTAAACTAGAAATTTAATCATCGCAAAATGTTGAACTTGTTCATGCAGTTCTTTAATAAACATGTAAATCTGCCAACTCACAACTTTAACAAAATGATTTGTGATCAGTATATGTTATTTTTTGTCGAGATAACATTTTTTTTCTTCAGCAGAATACCAACCAACAATAGAAGAAGGATAAAAACCTAAAATTAAAAAAAAAAAAAAACTTTCGTGCCTTTTCATTTTACTTTTTAGTAGAATGAAAAGACTTTATAACCAGTGGCGGCTCGTGGCTTCAAATCATGGGGTGATGCAACTTTCGAATTATACATAGACACTGTAAGTACAGTGTATACGTGAGTGGATAAAATATCAAAATTATGGTAAATATTAAAAAAAAAAAATTACACATGAAAAAATATTGTTTATTATCGATAAAATTATACAGTTTAATATAATTAAAAATTACTTGTAAATAAAATCCATTCTTCTTGTTTTGAGCGAAAAGGTCAATAACTTTTTCCTTGATGTTTGTGTGACTGTTGAAGAATTTGTAGTTCACTTACGGTCACTACTATCACAGAACTTATTTCTTGAGGTTGCATTTCTAAGGTCATAATTATCAATAACCCTAATAATGTTCTAAAATAAAAGCTATAAACAACAGTGGAACTGCGCGACGGACAGTGCCGTATTACGCTAATAGCTCGCATCTCACTGTGACGTGCATATGCTTGCGCGCGTAGCAATATGACCCCGTGGTAAACACAGTGCTGCTAGCGTCCTTCGCCCTCCTAAGTGCTACAAGATGGATTTTTATTATTTTTTATACAAAATAAGAGAATTGTATAGAATTGTTGATGATAAAATTAAATATTACTAGCAAATATAAATAAATTAATAAATATATTTATATATCGAGAAAAATTGCGGGTGCTGCATTTCCACAGTGCCTATGCACGAGCCGCCCCTGTTAACGATCTTCCTTCTGCCGATCTGAAATGAGTGGGATCATAAAGTCAATGTAGCCTATTTAGTCAATAACGTTAAACTTCTAGGTTAGCGTTATTGACTTTTTATTTCTGGCTCAGAATAACTAACACGTCGTACATAAATGAGTGGTACATCTTGCGCATTATTTGACTGAATTACAGATGCCCTAAGGATCTCTCTGTTTGCTTGAGGAGTGGAAAACCGGAAGTTCTAAATGGAATTCCCAAACTAACTCATTTCCGATGTAAAGTTACACAAGTTTGTCCGGTCATCTGCATGATAACGTAAACATTTGCTTACGGCGTTGATACGAATTAGAGGACTGAGATACGTACGAAAAATCTATGATATTAATATTACAAGCAAGAAAATAAAATAAATTTTGAGAAAAATACTCATTAGTACGGAAATCTTTAATGGCTTACTTTTTAAAGAAGTTTTCACTACAGATAACGTTATTAAACTAACAGCATATTTATTAAAGTTAGTTATGGTGGAGTTCTTGCATAACCAGTGCTCGTTATAAGGGAAGTTTGCTGTTTGGGCTGTTTGCCGCATGTCTCATTAGTGGTTCCTGCACAACTCGATTGAATTACCTTTTAGTTCTCTTCAAGTTTTACTTAACGGCGGTGAAGGAATTTTTATAACTTATGGCTGCCTAAGTCTAAATAGACTTATGACCTGTAATCTTTGAAATGTTTGCTAGAGCTGTAATTCTGGCAATAAGCTCTTCGTCACTCATCCAGAAAGTAAAATTTTGAACTTTGATATCAGCTAAAAACCATGGCATTGTATACAGTGAAGAGGAAAGAAGTTCCACATTAAGGGACTATGCCTATTTAAACCAAAAGTTAGATTAAGTTTTTAATGATTTCTTCGTCTTCCTTTGCCCTTAAAGAGATGGTGGGAGATCTCACATCGTTTCTTTATAGGATTTTTATTTTTCCTTTTTTTTTGTAACATTTTAGTAATTTTGGTAAATCTTTTCAGTGACATTCTATTCGTTATTAAAGTTAGGTCAGTTCTTGTCGTACTTGTAAAATTTCAGTTTTAGTTGTTATTAATTTAGTTGAGTATATCCTGCTATTCTCAAAAATGTCATTTCTGCAGATGTTATTTTTCTTTGGTATGTTTTTTCCCCCCATTTGCCATGATTTACTTCCATATAATATAATAGGCTTAGCCAAAGTATTGCATATTTAATCTTGTATTCCTTTGTGTTAAATTTGGCTGTAATTTAATAATTATGCCAATACAGTAAACGTTTGCTAAATGATGATTTCCTATTTGTGTGTGTGTGTGTGTGTGTGTGTGCGCGCGCTTGCGCACACATCAGTGGTCGACTAAAAAAGTCGACCAAGTCGATTTAAAATGTTTAGCGAAACATTCAAAGGCAAAACGAATTAAAACCAATTAAACTAAATATTTTTGTGATCATATACAGATACCTTTTTTCTTTTAATTTTCGTATCATGTCATATTTCCACTATTGAAGACATATATACGCCATTTCATTTGACATTCTCTTGGCTTGGCTAATATTATCAGGTTAATTCCGCTGCAATATATTAAGTGATTCCAGTATAAGTGGGTATTACAAGGTCAGTTAGAAATCATTGTAGAACCATTGATATTATATCTGGTGGAAGCTGGGTTGTTGTTGTTAGCGTACGGGAATATCCAGGATACCAGTGTTGGCATTTGGATCGGTGATGAGGTATTGGTCAGAAGTTACTATCCTAGCCGTGGGCCATTGCACGGGGCCAGTTTGCCTTTTTTGAGCGATGAAAAACTCGAGTTTCCGGTAGGAAAAAACTCTTCACCTCCGTATGACATCGGCCACCGGCTATCTCAATTTAGTCGGTGTCATACGGAGATAAAAGGGTTTTTTCGTTCGTGTTCGGTTGTTTCGTTTGAGTTTCTGGTCTTACAAATCCAAGCTGAATACTGTAAGAACACATACACGTGAAACTAAAAAAATATATTAATCATCACTTCTCCATGAAATTCCAGCAGAAAGATTTTGCAAATAATTTCCTTGTCAACTTTATATCTTTCTTATTCTCACACCAAAATATATTCAGTGTCTTTCTGTTAATACTTTTTTGGTTTATTATTTTTAAAGCAGAATCTTATGAGTAACTAAATTGAATAACTAAACTCGAAATTGAATAACTGTTGTAATAAATTTGCTATCAAAATCAGCAATAAAAAAGAGAAAGACAATAGGGAGAAACATTGAAACATCAGTGCCTCCTGAATAGAGGACCTATAGAACAAGTAAAACATTTCAGCTATTTCAGCTGGTATAATAGGAAGCCAACTGAATAATTTATATGGAAAAAGAGAGAACATAGTTGAAACACTAATCTAGCTATATACAGGACAGTCTTTAGAGCCGAGTTAGAAAAAAAAACACTTGATCAAAGATTGCAAACCTCAGATATTAGAATTCTGAGAAATATTAGGAGAATGAATAGGTGGCATCGATGGCAGTATCATATTAAAATTGAGGATATTAGGAAACAACTAGACACTGTTAGCCTTCATGAATGTGTTAGCAGAGCTAATTTCAGTTAGTATAGTCAGTTAATCAGGATGGGTGAGAAAGATTAGCAAAACAAGTGTTCTTTGCCAAGATGGCAGGGAAAATGCCCATAGGAAGACCATGATCTAGGTGGATCGGTAGAGATGCCTTCGAAGAGAGAAATACAAATACAGATAGGAAGTTAGTAATGATATAACTTTTTCATGAAGTACTATCATAATAATATCCTGTACATGCCTGATGGTATATATCAGAAATTTGACAATGATGATCATTAATTCTTTATCATAATCAAATTGTCCAAAAATTCATTGCATTAGTCTTCATAAATACCAATATATCTCGTGGATGGATTCCCTATCCACGAGAGTTTGGTCAACCTATAATACACTAGTATACCGTGGATGGGCAAGAAGGAACTTGTTCTCATTTATCTTGAAGAACTGTGTATTGTATTCCTTAGGGAACCCGTTAGATGGCAAAAGTGGAAGAGATAAACGGAGAGGAGGAGAGATTTGTTTTGTGAATTTAGAGATGCACTGTAAGGGAGGAGTGTTGATTAGTTGCTGCACTCATTTGAACTGATTTGATAGAGTGGGGATATTATTTATGGTAATTTTGATGAACACCAACCGTAGAAGTAATTGTAGAAGATGCTAACAGCAGAAACCGTGTGCCTATGTGAAAATAAGTGCGAAGTGTTACAATTCCTTTAATGGGACATGTGAATTCGACATTATAAAATTTATGGCTTACCCATGTAGCAAAAAATGATATAGAATTTTATTTAAAAAACTCCAATATATTTCATCCAACGTTACGTGGATTTCGTCAGTAAGATAGCCAATTAAATACATTCAAATAATGAATCAAAATAACCATTCAAAAATTATTGATAATTGTCATCCTTCCACCAGACTACAATGTGATGTGAAAAGAATTTCAATACCCCACCTTAAAAAACCTGTGACCAAATAGCAAGGATTCTTCGAAAATTCATTCTATACACTTCCTTCAAATCAGCTAAGAAAGTGTCTTCCTTTCTACTTACACAAAGGATGCATTACCGCCTCTTTCCTTACCAGGTGTCTATAAAATATCCTGCTAATGCTATCTTTGTTATTTTGGACAGATTGGCTGTTTTGCATTGGTTAGAACTGAAAAACATCCAGACTATATTATAATTTTGGAACCGACAAGTCTGGCCTTGCTTCGCACGTATTCACGCTCGGCACAGAGTTCTTTGGAACAAGACTAAACTTCATTCTAGCAAGTTCAAATTCGATCGTCTTTTTCCTAGAAACATGTGAAACTTTATGAAATCGTCTGAACCTGAACCGATCAGACTGCATGCCTATATCCAAGTTTTGGATATCGTTTGCAGGACTGCTCATAATTTTTTTCCATCTACACAACTTTTTACAGTTGTTCCTTTGAACTCTAATAACGTAATATCATATACTTCAGCTGTGAGTGACACAAGAGCTAATATACACATGATTTATGACTCATTATTTTGATTCATCTTTTGAATGTAGTTAACGGTCTATCTCCCTGATGAAGTCCACTTAACACTGGATTAAATATATTGCAGTTTTAAATGAAATTTCAATATAATTTTTTCCTACATGTGTAAGCCGTGAAGTTATTTTATAAGTGTGAAGTGTATTAGTGAGTGAGCCGTCATTGATTCTTGTATCTTTAGGAAGCTCTTGGGGTCACCACCCTAGATATGGGAGCAATATTCAGTAGTCGGAGGGATTTGTAATTTGTATAAAGTTAGAAGTTGTCTGCAGTTAAAGTAACGCCTCGAGAGAGAAAGAAAACCTAATTTTTTGGAGGAAGAGAGGCCAATATTTGTAATATGTTTCTGCCAAGAGAGATTTGAGGTTAATGTTATCCCAAGAAGATCTCATCATACATAAAGATTTTGGTGATGTCAAAAGTAAGGCTGGAAGAGAAGGCTTCTTTTTTGTGTGAAATAAAACACAGTTGTGTTTTGCTTGCATTGAAATTGATAAGATTACTTAAACCCCACTGATCAATGTTTTGGAGATCTGTATTTCAGACGATAATGGTTTAGGCTCTTGAGACTGTGATGATGATGATTCTTGATTTGTGATTGCTGGAGTAAGTCATTTATATATAGAAGGAATAGGGTGAGTGAGAGAACAGAACTTGTGGGATCTCTGCATTGGTTGTATACTTAGAAGAAGATAAGGAACCATCACCAGAAGTGAACTTGCAGTCAGAAAGCTAGCAGTCCAGTTGCAGAAGTTAGGGAAAAGACCAAATGATAGGAATTCACTTAACAGCCTCTATGCCAGAAACGGTCAAAGTGGCAGCCTAGGAGATATCAAAGGCTGCCACTTCGGACTCGCCAAACTTTTCCATTGTACTACTTGTCAGATATCGATGACATAAGCAAGTAGATTACTTGTTGACCGACAGTGACGGAAACCATACTCGCGGTCATTTATTAACTGAGAGTCTTCAAGATATCGTAGCAATTGAGTATTGATAGCTCTTTCCATTACTTTAGAAAGAACTGGAGTAAGAAAAATTGGACTTAGTTTGAGGGTGTAGATTTGTCCCCATTTTTAGGGAATGGGTTGAATATGGCTAATTTCCATACTGCAGGATAGATACCAATGGAATAAGAGTATAAAAATACGACACTGAATGGAAGTCAACTCTGGAGCACAGACCTTTCTGATAATCGTAGGAATGCTATCAGGTCCAGGAGGCTTTTTTGGTATTCAATTTGAGCAAAATTCTCTTGATTTCTTTTTGGCAAAAACACACACACTGGGCGGTGAATGTAGAATGTGTCGGATGGTTGAAGGACATTTATCAAAATCGGCAGTACAAGAATTGGAGGAAAAGTAGGAAGCTAGGAGATTGGCTTTTTTTGTGGGAGATGATGCAACAGTATTGGGCAGAAACTGCGACACCAATGGCTTTAGCCAAAGACCAGAATGCTTATCAAAATTACATCAGGCTGAATTTCGATTATGGGTTCTGAAAGAAAAAAGTAAACCAGTTGTCAAAAGGATAGGTTCCAAGAACAAATACCATACCTCTCCATTTAGCTTTTCTTTCTATTTTTTGAGACATCATCTGGAGCTTTGCTTCTGATTTCCTCGTTTTGTTGATGATCTAATTTTGTATGTCATGTATGGTTTAAAGAATTTCATTTGAATCCCATGCCTGAAAGCTGCTTTGGTTGTTGTGCGCTTAGTTTGTATTTATTATTATTATTATTTTGGCATTTATTGCTAAAATGTTTATTTTATTCCATTGATTCTGTTATATTTTAGATTCCATATCTTTTTAATGATTATTGATACATCGTTTCCTGAATACTCGAATTCTGTAACTTGTGGGATAATGTTTCTGCAATTACTATTTTTAATATTTTAAGATCTTTGCCACACATTTAAGCAGATTTTATTTCTGATATAAATATTCCTAAACTAAATTAGTTTTCAATTATATTTAGATGATGCACCATATGCTTAATTTATCTCCTGAATTTGATAGAAGCATATATTGTTTCCTAATATAATTTATTTATTGTAGAATTATTGATTATTGGAATTCCTGCGTTATATTCGCTATTCCAGTTTATTTTCTTAAAATAAACTAAACGATACTAATAACAGTCCACATTTCTGCCTCATTCCCTTATTTATTTATATTGACCCCGGAATTTGGTCATTCATATATTTTATACGTTATCGTTAATATTTTATGTGTCATGTACTTTTTAATATTCTACAAATAAGAGATATGCAGAATGGTTCTCATGCATTCTTTTCTCTATTATTTGTCACAATATAAATATTGCACGTGTGGTTTCTCTTGCTTTCCGGATGAAGCCACACTTAAATATTTTGTAAGTGTGATTTCATCAGGAAAATACACTTACAATACCTCTTCCGCAATTTCATTTGTAATTTGATATGTTTGCATGTAAATTTGAAGGTCGAAAGCAAAATGTCGTACCATTGCAATTTTTGCATTTATTCATGTCGCTTTTTATCTAAAGACTTACTAATGTTTTTTTTTTTTTAATCTAGAAATTGTTTAAATTTTCACATATTATTCATTAGACTCAGCAGTCTAATTAGAATTCCTCCATATTCAAAGAGTTAGAGTCTGTATTTATTTTACATAATTCAGGCCTTTTCCTGATTTTTATTGTTTGAAAACTTCATTTATTTCATCTTGGCTCATTTCTTCATTTTGATCTCGCAAGATTATTCACATTTTCTTTTTTTTTTCTTGTGTTCTATATTTGTATTTTCATTCCGGAGTAGTGGTTTTTTTCATGATTACCTTTGAAATAATTTCTTTGCAGAACTGATTTAAAATGTGTTTCAGATATGGTGGTTAAGTACAAAGAGAAAACATCTATATTCCGAATCAAACTTTGCACGAGTAGTTTTTTTTCTCTTCTTTCTCTATCTGGAAGTTGTGTAAATAGCTCTGCTACTGCGTGACCGACTTCAATAACACCGATTCTGAGTGAATGTGCAACCTTGAGGCTATAAAGTTCATCTTCTATTTATTTGACAATAAACACTCTGTATTGATTTTCTGACCAGATTTCTTTTCTTTTATGGAAGGAAGATTATCGGTGATGGTGACCTCTTCCCTTTACCGGTCACCGAATTATGATCACTAAGTTGAGGTCGATATCCAAATATTTCTTATAAGTAATGCAATCTATGAACTCTTACAACTTTTTAAGCAAATTTTCAATTTACATTAAGTTATCCTCCTCTTCCCCCAAAAAAGTGAGAAATATCTTTAACAATTAATTTTTTCATTTTTTTCGATGCAATATATATTTCTTCAGAACTCTTTTTACCGAAATATCACAGTGGTATTAATTTATTTTTATTTATTTATTTTATTTTTTTTTTTGAATGCTATAATCGACTCATTGTTGTGTATGGAAATAAATTCGGTGGTGCATGCGTTGGTAACTGCTGCTGAAACAAGGCAGGTGGTTTAGTGTCTAATTAGAATTATACAAATTTAAAGTAAGAAATATACAAACGTGTATATTTCTTATTTCTTATTCATTTGTAAAAATTATGCAAATAAAAATTCCTCATTCCTTTGGCTGAAGTATAAGGAATTAGTTTGTACTTTTATGACTATACGACGCTGAAAGTCTGGGTTCGAACCTTATCTAGGACGCAAGTAATATAAGGGCTCGAACAACCTAAAAGTGAGTTATTCGGCTATGCAGACTATCAGTTAACCGCTTCGTCATTATCAAAATCGGATTAATAAAAAAATGCAGATTACTTGGGCAAACAAGTAATTAGTTCTAATCTGTAAAGGAAGATGTGGAACAGTTTTTAGTCCATCTGTATTTTGATTAGATGATTCTTTGATCTGATCTGATCTGTGATTATTTATCGCTGGCTAAAGAACTTATGGGGTAAAAAATAAACATATGAAACATGCTATTGTACGGTCTATTTATTTTTATTATAAATATTATATATTTTCTATTATTCATGATTAAAATGCAATGACTTACACGCACACAAATTAATTTTTACGTAAATCTTTGAAATAGTAATATTTGAAGAAATTCTAGAGGTGAAACATCATTACGAACAACAACGTCGAGCTTTATTTTCGAGTATTAAGCTTTTTATACCTGTTTAAAAATAACTGACGAATCTGTTCACAATATAGTCAGTCACTAAAGGTTTCAAAGGATTTTACCATTACATAAGCAATTTTTCTCCACAAGCTGCTTTCACCACTAGTATGAGCAGGGCCGACGCTACCATTTAGGCAAACTAGGCAACCGCCTAGGGCTTAAGCCATGAAGGGGCGCAAAACTTTAAGCTATGCTTTATTCACACTTTACTTACCTTGATGGACCTGTGATTTCAGTCAGGATTTATCCATGACTGCAGGTCGTAAAGAGTCCAGCTATTCCTGTCTTGGGCCTTTCTTCTCCATTTTATTCCGACTTTCTTAATCATTGGGTCTTCCCACCTTAAGGCTGGTCTTCCAGGTTTTCTTTTGGTATCTCTCGGATACCAGTTTGTAACTCTGACTGTCCATCTGTTGTCTCTCATTCTGGCGAGATCTCCTGCTCAACTTCTTTTGCTGTTGTAGATTGCTTTTATTATGTCCGTGAGTCCAGACTCCTTCCTGATTTCTGTGTCTTACGTGGTCTATTTTGTTTATATTGCGCATTCTTCTTTCTATTGCATGTTGAGTTGTTATTAAGCTTTGTTTCTTCTTTTAAAGTTGTGTTCCATGTTTCACTCCCCATATGGGATCTTATTTCTATATCTATGTTTTGGTTGGTAATTGTTGATTTTATTTTGTTGAAGGCTATCCAAGCAGCTGTTTTTCTCCTTGCTATTTCATTTGATATATCATTATTAATTTTTATGGACTGACCGAGGTAGATGTATTCTTCAATTTTTTCAATGGTGTGAGTTCTAGAGTGATTGTATGATCTTTAAAATATTTGTTTTTCCATCTTGTTTTATCCGGGTGCATTTCCAATCCAATTTTTTGGCAGTTTTCGCTTATGTTATTCAGCATTGATTTTAAGAGTTTGGGTGAGTGAGATATTAATACCACATCATCGGCGAATAATAGGATATTTAACATTTCGCCATCAATGTTTATTCCATCTTTCATGTCAATTTTTCAAATGATGCTGTCCAGAGTAGATGTGAAGAGATTAGGTGATAAGACATCACCCTGACGTACTTCTCTGTTTAAGTTAATTTTAATCGGCTGATTGAAAAGGGTGATATTTATTGTGCCTTCTTTGTGGATATCTTTTATGAGTTGGATGTATGCTTTTTCTACGCCTTGTTCTATTAACGCTTGGAATACTGCGTTATGCTCAACAGTATCAAATGACTTTTTAAAATCTATAAAAAGAAGACAAAGTGGGATCTGGTATTCTTTCTGTTAGCTGAGTAATAGTTTGAATGTGATCTGTTGTTGAAAAGCCTTTTTTTGAAACCAGCCTGGTTTTTCGTTGAAGGACGTTTGTATTCGGTTTAGGATGACTCTGGCGAATATTTTATGTGTGTGCTAATAGACAGATGGATCTGTAGTTACTGTAGTCACGCTTTACTAAAATATCAAAATTAAATAGTGCTATATGATTTAGGTATCGATTCTTTCTCTTTATCCCTCACACATCACACTATTTTACTATTTAACTCTTGGTTCTTTTTTTGTTCCTTACCTAAATGATTTGAACTTACCGCTTTAAAATTCAGTAAAGATAAATATTTTAAAACGTTAACATTTTAAAATATTAAATTTCGGTATTTTATAACTTTGTTTTTTGTAAATAAATGATAACAGAGAATTTTCAAATTAATTAAAAAAGAAAATAAAAAAGCCGTATTAATTTACCTATTAATTTAACCTGAAAGACAATTTTATTTTGTTTAATGTCACTTAGAAACATTTTAGTTTAAGAAATAAGGGGTGCACTTGTGAAATAAGGGGCGCACTTGTAAACTTTGCCTAGTGCGCAAAATAACCTGGCACCGACAGTGAGTATGTGAGATCAGATAGTGGTTCATGATTAGATCTGAATTCAATTCATGATACCACAAAACACATGCTTTGCCTTTGAGTCACTGTTGTAATGACAACATGCATACTTTGTGGCTCGGTTGAGGTTTCATCATCTCTTGGAGATATTTGAGAATTTCGAAAGTGTTTTTTTTTTTTTTTAATAGTGTAAGCGTCACTTTTGTATATCTTTCAAAGTTTGTTTTTAAGTAATAAGTGCTTCAAAGTAAAACGACAATTTTAATAACCCTGTAACTCTTTTTTAAGATTAATCCCTTTGAATCGATTATCTAAATTAACTCATCGAAATGAAACCTTTTATAATAATGCGCAATAAGAAGAAATGAGCACAAGATTAATAATCGTGTCTTGTTCAAATGCATGTGATTCGATTTAGAAATAGGTAAATAAAAACAATTAATTATAATTAATAAATATCTTTAACTTTTTTATTTTCATGTCGTCTTCGTATTCCATCTGTGAGAAGTTACGTCCTTGCAGTATAATAAGCAATTCACCTGGGTGATCTCTTCCTGCACAGGAGGTTACCAGAAAGTTTCTTCTGCAGAAAATCGAATGTGAATATATGCACATGAACTTTAAATGCTTGACTAAAAATCCACCCTCTTTAGAATAAATCTACATATTAGTAAGTGCAATTACGACCTTTGCTTACCGTTAGGTAAGCAAAGCTGCTGGTGAGGAATGTATTGCATCACTTTCAAGCAACCCAAATACATTATACACCGAAAAATGTTTTTTCTCCA
Source organism: Typopeltis vanoorti (assembly GCF_054136105.1). NCBI lineage: Eukaryota > Metazoa > Arthropoda > Arachnida > Uropygi > Thelyphonidae > Typopeltis > Typopeltis vanoorti. Next base: position 70,546,321 of record NC_143553.1, on the reverse strand, counting down.
TTAATTATTTCAACTGTATCGTTTACCCCACAGTCAAAATACCTAAATAATTTTTAGTTGACAAGAAACAACACTGGATAATTTCAGTTCATTAATAAATAAAGATAAAATAGTGTTCTAAACCTATGCTCACGGCAAATAAACCTTGACCTTTTAAGCCAATGAAGATAATGTTTCTAGTCCAGAAGCAACTGTGAACAAAGGACACAGAGAAGTGTCATTTTTTCATGACCAGAAAGCAATAGTTTGCTGCTACAAACGTACTAGAAACTGCTCAATCCGAGATGGATGCAATTATTTTTTGCTTTTATCAGTTCTTTGCATATGACTTTTGACAATTCTTTTCTTGATGGTGAATTCAATATTTCATAGTTCCGTCTATTTAGAATTCGCTTAACGGATTATTTTTTTTATGAAATGCTGCATGAAAAGATGCCCAGCGCGATTCCATCATGCATCTTTCTGAAAACGAATGCCTTCATAGTCAACAATTAGTGTAATCTGTTACAATTAGTGTAATAATTCTTGTAGGAGAATTTTTTCGCAAAAATTACATCAAATAGATCGCTTTCCTGCATCGAATATGAAACACGAAAGAGTTTCATTTCCGACTCATGGGACAGCGTTCACATCTCTAGTATAAATGCAAAGAAAAAATACTTGTTATCTGTGATATCAGCCTAAATGTACCTTTGCGAGTCATATACTTACTAGCACTTTGGTTCTTCAGTCAGATATGTATAACAAGGTTGCAGCACCAATGTGCTGCAACCTTGTAAATGCACAAGATAATTCTCAGTAAAAGTAAGTCTTTTGATCGACACCATGCTTCGGACCAACTACAACTTCGAACAAACTACAGTCTGTGACTTTACAGTAGGAGATACTAGAACTTGTGTTTTTCATTCTATAACGACGAGAACTACGAGTTGTATTAGGCAGCAGATCTATTTATACAATTTTATATGGCAACTTATATACCACAAGTAAACGTAAGTCAGGCATACATTCCATAGATTAGATCCAACACAATCTCAAATTTACTCCACTAATGTTGGTCTTGTTTTGTGAGCATGTTATGGACCACTGAGTAATCATCCCTGTCTTGGTCAATGCTGAACCTATCAGTCATATGGCTAATACAGACTGTGTATCTGCAGTCATCGGTATATCCGTACAGTTTGAGCTGCATTGGCTAATTATGGACGTTTGACAACTATTTGTTTACTCAGTCCTCTTAATAGTTGCATTGTGATAACCGGAAGTGATCCTTGGGTAATGCATGATTCAAGCTGTTTTATATTCTAAAATTCGCCCTTCTAGGAATTTGCAAATCAAGAAGCATGTCTCTTAGAAAAAACGTGCTTCTCAGGCTACTGTTGTTGGGAGGTATTACTCTTAAATCTGATTATAACTCTTTTTTGGTCGTATCCCATATTTAAGACTTATTTGGAGTCATGACCTTTCGAAGTCATATAGTATTTTAGTTTACGTGAAGTAATCATATTCTACTTCTGAGGTGCGTAGAAGCTAGTAGCTATTCTGCTTTTTGTAGTTCTCGATTTTAACTGATAAATAGTGTCTTTATGAAAACCTCCAGTATAACTAATAATCTCTGAAATGATTATGCACATTTTAGTGCTAATTATTACAATGGCCGTCTTTGCGATATGGTACAAAATTTCTATTTTCTTTTGTATAATATATATATATCCTGCCAGCGGAATAGTTAATATCTCCATTCTCTAATTGAATGTTAGGATTTTGCTGTGGGATTGGATTTGTGGAATTCTTTATGTAGTAGACGATTTTCGTCACCTGGTACGAAACACCACCCTAGTTAATGGCCTGATTCGTCTTGAAAATAGCATATTTGGTCTCTAGAGAAGGGTTTCAGATTTTATAACCTTTAGCTTACTCATAGTATTAATGATGATTAGATAGAATGGGTACCTAAGCTTTATATTACACCCTTTCATGGGTAGGATGCACATGAAGTTAAAAAAATTCACAAGTTTAATAATAATCAGCATAATAATAAAACTATCATAAGCATGAGAATAGTATTGAATATTATACCAATTTATTATTATTATTATTATTATTACGCCCTCCATTGTGTCGGCGGACTCATGATTGAAGGTTCATTCAACTGACAACACATTAATCATACTGAATCTTAAAATCCTTAATATTCCTTGCATTAACAACATATTCCACTAATGCTTTCCATTCACCCACAATTCTCCATTTAAAAAAATCTATTCCTTAACCCCCCCCCCCTCTTCACCACAATCTTACATAACTTCCAGGATGGCCTGTGGTTTGTAAATAAGAGCAGGATGCAATTTAAAGTAATGCCCATGGTCGATCATATTCATTCCTATTGATGGCTATATTTAAAATTGAAATCTATAGCTATAATTGCAGTATTGCAATGAATTAAACAAATTTGCATATTTAGAAAAAGATTAGTATCAACAAAGTTTGGAACATCCCCAAAACAGATATATAAGGGATAACTATGCGTTGAATAAATTTGTAGTTTAAATTTTATTTAATTAAAAAAGTAATTTCAAAACCAGTTTGTTCTACTGATATTGATTTATTTATTTAGTAGATATGTAGGGATATCTACTTGTGCTTTCAGCAGCTGTTATATATTATTTCTTCAGGAAAATAAAATATTGCTAAGCAGAATTATCTTCCCAAAAATGAAGAGAATAACCATGTCTGGTAGTTTCAAAATATCTGTTTTCTTCCCTATTTAAGCCACTTCATAAAACAAACAACTGTCGCTTTTCTTGTTGAACCATCACCCATGTTATTGAAGCATCGGCTATCTCATTAGAAGTTTACTCCGTTGACATTTTATTGCTCCTTTTCCAGTTGCACTATGCAGTTGGGTGAGTCACTGACTTTTGATGTGTCAGTTGCTGTTAGAATTCTTTGGTTGGAGAAATCTCAATAATGTAGATTTATTTTTGTTTTACCATGTGATAAAGCAGATCCAGAATATTGTGCTGATTATGTGACGTTGATATTGGAAGCACGCTAGAAATTTATTTATCATAGGTTTTAGTTATATAATCAGACCTAACATTTTAAATAAATGTTAATATGCATCTGCATTATAAATTATTAATGCTATCAATGCAATGTTTTGTTTCTTAAGAGTTCCGCATTCGAATAATTTGAAGAAAGACTTCATATGTCATTGTTTATTTTCACTGAACTCATTTTAACGAAATCATTAACCATTAGAAGATATATTGTTTATCTGCTGTTACAACTGTCTGCAATATAACCAATATCATTAACTGTTAAAATATGTAATATGTTGCTCTTTATAATACGAGTATATGCTATTATACAGTATCTGTCTATAAAAATTACTAACTTCATATTGATATATATGAAGTTAGTTGGTTTTTTTTTTTTTACAATGGTCAGCTTAATTCACTTAAAAAACTGTCCTAAAACTTAATGAATGAAATGAGAGAAACCCTCCCATTTAGAATTATACCAACAGATTTCCCTCATTTTATTGAAGAAATGAACGTGTTCACTCCACCATCAAAATAGAGCATTCCATGAAATCTAAGTAGTGCTCTCCCCCTCTTCCGCCTTCCCACATGCATATCCCCTCCAGTATTAACGCATGGGAAGAAGCAAAGACTGCGCTATCGTTCATTAGGCTGATCTAAGTCTAAGCTACAACTACCAGGCTTGTTTCATGAAATTAAATAGCGGCCAGTGTGCTCGTACACTTTAAAATTGTGTTTCTAATATCGCATGAATGTTAATTCATATCAAAATGCTCGTCATATGCTATGTAAGAGGGTCATTCAAAACATAGTGTTCCAAGCACTTACATGCGAATGATGTAATTATGACATATCAAGTCGAATTTGGTATACATCACCTTTCCGCACAAAGTCGATTAGTTTATGCATTTCTCCCCCCGGGGAGGAATGTTGAACTCTGTGGTTTTCTGGTTCAAGACATTTTAAATGTATTTCTTGAATACCGGAACAGCATAGCATTAAGATGTTTGTTCCAGTATTTATTCTTCTGTTGCAAATCGTTCTATCCAGCATTGGCCAAAAGAAATGAATATCTCTGATTGAAGACTGTATTGCTGGAATGGTTCCGCAATCCAGCTCGCAAACGTTTCTGTAGTAAGTGTGATCATGAATAATGCTGGCCACAGTGCCCATTAAGATGCTAAGTTTTAGGATGTTAAGCTATTACACCAAACGATAATCTCTTTCTGTGGCATGACGTTTGCAGGTTGGTTTTCAGCAGTACATTGTTTGCTCATATTTTTTTTAATAAAATTAATAAAAAAGAATATTCTAAATCTGAATATTATCCAATAGCGAAATGAAATAGTTTCTGACTACTGTTGAGAGAGGGAGTGCATTTCTCATTTCCTATATTACATATTATATGTTTATGCAAGGTTGAATGAAGCACATCGCGTGATAAAGATAACCGAGCTAATTTCTTTCGCTTTCAATGCATTCTTTTGTGCACACGTGAGTTCTAGCATGATGCTTACATCGAATAAATTTTACAGGTATGAGTAAAGAGAAAAATTGTAATGTTAGGATTAAATAATATTCTTTCAGTGTGAAGCAGGAGCCGTAACCATATATATAGAAATATTAATCGTCATATATATGTGTAGACTCAGATGGTTAGCTAGTCTGCTGGGCTACTCATTCATAAAGATATTCACAAACGGGGAAGTTTCATAAATGTCTTTAGGCGATATATGAATTTTATTTCTCAATGTTAGCCCCACTACCCTGCATATTGGAGGCTCGAAATGGCTTACGAAAGTTACATATTTGAGCAAGGGTACCATATTATCTAACGCTTAACCACTGTATTAATATGCTTTACGTTTCCAACCTTTCTTAGGTGATACTATCATAAAAAAGTAAAGATCATGGAGATAATAACTTGCTTTCCCAATACTAACCCACATTGAATCCAACGAAATCCATAGAAAATCCGAAAAAATTTAATATTCTCAGAATGCTTTAATCTACTAATCTACATTTGTCAAAATGAGGGTGGGTACGTTGTAATATCGTTTCATTCGGAGTTGACAATCAAATTTAATGTTATGTGACACTTTCTTGAGAGATCTTCTGAAGTCATGATTTTCATGAGTATACAGTATTTACTCTAATATAACTCGCACTTTTTTCCCAAAAATTAAAGTTAAAAAATCGTGGTGCGAGATATATGCGGGTATTTTTGGCAATTAAAGTTTTTCAGGAAAAAAAAATTCATGTTTATAATTATATTTTCAGTATTAATTATAATTTATAATTTCTTACATTATTCATAAAATTAATGCATTTAAATTTTAATTATCGACGTTATTTCCAGGGCGAACAGCGAAAAGTCAGCTACTGGAACAAATCTGAAAACAAACCCCAACTCAACATCACCAGAGTTAAAGATCGGTACTATAAACGTAAGAAGCCTGAATGGCAAAGAAATGGAGCTAGCTGAGGAATTAGATAAGTACCAGATCGACATAATAGGGGTGACTGAAACAAAAAAGTCCAAAACTGGTGAGATCTTTCTGAGCAATAAATACAAAATGTTATATTCAGGCAATGACAATCAAGGAAAAGAAGGAGTAGCCATAGTATTCAACACAAAATATGAAGCTAATCTTCTTGAATGGCAGTCAGTCTCAAGTAGAGTAATATGGACAAATATGAGAATGGGGAAATGGACAATGAGACTTATTTGTGTCTATGGTCCCACAGAAGATTCTACTGAGGTAGAAGTGGAGGAAGTTTTTGACGCTTTAGAAAAAGCAACTGACACAATGAAAAAGGAAAAGTTGGTCCTTGTTGGGGATCTAAATATCAGAGTAGGAAATGATTGTGAGACATACAAAAATATTTTGGGAAAATTTGGAGAAAAGAGCAAAGCTAATAATAATGGCAAATGTCTGTTGGATTTCTGCTCAGGACATGGACTGGTTATTACTAACACCATGTTCCAACATAAAAATGTGCACAAATTCACATGGAGAGAAGAGGCTAGGAATAAGAAACGTCTCATTGACTATGTTATTGTTGATAGTGATGTTTTCTCCCTGGTGCAGGACACCAGAGTGTACAGAGGATTTGAAATTGGAAGTGATCACTATTTAATCTTGAGCAGGATAAAATTGAATTTCATATTGAAAAGAATAACATGTAAGAAAGTTTTAAAGCGAATAAAAGTTGAGCAGCTCTCAGATGTGAACTGTAGACTAAAATACAGAAAGTTTATTGAAAAGAAAATGAAAGAGTTTGAGAACAGGAATCAAACCTTGGAGATTCATTGGCAAACTCTGAAGAAAACATTGATTGATTCTGCCAGAGAGGCATGTGGTGAGGTTGTGTGCAAGGATAAAAAAATCAGAACTCCCTGGTGGACACAGGAAGTTAAAGAGGCAGTGAAGGAAAAGAAGAAAGCATATCAAAAGTTCCTGGCAAATAAGTCAGCTTTTACTCTTACAGAATACAGAGACAAATGTACGAAAGCTAAACAGTGTGTAAAACTAGCTAAACAAAAGTCATGAGAGGACTTTGGCAAGAATATAGAAAATAAATATCAAGAAGGTGGCAAAATATTCTGGAGGTTGTTGAAGAAACTTAGGAATGGAGGAAAGAGTGCTGTAAAAGCAGTTAGAGATGATAAAGGTGACATGAAAACAGGAGAAAAAGATATCCTTGAAGTATGGAGTAATTACTTTGAAAAACTGCTAAATGAAAAAAGCAGTGATGACAGCACAGTGATAAACAACACTGACCAGGCATGCAGTCAGGAATACATATCCATACTTGAAGTAGAAAAAGCCATCAAAGGCTTTAAATGTGGAAAGACAGCAGGAGTAGATGATATTCGACCAGAAATGCTGAAGTATGGTGGTATACAAGTCTTACAGTGACTGCACTGCATAGTTCAGAAAGCCTGGACAGAGGGACGAATTCCCGATGATTGGAGTAGAGCTCTCATAGTACCCATATATAAAAAGGGAAAACTGAATGTGAGAATTACAGAGTATTTCCCTACTGAGTGTTCCTGGCAAGATCTATGAAAGTATACTTGAGAAACGGTTGAGAAGAATTGTGGAAGAAAAGCTTTGTGAAGAACAAGCTGGATTCAGGCCAAATAGAGGCTGTAAGGATCAGATCTTCACTTTATGACAAATATTCGAGAAAGCATGGGAATATAACAAAGATCTGTATTTAAGTTTTGCCGATTTGGAAAAGGCATATGACAAGGTGCCAAGAGAGAAGCTATTCAATACGCTGCAGTTATATGGTGTCAATGGGGCATTATATCAAGCAATACCTAGTCTTTATTTGAGTTGTAAGTCAGCAGTTAGAATTGAAGAAAGTACAGGAAGGTGGTTTAATGTTAAATCTGGTCTGAGACAAGGATGTACATTATCCCCTCTGTTATTCATTATCTATATGGATCACATTATGAAGGAAAGTGGTATTAAACCTGATATCAGAATTGGAGATGTTAATGTCAGCTCTTTGCTTTATGCGGATGATGTTATACTTCTAAATAAATCCGCTACAAGTCTGCAAGATTCTCTGACTAAATTGAATAGCTGTTGTAATAGATATGGTATGAAGGTCAGCAATAAAAAGACAAAGACAATGAAAATAGGCAGAATCATTGAAAATGTCAACTGTGTTGTGAATGGAGAACCTGTGGAACAAGTAAAACATTTCAGCTACTTAAGCACGATTTTTACTGAAGATGGTAAATTAAATATAGAAATAGACAACAGAATCAGCAAAGCTGGTATGGTGGGAAGTCAATTGAATAAATTCATATGGAATAAGAGAGAAATTAGTCAGAACACTAAATTAGGTGTATACAAGACAGTGTTCAAACCAGTTTTAACTTATGGATCTGAGAGCTGGGTCAGAAGTAAAACACTTGACCAAAGACTAGAGACCGCAGATATGAGAGTCCTGAGAAAGATTAGAGGCGTGAACAGATGGCATCAATGGCAATATCATATTAAAAATGAGGATATTAGGAAAGAACTTTACATTGTCAGCATCCAGGAATGCGTTAGCAGAGCTAATCTCAGGTGGTATGGTCACTTAAACAGAATGGGAGAGGAAAGATTAGCAAAACAAGCGTTCTCTTCCAGGTTGACAGGAAAACGACCCAGATGAAGACCAAGATATAGGTGGATTGATACGGTACAAAGTGCTTTAGACGATAGAAATATAAGATCTGATAATGTTGGAGTCTTGACAAGTAACAGAGTGATTTGGAGGAAAATTGTAGATAGGAAGTTAGTAATGGTGTAATTTTTTCATGTAGTACTGTCATATCCTTTACACCCCTTGAGGGTACATGGCAGGAATTTGATGATGATTATGATTATCGACGTTATTAACGCCATCGTCCGCTCAGCTTCATCACGCGATATATTTGAATCTTTAGCGACAATGCTTCTGTAATTAAATTAAAACAGTTTCATTATTGTTGGTCCTTTTATCATTTCGAAATCATAAGATCACCATGGTTAAAAAAAAAAAATTAAAATGGGTATGATACCAAGAATCTGTTATTCACGATCACACTTCCGGTCTTGCATGTGATTAATGCGGTATTAACAAAAGATCGCGCCACTCAACGACAAAGGCAAGCCGAAGATTGTTGAGTTGAAATGCTGATTCTCTTCAACTGAATTCTAAAATATCTGAAACTGCCATAACAATATTCACCATATATTTCTTAATGCTTTAAACTTTTTTTCGTGTGCGAGGTATATGCGAAACTTTTCCATTTCTTTTTTCGTAAAGTAAAATCAGGGGTACGAGATATGAGCCATGACGAGTTATATTCTAGTAAATACGGTTATTCAGGTTACCGTGTTCCCTCTTTTCTTGTGAAATACAAATGTCTTTGGTTATGACTACGAGAAGACTTGATTGTCAAACTAAAGCGTAAAAACGATATCCGGCGAAAATCTACTAGATGACAATGGAAGGCTAGCGGTATCCGTAACATGCCTTCATTTTAACACGTTCGTAGTCAAATTAAGACCACCACAGGCACAGAGACGAACTTACGAAATCGAATATTCGGACGTATAACAAAGCGGAAGTTAATGTCTTCCGGCAATTACGAAGTTTGCTGTGAAATGTGTGTGTGAGAGAGAGAGAGAGAGATGCGCAGCATTATGTAACACCACTTCAGGGTCCAAGCTAAGCTAGTTATCTATTCAATTGCTTTGCAGTCTTCAACGGAAATGGAATACTATGGCGTTGTTAGGTTGGAAATGAAAGGCTGAAATGATGGTTCTAGCTTTATAACCTGCTAAAGGATAATACTTCTTCGCAGTATGTTACCTGGAAGCTTTAAATAAATTTTATCCTCTCCTTTGCCATCTATTGAAAGTATTAAACTTTGGTAATGACAAGACTCCAAAAGGTGCTCGGGTAATCAACGAATTTACAGCCTCGGTGCTTTCATCTAATCGACTATTGTAAAACTAGGAATAATTTAAAGATAGAGATCATATCATGAAAATTATTTTATGATTAGTTCAAAACTAAGCTTTGGACTGATATGCCTTCATTATGTCAAATTCTTATTGACTACTTACCTGTGACATCATCGGGATTCAGTTGAATCTCGATTGTTTTAGTTGAATAAGATTCGAAATGATATTTATGTTAGCTAATAAGAATTTACTTAATCCTATTCTATTTTCTAAAATAAAGTGAATAGTCAACTCAAGGAAAGTTCTCAAAAAATGAAGATAATAAAATACAAATAAATAAATTTCTGTATCCTTAAATCCATACACGGAATAGGGTGAGTAATCTTTATTCCCGTAGTATCTTATGTCTCTATACTGCGCGTTTTCTGCTGGCTGGTTTGCCTGTTTTGGGAAACGAAAAATCCGAGTTTCCGGAAGAAAACACCTACCTTCCTGCAAAACCGGCTACCTCACCATTTGATTGAAAAATCATCTGATAGAGGTTCCTCATATCTTATGACGGGACTCAAACCCGGGTATTTCCAACCAAAGAGCTCGTCTATACTAACTGAGCTACGAAGGCTTTAAATTTCTCTATATGATATTACATTTTGTTTAATGCCTGTAATATGAGAAATGACGTCTTGTCTCTTGTTCCAAGACAACAGTAAGTCATTATCACTCTCTCTAGTAAAGGATAAGGATATTTTTTTTCTTTCAAAATCAGTTCATTATATTTGAAAGTGAGAATTCTTCTGTACACTGATTCTGCGCTTGCTTTGCCTGTTGTAATGACACTTCTCTGTTTTGCTGATCAAGTAGTGTAAGGCAAGAGATGTCTGCAGTTATGTGTACGAAATGAACATGTGTATAATGGCTTGTGTAGCCTCATGTATTGAATATGTATTTAAGACAATATTTATGAGGCTGCTGCGCCACTCTTTGACTGTAATTTTCTTTACTCCGAACAACTAGTTTTAATAATTTCAGCTGTAACCAAACGACATTTAAAATATGTGAAACCACAATTTTTATCCGATATTCATTTCAAAATACTTCATAAATTATTGCTTTACGTGTGTGCGCTCGCTCGTTTTATAACAGGGCTTCCTTTCTTTAGGTTTACGCTGATTTTTTTAATACTTCTTTCTGCATCTCTCTCTCTCTCTCTCTCTCTCTCTCTCTCTCTCTCTCTCTCTCTCTCTCTCTCTCTCTCTCTCTCTCTCTCAGCGAATATCGTTCTTATAAGTAGTACATTTTAATTCAAATTCATAGTTTTGTGCAAGGACCAAGTTATTAATTTGTGATATAATCGGAATGGCAGGATTGCTTTGCGATTGATAATGAAAACTGATAACCGCAAAACATATTACCGTACGAGTTATTTTTTCCCGTCTGTGTACGCAAATTATTTCAAGATTGGCTGAATAGATTTAATTTTAATTTGGTATTTGGAATCCGTATAGAATTTGTCTAGTGTTTGCAGTGTTTGTTTTAATCGGACCAAATGAACAAAACATATCGAAACTACCTGTGGCAATACTTCTACTATTATTGGAATAAATTTCATAAAACTTGGGGTTTATGATGTACCTGAGATGTCCGTGTGATTCAACTTTAGCTCCATTCAGAGTATTTTTGATGGAAAATTTGACAAAATATTTCAAACTTATATTAATAATTTCACTCAAGCTAGGTGGAATTTAATGCACTTTATTTAGGATACATGTTAAAAGTGATCATTTATTTTAATTTTGGTTTCAATCAGACTATTGTTAGTAGCGAAATTAATCAAAACAAAATTATTATGTGTGTACGTGCGCGCACATGAGACAAAGGTCATTGACACACACCCTTCAAAAGTACTTCATAAAGTTCTTCGAATAGAAAATTTGTTATAGACATTATGATTGTAAAATAACAGAAATATCGCAATCAAAATTTCAGTTGTGAACAGTTTCAACCTATATTGTATGTAAACGATTAAAAGGCGAGCCTGGTTGGCCGAGTAGTTAGCGTATCCACTCTCCAGCCAAGAGGCTGCGGGTTCGAATCTCCCCCCCCCCACACACACGGCATGGATGTTTGTGATTGTCCTTCCAACTCTCTATGGGAAGGGCATCTGCGACCCTGCCGTAAAACTAGGCAAGAAACCAATGGACAAAGTAGTCCAGCGGCACACATAGTGGTGTACTGTTTTAAAGGAGGGGACCCATCCAGACACCAGCTAAGGGATAAAAAAAAATTATTATAAGAGCTAACTGTCACAATTGTATTCTGTTTGGTGAGCACACTTCAGTAGAACAATTTTCGTTGTTAACCCAACTCTAGATGTAAGACTAATTCAAAATGAGAGTTTGAAATCGTACTTATATAATTGCTATAACTGAATCATTTTGATTCCCAAAACAATTCGAAATGATTAGAATGAAGTGCAGTATTTTATGTTGTTAAACTGGTAGTCCCCGATTCATAATTCCGTTATTAGCAGCAAAATAATCTAAAACTATAATTATATAAGTAAAGTGGATATTAAATTCAGCATTATTCCAAAGCCGAATGTAGAAACCATGAAAGTTTCGTAAAGTAAGTCTTTGTTTTCAAACAATTTGAAACAGCTGTCAGGCCCCTAGTGAAACCTTATCAAAATAGACTAATAAAAGGCGAATATATATAGACGCTTGGGCGACGTCTATGTCTTCTATTAGTCCCTCTAGGGCAACTCGAATGCCGGGGAGGGTATTCCCTTAAGCCCTCTGGTCAACTTACTTTACGAAAGTTTCATAGTTTCTACATTCGGCTTTGAAATAATGCTGGATTTAATCTCCACTTTACTTATATAATCTTGCATTGTCGAACTTGAAGCCTTTTGGCTCTTTATTTTAGTAAAACTATAATACTAATTTTTTTCTTTAATATTTATTCTGTTTTTAACAGTAATAATATCCGAAATGATATTAATTCCTCCATAGCCTGAAAGTTTAATAGTTTAATGCAACTGATATTTATGATCACTATTAAAATTGTGTAGACTTTTTTTTTCAGTTTAATTTATTTGTTTATTCGTATGGAATTTCCTCCCTTTTTCTCCCCCGTCCCTATTGGGGCGAATTGATCCCCCTCATGGGGGGTTAAGTATTTATGACTGTAGATCCGTATGTGTTCACGGGACCGGTTTGCCTGCTTGCGGGATGAAAAACGCCAGATAAACTGGCGGAAAAAACTCTACTGCCCGCGCTCAAGACCGGCTAATTTGGCTATGGCTGAGGAAGATCCTCAAATTCCTCACGTCTTCGACGGGAATCGGACCTGGGACACTCCTTCCCCAGTCATATGGTTGCGAAGAGCACAGCCATTAGGCTAACCGCGTGGACTTCAGTTTAATAATTTAATGTCATTAAATTACGGGAAAATATATCGACAGTGTATATGCCGAAAACAGATAAGATATACAGCATTACTGTTCACTCTATACATTAATGACATCAGGCAGGATCCAACATCAGATGTGCAGTTGTTTGACGATGATGCGAAGATAGGCAGGGCAATCAGGGATGCTGCTGATACTCAGCAGTTACAAGATGATTTGAATAGACTGGAAATTTTGGGCAATCGAAAATGGCTATCAGCGTAATGTTAGTAAGTGTAAACTTATGCACTTTGTCATGATTAGAGTTCCAGTGGCATATTATATTAGCGGGGTTATGCTACAAGAAACTGAAGCGGCAAGGGATCTTGGCGTATTGGTAGACAGGAATTTAAAGTTCAAAGGTCACATAGCAAAAGTTGCAAATACAACTCATGTAAGGATAAGGAAGTCATTTTGCCTCTTTATAAGGCTTTAATAAGACCACACCTGGATTACTGTGCGCAGATTTGGTCTCCCGAGTTCCAAGGGGATAAAGATTATATCTGGATTATGGGATTTAGATTATGAGGACAGATTGCGAGTATGTGGGTTGCAGACTCTGGTTAACAGGAGAAAGAGGGGTGATATGATAGAGGTCTATAAACTTTTGAATGGGTGTATAGGATATCAACTAGTGAAATATTTCGTTATTTGGAAGTGCGGAGAGAACGCGGGGAGCATTCCATGGAAGTTAAGTTTATTCACAGTCAAGAAAGGGATAAGAGCTAGGTTTTTCTCCCAGACAGCAGTGAGTGAATGGAATAATTTGCCCTTAGGAGTAGTGAGTGCATCTAGTGTGAATGAATTGCTGCGTTTAATTAGTAATGCCACTTTATACTAAAGCGATTACGTACTATACTATATTATGGTTTAATAGAATTTACTTGCACGTATTATTAAAATTTTGCGAAAGGTGAAAATTGTGCCCGTATGCAAGCTATTTTTGGATATTTGGTTGAGCGATTTTATTGAAATTTATTATTAGAACTACTTTACAAAACAAAAGTGATCAGACCATCTTGATTTTTCTTTTATTCCGACCAGTTCGAGAATACAATGAGCCAAAACGAAATTAAATTATTTGTTTTTAGTGTGTAAAACAGAATGGTAGATTGTTTCACAAACCTTGCTGTGATTTGTCACAGTCATGAGAGTACTAAGAAAAGTGTTGTCATTATTCGAAAATTCAACTCAGAGCAATTTCAAATTATTGCATATAATAACCAGTTTCAGGTGTATGTGGTAAATACACTGTGTGTGTGTATATATATATATATATATATATTATTTGATCTCTATATTTATATTCGTATTTAAAGTTCTTTAAATTTTGATTTTAACTGAACCGTCCAAAAATGGCTTCTAGGTTCAAGTTGTTTGATAAAGAATGTGTCACTATACAGCAATACTATTATTAAACCCAACTTCATTTATTATTGTTATTACACTGATTAATTAAGGCAATTGCTTATTGCTCTTTACACCTATGAGGTGCATGAGGCCATGAATTTAGCGCGCTATCCTCTTCGATCCGGTTCTGCTTCTCTTGCCCTCCCCCTGCTCGACCATGCAGTATGTAGTCGTTGGACAACGGGTCGTAGCACTCTGCCCCAAGGGATTTCTTGCTTCACTCATGGTTTCTGTAATCAGCAATTTTTACGAGGATGGGTGATTATTAGCCCATCGCTCAACCTTCCTCTTTTACCGGGGTTAAGACCAGTATAGGGACGAGCATAAGAGCCACCTATGGCAGAGTTAATTAGTGCAATATTTATTATTAATTATAGACTATTAATGCTATATTTCCTATATACCAGGTTGATCAAAAATTTTAATCAATCATTGATGAATTGTAACTTTTAAGATGGTTTTCCACGCGAATTATTTTCAGATACAGAGAGAAAGATTTGTTTGTTTGTTTGTTTTGGGATGCTGCTTGGTTTTCCCGCCATGCAAAACAGGTTAAAATCAAATATATAAAAAAATCAAATTACTTATCGTGAACTGGCTATTGGGTATACATTTAAAGAGGTAGGGTTTTTTAAATAACTAAATACTAAATTTTTATTTAAATGAGAGTATCTGGAAGAGATCTAATTTAAGTAATGCAGTACTATTAAAATAGCTCAATCCTTATCGAGGATGCGCTATAGTTGGAAAGACTTAAATTCAAATCCCATTTTATAAGGATTTTTCGGTTGAAGATGATTTAGCCAATCTCTCACAGTGATGTAGGAGTTTAACATCCTCCCAGAAACCTGATAGCCTCGGCTGATTCGGTTGTACTTCAAAACAACCCAACTGAACCACTCTTGTCAGATGTGATAGTCAAATTGTGATCTTTCATAAACTGTAATCCTCTATGAGTCTATCCTTTCAGAAACATCTTCAGAAGAAACTTCTGAAGACACCGCACGCACGCAATAAGGAACTTCATGCTAAAAGAATATTTTTAACTCTCTAAATAATTTGATCTCAATATTGACTCATTTTTGATCTTCAGTAGAAGGAAAGCTTAGGAATTTCATAACTTTCACAGCCTGATTTTGGAGATAACAAAAAAAAAAAAAACGTTTTCGAAACAATTTTGTCAGATCAGCGTTCTGTCTTTTGTACTGATGTACATGCTTCATAATTGAACATCCAACTCTAGCAAACTTTTTTCCTCTGTTTCTAAGCATGAATGTCAGTTTACTTATTTAATGAGAAGTGGGTATTTTGTTTGGCTTCTAATAATTGGATCGCTGGAACCAGAAATAAGATTTTTTTTCAATTTTGCCACACACACATACACACACACACACACACAACAATAAACTTTCCAACTACTAAAATGCCATTCAGTTACAAATGAATCACTCTTTAGAAGAATTACAGTTCTTCTCGTGTAGATTTCAACTTTAACATTTCCTTATAATCCAGTTCTCTGTAACTATTTTCCTTTATGAAAGTAAATTACTGAAACGTGTAATTTTTCATAAATTGAAACATAACCTTGATATTTCCCTATATGTTTTCCTCCATCACTATATTTGAGTAGTATAGTACGTTAACGTTTCCATTTACTCACATAGCTATAATCGTATTCCTCGTAGAAGTTCACAGATAATACTATATTTGTTTCTTGGTAATATAATGCAAGTGTAGATTCCTGTGTGTACTTTATTATAAAATGAGAGCCTTCTTCTTTCACCTTCGAAAAATATTCATTTAATTAAGACACAATTAGTAATTTATTTGGTTGAACTGTGAGAAAATCATAGATGAATGATAGTTGCCTTCTTTGTCAAGAGAAAGCTCTATACGTTTCAAAATAATCTGTAGGCTAACAAACATGCCATGCCACCTTCCTAATGGGGAAATCTTAAATTATCATGTTCATTTTCAGATCAAATATTTAATCCTAATCTGATTGGTTGAGTTGATAACGATTCCTTATTTCATCCAGTAAGCCGTGAGTTCGATTCGCGCTTCGCTCTTTGATGTTTGCTAATGTTTTAGGTGGTATCCCCAAAGGCTGGTGTACCATGCCATGTGATGAAAATCACAACTTTTGAGATTCTGTCACTTTTATCTGATGCCTGAAGTGGCTTGGTTTCATGTGTTGTCTCTAGAGTACTGGTTCCTAATTCTATAATATTTTGCCTGTTCAGAGTACCAGTGTACAATAATTTTATCATTACGTGCATGGAATTCACCTAAGAAAACCTGCCAGAGTCAAAACTGTTCTTAGATTTTCATAAGTATTACATTTAACATGTATACAATATTTCTTAACTATTTCAGTCATTATTACATCATAGTTAAAACGATACTAGATATTTCTTGTCAATGGTACGGCTTTAAAATTTCTGGACATCGATTTTTTTGCATTTTCCATGATGATGTGATCGGCAAAAATATTTTAGCTTCCCAGCTGTACCAAGTAATTACATCTCTTAAATAAATCTCGAAATGATTTTCTGTCTGCGGATAAAACTGCCCATGCGTTCGTTTCTATCAAGTTTGCGAGCCAACTAACTGCATTTCCTCTGAGTGCACGTGTGCGTTTAGATGAGATATTATAACTCCGATTTCGTTCAATATTAGTGAACTTAGCTAAGAAAACGTGCCTAGAGGACTTGAATGAGACTGCTTTAAGAACTACAGGTGACTCCGGCAAGTGAAATTGTGTCCAACGGGAAGAAGAATACTTGCGAAACATTTAGATTACAGCATCGCTTCCAAAGCATCGCGAAGACTGCTTCATGCACAGCGCTTGTTATAAAAGGCTTAGAATGTTGTTTATATAATTATCTGCATCCTAAACATCTGCGTACGCGACGATGAGCTGAAACTGCACTTGTGGTAGTATAATTTTGCCATATCATGGGTTAGGGTAGTTTGATGTCCGTAATTTGACGCGCAGGGAGCTGTGACACTAGCTTCCTAATATTTAACGTCACATTCTACATCTATTATCACGTTGTTGCTTTGGCATTCGTAACCTCATATTAAGGTTATTTTAGATAATTTGAAAAGAGTAATTTTAAAGTTGCTGGTTTGATATATCTGGTGATATATCAATTGATATATCTAACCTGGTAGACGAGTTGCACTCTTTACTTCGTAGGCGGTACCTATCATTTCTGCCGAAGGTTTGCTGCATTTTCGGATTTTTCCATTTTAACCAACTATATTTAATTCCTGGATACCCGATGCATTCTTGATAAGTTCCATGTCTCTAGATCTGCAGAACTATCGTATACTTCAATTGCCGTCATTCTTGTATTTTTTTCACCAATTCAAGAATAAGTCAAACTTTGGTGTAGTCTGTTTGTTTTTTTTTATTCCAGAATTACGAACGCGCCTTTTATCTTGAATCCTGCAGGAATGTGTACTCGACCTCGGCAATGGTGAAAGGTATAGACCGACTGTCTATCGATTTACAAAAGTAGGACTAAAATAATTCCTTCTGGGAATGAAAAGGGAATGTTTTTAATTGCGTTGCAATCCTTCAGAGGTATTACCCTTTTCTGTCTTCTCGAAACATATTGAAGAATACTTTTTAAATATTTTTTGGTCGAATCGTGTAAGGATGTAGTCAAATATATTGTCACCTTACGTGCTGTTTTAATTATATAAAATATACAAGAAATGACTAATTACAAAAAAAAAGAAAGAAAAGAAACCTATAAAAGGTATCATATGATCTTAAAGTTGTCAACATTTAGACCATTGTAAACGCTGGTAGCATAAATATTTAGACAAAATTTGGCATCTTATGTGATCGTTTTATATTCACTTTTATTTGTTATCCCCAAACTCCTTATAGCCTTATTAGGAAATCTCTGTCCTTTTTTTCAGTTTAAGGAAGAGAGAGAGAGAAAGAGAGAGAGAGTATATTTAAAAGAAACTATTGCATCCTAACAGTTTACGTTGAAGTTAATTTTTCAACAAGCATCGCGCTACTTGTGTAGCTCGGGATGAAGAGAACGTCACAGACCATTTTCCGTTTCATTTCCTTTTTTGGAAGTAAAAAGCTATAATTTTCGAAATAAGCTAGCTGAACCATGTCTTGTAGTTTTTTCAGCACATAATAATTATATTACCGCCATAATCATAAAATTTGTGATCGTCACCCTCAAGGGATACGAGATACAATGATAGTACTCTGTGATTAAGTTCACATTATTATCACCTTCCTATCAACAACTTTCCTCCAGATTAGTCTGTTATCTGTTAGCACTCCAAAATCGTTAGATGCATTTGGTCTTCTAAGGCACTGATGGCTGCATCAATCCACCTAGATCTGGACCTTCTTTGTCTTTTTCCCCCTGTTATCTTGATATTCAATATCTGTTTTTACTAACCTTTCTCTCCTATTCTGTTTGACCGTACCACATTGGATAGCTCTGTTTACACATCGTCAACATGCTAACATTGTCAAGTTCCTTCCTAATATCTTTTTAATACAATTCCGCCATTGATGCCATCCGTCCAATAACAGCTAATTTCTGGTTTCTGAATTTTAACCAACTATTTTATTTCAGCTCCAATTGTTAGATCCATGAAAACTGGCTGAATCCAGCTTGTTCTTGTATACTGCTAGTTTAGTGTTAACTAATTTTTCTCTCATTCCTTATACACGTATTCAGCTTGCTCACTACTATAATAGCTTTGCTTATTATTTGACTGTTTTCATATATTTAATTTGTCATCTTCACCGAAACCTATGCCTAAATAACTGAAATACTTTACTCTTTCTATATGTTTTATATTGGGAACGCAGTTGTTGTTTTCCTAATTTTCATAAAAGATTGTCACAGCAGTTATCCAATATAATTAAATAATTATATTTAATTATATTGGATCCCTTGCATTTGATACATATAGGAGTATATGAAAGAAAGTAGCATCAAACCTATCATAGAACTTTAAGTTATTAAACTTAGTACTTTAGTTTATGCAGAAGTATGGTTTGATGCCATTTTCCTTCATAATGTGATCCACATATATGAATAATAGCGGAGATACTGTTTATCATCTTATCCCTGAATTTACATCAAACCATCTTCCTGTGCCTTCAGTTCTAACTTCTGACTTCTAACTTACAGTTGAAAGATAGAATATAAAATGTTTAAACCATATAACTGTGGCATTTAGAACAGTTTCTTTCTTTCAGTTTGTAATATGCCTTTTCCATACCTACAAAGCTTTAAATACAGATCCTTGTTATATTTCTATGATTTATGAATTTTATTTTTCTATTTTTCTTAATGTCACATAGAGACAAATCTGATCCTGAAAGCTCAAACCCTATGTGTCTGAATCCAACTTGTTCTTTCCTAAGTTTCTTTCCTATAACTTTCCTTATTCTTTTTTCCTAGGATGATTGCATAAATCTTGGCAGAGAAATACCTCAGTAATGCAGTGCAGCCACTGCAAAACTTTATACCTCAATATTTCAGCATTTCTGGTCTACTGTCTACTTCACCACTCCAGTTGCCATTCTATATTTCAAGTTTTGATTATTTTTTCTACTTGAAGTGTGACTATGTACTCTTCACTGCATTCCTGTTGAATATATTTTACCCTTGTGCTGTCATTTCTTGTTTCATTTACCAAATCTTTCAAAATAATTGCTGCAGACATCCAAAATATCTTTATCTTTAGTTTATATATTACCTTTATCATCGCTGATTCCTATTTCCTGAATATATTACTACCTTTGTGATATCTACCTTCTCTCTTATAAATCTTCCCATGACTTTTGTAATGGGAAGATTTATTTGGGTTCTCTCTGATCTTATGCTTGACTTGCTAGGAACTTTCTGTATGTACTTTGTTCTTTTCCATGATTGCCTTTTAACTTTGATCCGTGATGTTCGGATTCTTCTCTCCTTGCGAATCATTTCTCCACATGTCTTCCTGGCTGAATCAGTACTCTTCTTCTGAATATTCTGTTGAGACTCTAAAGTTGAGTTCTTGTTTTCAAACTCTCATTTCGTTTTGAATAATATTTGTATAGTCTGCAGTTCACCTCTGAGAGCTACTGGACTTCGATCCCTTTTTTAAAAACTTTCTTATATATTTTTCTTTTCAATATGGTATTCATTTTCATCCTACCCAAAAATTAAATGGCTATCACTTCCTATTTTAGATTCTCATATAATTCTCTTGTGCCAGAACCAAGGTGAAGATATCACTATCAACAATAATATAATCAATAAAACTTCTTATTTCTCGTATCTGCTATCAGTTTGAATTCGTGCACATCTTTATGTTAGAACATGGTGATAGTGATGATCCGTGTCCTGAACAGAAAGCAAGCAGGTATTTTACCGTTATTGTTAGCTTTGCGGTATTCTCCGTAATTTTCTAAAACATTTCTATAGATCTCCGATTCATTTTATGCTCTGCTGTTTAAATCTCTAATAAGGACCTGCTTTTTCTTTTGTTCTGCTGCTTTCTGTAATCACTAACAATTAGTAGAAACTTCTGTGGTACTATTGACAAATAAGTTTCATTGTCCAATTTACCATTTTGAAATTTGCTTATATTTCTCTAATTTAAATTGTTTGCCAATCCAGAAATTTATCTTTATGTTTAGTATTGAATGCTATAGCTACTTCTTCCTTTCCCTTTTCTGAGAACTTCATGAATTTAACATCTCATAGTTATATTTTAGTAGAATTTTACTGGTTTTCGTCTTATTTGTGTCAGTGATTCCAGTTATGGCGACATAATATTCTTAATTTCCTCGGCCAGTTCTACTCCTTTTCCTTTGATACGTCCGTTGATAATTATATTATCATTATTAGTTTACATACAATGTCTTCTAGGAAGTGTATCAAGTAATAGAGATGGAGAAAATTCATTATCAGTATGAGTGTTTAATCCTTTGGAGATCATAATAAAATAATAAAGTGGTCTGTCTACTCAAAGTCTTAAATTTGAGGAAAAAACTGAACAAAAATAGATCACATGTATTAGACTGTTTTGCGTTATAATTAAATCTTCATGAAATTTTGAAAAAAGACAAGTGGACACTTATAATTCGACAGATATCACTTCATTTCTTTGTTTATATAGAATATTTGTTTTTGTTTCAGATGCACCATGTTAATCAGAGAAATTTTCATAATTGTTAGTCTTTTCAGAAATTATTTATTTAAATATGTATCTCACTAACTTTTCGAAAATAGAAAGTTTTTACAGAATTAAATCTAGCATTCGAATTATGATAAATCAATTCTCAAATTTTAAATCAGTCCCACACACACACATATATACCAGAGGTTATAGGACCTAGTATATTAGTATATGATTTAGAGATTGAGAAGATCACAGAAACTTATTGATGCTATTTTTGAAGAGCTATCTGATAAGGTTGACTTGTTTTTAACAAATGTCGTGAGCCTTTCTAGAGCTGTAGTTATAACTTGACCGTATTAGTGTACTGCATGATTTCACATCTGATTTCTTACTCTTTCTACAATGTACGCTTCTGCTGTTGTTTCATTTTTTGGTTCTCAAGGAAGTGGTCACCATACGTTGAGTAGAAATTCTCTGAATAAATAAATAATTTTACTTGATGGTTATTAATTGCTTTTCTTCAGGAAGGGTATTGCAGAACACCCCTTGAGTGTACATATCAGAAAATTGATGATCGGTATTTCAAGAAATAGTGTAATGTGGAATGAAGAGAAGAAACTGGCTCGGAGAGTTTATTTAAAGTTTAGTTAGTTGGGCTATGTATGAAGGGCGACCAGTTGCCTTTTGAGTTTTTCTTGAGTTAATCTACATATAATAAAAACGTTTGTTTTTGACTTGGTCAAGTGTGAAATCATTTCGATGTTTCTGAGTTTCTTTTGTCATATCATTTCTCTCTTTCGTACTTTTATAGGAAGTAGACTCTGCACGTGCGCATTAACCTGTTCATGTTTCTACTGTCATCCAGAGACTGCGTTTTAACATATCCACGCCTGAATTCTTAAAGACGATAAGCGATTTTGATCATATTAGTGCGCAGCTCATGCTGAATGGTCTCGTTTAATTTATATTAGTAAGAAAAATCAAATCAGAGCTGTAAAACGATAAATATCGAAAAAAAATTGTCAGTTCTAAATACACACTATATGAAAATCACCATTGCGCATATGCACAGTACACCACACGCACACACATATATAATCAGAATTCACAACGACAAACGTATTTCAGTGAAAATAAGAAAACGAAAAATTACTCTATTTTCTTAAGTATATTAATAAAATATTTCCGAAGAAACAATTCTTTTATATATTTTTTTATTTATTCGGCACCGTAATAACCGTCATATGTAGAAAAAAGTAAAAATAGATACATATTTCATGTTACTTTTTCACAGAATAAAATTGTGCTTAATAATTTAATAATTTTTTTTTTGCATTGCATATTAGTTGTTTGAAATCTGTATGGAGGTGATGAGCATCAGTTTAAACTGGATTTTTATTTCAATATGAATTGTGCAGTGTACTCATCAATCAGTTTTTGGAAGATAGATTGAGCAAACATTTTTTAAGAAAGCAGGATTTACAAACAGTGTGCAAGCAGTTTTTTTTTTTGTTAATCCCACCAAAGAACGTGCGATTACCTGTAGTATAATCGTATATACTCGTAGGTATTCAATTTTAGAGACCAGACAGGGAACTTTTTTCCAGGCCACTAGATAAGTAAGGTTGTGATGATTTCACATCGAATAGCGAAATTTATCTATCCCTAAAGACTTTCACAGCCATCTCTATCCATAAAATATTAGTCAGAGAGCAGAGACACTATCACACTCGTTCACGAAGAGTGGCATAACATTTATAGTTAAAGTATACTGAAATGCGATGTAGTAATATTTTGCTGAGTAATAAAGCACAAATGTTAAGGGTGATGAAATACTTGCCTACTTCAGCATTTTTTTTTATCCATCTCTCCAAAGAAAGACAAGTAAAAAAATAACGATCACTGTTGCACGCGTGATACTATGTAATATAGCATACGAGGCAGATCAATTATGTTGTTACACAATCGAAGGTTTCTGAAGTTCTGCGCGGAATGACAATCATTTCATAAAATGTAAATAGTTGAACTTTATTCCAAGAAAGTGCTATTAGGATAAAGAATGGGAATCCATTGCACATTCCAACGCCAGATGGCGTCGAATAATATCATGCATGGTCGCTGAAGTGTAAATAATGGAGCGGCATCACTATCATCCATATTTCACTTTCTGCTTAAGCGCAAAGGTATAGTTAAATTAATATTCTCCAATATGTGATAGGAATGACTAACTGAGGAAGCTCGTGATATACAAACTGTTAGTTTGTAATGGGAACTGTTGGACATTAATGACTGGTCATCAGCGTGATGTATTATTTGCGGAGTAGCGGAAGCAGATAAACATGCTTCTGGCACATACCGTACAAATAGGCGGTGATTTATGAATTCGTGGGTGGTTTCGTATATCCTCAGCGAGCCTCGTAGTATCATTATTGTGGGGCTGAAATAACACAGATTCGGCGGTTATTCAAATAGAAAAACAAGATGACAACTGGGTTGATTCTTAGCTGTTCCTTAGGGTAAATTCTTTGGAATTCTTACATCTTACAGTTCTGCTTTCTCTTCACTCGAATTTCTTAGAAATGTGCCAGTTAAGAGTAGAACGTGTTTTTTTTTCAGTGTATAGAAGTCAATTTTTCAAATCTGAAGTTCTGTGAAAAATGAAACTAACAAGCCATTTATAAGAATCATTAAAAAGCGGATTTGATATACTCATTATTTTATGATTGTTTATTGACCATGTAGTGATCTAATTGGATTCAGTCACTGTGCTTATGACACTTGGAAATACTAATGGCAAGTTACCTTTTTGAGTTTCTGTTCGATTTATAGAAATAAATTTATTTTCTCTTCTTCTTCTTCTTCCTTATGTAACATCCGAGATTTGAAATTCTTTAATATAAAGGCAAAGGATTTATTGCAGTATTTCAAATGAGTTTTCATATTTCAAAATATTTATTATACTAATATAATAGTATAAAATAAATAATTAAATACAGGTTTCTGAAGGAAACGTATTTGGTAATCGTTAGGTAAAGCTATTGTGTATATTCATACAAAATTCTTCAATATTCCATGTTGAAGAATTTTGTACAAGATTTCTACAAGATTTCAATCGTAGAAAGGTTTGGCGAAACCTGTCGCCCTCAAACATTTACAAGGCACTTAATAGGGTTTACTATCGAGGGACTTTTCAGCAAATTGTCAGCTTATGATCTACCTTACACTTTTCTGTTTTTCTTTATAACTGGACTGATGGTTTTCTCTCGGGTCGTTCACACCATGTGTAATGGTGAAGAGTTTTCCTCTCTTCAGATTTTCATACTAATGTAGGTGTATTCCTGAGGGCTCTGTTATTTCACTCACTCACTTCATCATATATATAAAGAGCCGTCTCCCACTGACCACGAAAGGGGGGTGGGGATCCAGGTGCTATCCACGGTTTTTCTGATATTTTTCAAATATAAATAATGCTTAAAGTATTAGTCAAGACCATACCTCACTTCTTCTCTGATTGACATTTTTTCCTGACCTTTCCTGGTACAAATTCGTTCAACCTTGAAGTACTATTCAAATTTGGGATGTTGCCCTTAAAGCCTCTAAAAATTTCTGGCTCTGTTCTGAAGAGGGAATTTCTGGTAATTAACGATTTTCTTCCCCCCCCCCCTCTCTCTCTCTCTCTCTCTCTCTCACACACACACACACACTTATTCCAGACAAACTGAAGGAAACTGATCTATTCTGTAGATATTTATTTCCATGATCAGAGTTCAGCAGAACTATCATCCATAATGTCCTCCATTTTTACTAAAATTGCAATAAGAGGCACAGCAACTATTTACCTTCCTTTTATTGTTGAATTGCTGAATATGCTACGTCCATTTATCTTTCATTCCATCTACCTTAGTTCTGTGAACAGATTTCCTATAAGAAGCGGTCCCCAAAGATTACGAATCTCAACTGTTCAAAAAGAATATCAACAGGCTTGGCACATGGCACTGATTGCTGTACACTGACGCGTTTTGCATGTGGTGGGAGTGATTAAAAGCCAAAGGCATATTATACTACTTATTGCTGCCGAGAACTTCAATTAAAGACTAATTTTTATGGAATTGTGGTGCAGATCATCCTTTAGCGCAACAATTACAAGTTCTCCAGAAAGCTGTATCAGAAGATGAAGTTATATTATTTTGGCATTAGTTCTCTCTGTTAGCAACTGCTTTGCTGAGGCGATTTTTTCGATGCCATTTTTACTAACTGGCGGTGAAGCTAAAAAAGCAATGGCACCATTTTAGTAAAAATCGCCATCTTAAATATAATCGACTCAACAGTTTGTCTGTAAACTATTAATACTTTCCACAGTTTGAATGATTGGATCTATAATTAATTGGAGATCAATAGTTATTTACTATCTCTGAATTTGAACCGTGAAATGTCGAAACACAAAACGCATTCCGTTATATTTCTAAAATTTTTAAGCTATATTTTCTAGTGTCTAGACTCTAGAGCATATTTTAAATATACTATGCATTGGATAGTAGTCACGCAATAAATGTAAGAATTCGTGATCCTTTTCAAACCCAGGATTAATTTTCGATTACTTGGGGTAATCGATTGTCATGTATTAATGTTTGTCGGGAAAATCAAACAAGTAAGAAATTAATTAATTATAAAACATTAAACTTTATCCATTATTCACTGCGTTTGTATCTAATTTATTTATGAAGCTAATACTATATATCATATCACAAGGCCAAAATACTTATTTCAAAAGAATCATCTCATCAAAATATTCTTTAAATAATAATAATGATAATAGCAATAACAGACCTGAAAGCATCACGTTTAATACAACACCACAAAAAATATAACAAACCAAAGATATAAATCATAATAATACATATTATAATAATAATATCATAAAAATGAAAATGCACGATTTTCTAAGGCAGACTAAAATTAGAATTGAAGTTGTTAATATTGCAAAAAAAAAGAAACAGTAGAAACGATGTTTTGATCCGAGAACATAATTACCCTAACGAAAAACCTCCTTAAAATAAGAACCTAAACGGCCAGTAATACGGGAGGGAAAATAATAAGAAAATATAATTTGGAAATTGACCAAAAATGGGTTGTGTTGATTGAAATGACTGCTGAATCAACTTTATAGTGGCTTTATAAAACTATGGAATCTCAATAAAGGATGACAAATGAATCTATAACAGGCTTGAGACTTAACATGGTCAGAAAAATATGATATATAATATGAAAAGTTAGATTAAAAGAAATAAAATTGTTGGAAGGGAAAAACTGAAAATTTGTTTACGTGTCACCTTTTGTAGACAATGTATGTGAGGGTAGGGGGGAGTATCGGAAAATATTTATTGCATGTATCTTTCTATTTCAGATAGCTTCTGAAAATAAGTGATGCGATTTGGTGTGTTGTATATTAATACTTCTATTTAGTGAGTGATTTTCTTATACTCGTCAAATGCATGTAATCATTGCTCAGCTTCTCTATTTCGCAGGAGGGTTCAACTTTTATTGAGAAGAAAATCCTTGGCATGTCATCTGAGATTTGATAAGTCAGCCTCAGAGTAATATGCGTGCTCAGTGTGTATTTCCTTTCTAAGTGTGTTTTACAAAGTGTTCAGGTACATAATATAAGAATAGTTTCATCTGCATGTTCATTCGCAGTTTATTGCAGGACTCTGGCAAAAAAATATCGAGCCATTTCAGCTTTTATTTCTGTCTGACCAAAACTTGTCAAAATATTGATCTGTTGCGGGATAACTTCCTCAAGCAGCATGTGCAGGAAGGAACTCGAGGTCAACGAGTGTTAGATTTCATTATAGTGTCAGAGGGTTTCAGTTAAAGACGTAACTATTCTGCCTCCGGTTGGTGACAGTGATCATGCAGTATTCACTTGGGAAGTGACTAAGTTTATGAATGTTCCATTCAGAAAAGGTTACATGGTGAACTACAAAGAAGGAAATTATGACATGCCAAGGAAATCTTATTAAGCAAGAAATTCGTAAGAAAATGACGATGTGGAAGGAATACCGTTTGCATAAGGATGACATCCGTTATGAACGTTATAAGCAGCAGACTAGAATAGTCACAACTGTTGTACGGAAAGCAAAGTCTGATTATGAAAAGAAACTGGCTCTGCGTGCTAAAGACAATCCACAAGAATTCTATCGATATGCTGCAAGTAAACGAAAGAATAACTCTTCTAAATCCAGATGGCGTGAGGGTTACAGATGCAGAAGAGGTTCAGTTAATGAGTACCCATTTCGTTAAAAGCTATCAACCTGGTGAACGCAACAGTGAGCTCACTAGATGAAGAAACGCAGGTGTGTGAAGCCGAGGATATTAGAGCTGTTGCACAAACTGAATAAGAATTCAGCAATAGAGGCTGATGGAATATCAGCACCTGTGCTAAAAGAGTGTTCAACTAAACTGGCCATTCCTTTGACCAGGATGTTTAATATGAGTCTCAGAACAGGGACGATTCCACGGGAATGGAAGGAATGTGTGGTAATTCCATTGCACAAGGGTGGTGCAAAGACCGATATATCCAACTATCGACCAGTTAGTATCTCAGGAGTGGTGGTGAAGATTTTGGAAAAATGGGTTAGCGTCTGCATTCAGAAATGGGTTGACAGTGAATCTCTACTTTGCAATGAACAACATGGGTTTACTAAGGGAAGCTCGTGTTTTAGCAGCTTGCTCACATTCTATAACGATGTTACCATTGAACTAGACGAGGGGAATTGATACACCATGACACTTTTGGATTTTGCTAAGGCTTATGACAGAATACAGCATGGCAGACTGCTGCATAAATTGGAGAAAATGGGTTTGGGTTATACAATATTAGCATGGATAAGAGGATGGCTGACTGACAGATATCAAAAAGTGGTATACGGGGGATCTGAGTCTGCAGGGTTTAAGGTAACAAGTGGTGTACCACAAGGATCAGTGCTTGGTCCACTGTTATTCAATCTGTACATTAATGATATTGGTAAGGATTTGACAAGTGACATACAGTTATATGCTGATGATGCAAAGATAGGTAGGGTAATCAGGAATGCTGCTTATATGCAGTCTTTGCAGAATGATTTGAATTGGCTTTAATTGTGGGCATGGGAAAATGGGTATCAGTTCTATGTCAGTAAATGTAAAGTCATTCACTTCGGCATGATTAGATATCCAATGTCATATTATATTGGTGGGATTAGGCTAGAAGAAACTGATGAGGCTAGGGATCTTGGAGTGTTAATAGATAGGAAGTTGAAGTTTAGGGACCATGTGGTCCTTAAAAATATTGCAAATACAACTCAAAAGATAATTGCAATGCTGAAACGAACGATCACATGTAAAGATAAGGATGTTATTTTTACTTTTTACAAGGCCTTGATAAGACCTCACTTGGACTATTGTACGCAGGTCTGATCTGGTTTCCGTTGTGATTCTGATATATTGGAGAGAGTACAAAGGAGAGTTTAAAAATGATATCAGGATTGTGGAATACTGATTATGAAGAGATTGAGTATTTGTAGATTGCAGACACTAGCAAACAGGAGAAAGAGGGGTGACATGATTGAGACTTACAAACTTCTGAAAAGGTCATACAGTGTTTCCATTGATGGAATTTTTCAATTTATAGAGGGTGAGGAAAGGACAAGAGGGCATTCTTGGCAGCTGAGAATGATGGCCGCCAAGAAGGGTGTGATGGCTAGATTTTTCTCTCAGAGGGTGGTGCGTGATTGGAATGGATTGCCATTGGATGTTGTGAGTGCAAACAGTGTGAATGAATTCAAGGATAAGTATGATATCTGGTATGACCAGGGAGTCAGAGACTCCCTCGATGAGTCTCTGACTCCCTGGAGGTTTCTCTTAATAATAATAATAATAATAATATGTATTGCAACAACCCCTTCTAGCTAGCTGCTACGAAATAAAATGTGAGATTAGGCAGATTTAAAATGCACACAAAAATATGTCCGTTTGATTTCAATCAGTACATTTTGATTGATATTAATAAATACGCACTGGCTAGGTGGAATTTAAAATATCTTCTAGTGTTTTACATTTTTTTAATTCTTGTTTCATTTGAACCATTTGCGACAAAATTTGGCAAATAAAATTCTTATTCCTATAGTCCATAAACCGACAACAGTTTGAAATTGTAGATGTTTACATACTTGTCCGATTTTAACCTGAAAGTATCACCAGTCGACAGATTTCTGTTACAGAGATCATAATAGTTCTCACAAAAACAACAGTATATCGACAATCTAAAATTTATCTCTGATCAGTATATGACTGTATTGTATTGAATTGAAGAAGGTAGAAGGTTTCACTTAAACATCATTATGATTTGGTATTTATACCACTGCCTAATAGTTTTTGCTATTAACTATTGACTAGTCTGTTATTCAAGAGTGAGAAAAGATTCTATTTTTTTCGCTATAAATGGACAATTCTGTTGAGGAAATTCATCCTTGTGAATTAGGTTATTATACAATTAATCTTCGAAAGTGTGATTAGGAAAAGCACATTTTTATGATCGTCTATGATTATTTCTTTAGTTATTATTTTAATTTGGATATATAAACTTGTATGGACGAATTGAGTAAAAATTAATGATTGAATCGAGAGCAAACAAAAGAACACTGTTAAGTTGAAATGTTTGTCATTTATGTGCATGATATTTTTTATTTAGTGTTTCTTATTCAGTATTGTAATCTCTTATCAGAATAACATCTACATAGAGGTTGGGGATATAACACAATTTCGATTATTAGTTTCTGTATGGGACAATAAGAACTGATACTTGAATTGTATAATTTAGCCTTGTAAATTATTTTGTTAGTTGCATACCAAAAGTTAATATAGGAAGGTTATTCTTTGGAAGATACGTGAAGTTTTGAGAAATTATTTTATTCTTTCCAATTTATAAATTGTGTTAAGATCACAGATTACACTAGAGGGGATAAAAATTAGAGTGATTGGGAGTTTCGTAAAATTTTCTGTGTTGGTGGCTGGATGCGTAAACAAGTTTAATCAGTTTTAACTCAAACTAATATGCATAAGTGTACTCTCTAACTGCTTTAAATGATCTCATTCCCTGAACTAAACAGTGTGTAGCTTGTGTATAAATACTATCATTCCTTTTTCGAACTTCGAGTAAGTTTTGCTTGTTTCATATCGTAATATACATCATAATAAAATGCTGACTATGGTAATTTTAAGAAATACTTCATCGCAAGTAATTAATAAAAACTCTATGACTGGCACTCGTTGTTAACGTTTTGTTAGCATCCTGAAAATAAAATAGAACTAATGGAAATAAAAATGTTTGTTTCTCATTCTTACTCTGGCTCTGTATTCCTTCAAATGGATAAGAAGGAAAAAACAAGAAATAACAAGAGAACAGAGAGAGAGGGGGTGGGGGATTTGTGCATTTGAAGTTTTGTGGTTTAAAAAAGTCAAAAAGTAAATATCTTCGAGTTGTTATGCATAGTAACAACCACTTGAAGTTTCTAAAATGGAATTGTGCTCTTAGACTATCAAAATATAAACCTAACCGAAAAGAGAAAATATGTAAATCAAACGGGACAACTACGCATTTTTCATCAAAGAAGTGTTTCAGTGCGTATTTCTTCAAATATCTGTGTTGTCAGCTCTATACATAATACATCAAAGTTAGAAAATTCCACTGAAATAATGCTGCAACTTATTTACGTCTTCTATAGGATTAAGTGTAAGAAGTGAAGTAAAAAAGACGCAGAAGGAGGAAAATATAATTACGTCTTTTTTAAATTGAAACATTTCTTATGACCCATACTCATTGTTAATGCTTTTATTGGTATCCTGAAAATAGAAGACAAAAAAAAAAACTATTTGCTCTTAGTCTTCAAGTAAAAAATGTCCTTTTCTATGTCTCAAGAGGTTTCATGTTGCTTTTTTTACGAAAAACAATTTTGTTAATCAATTAAATGAAGATCGCATGCATAAATATGGTCTGTGACTACTTTCTTAAAGGAGCATTTTTTTTACTTTACGATTAAAAGAGGAAAGAAATAATTAAGAGGAAAAAAAACAGTTGAGAAAAGACAGTGATTGCTAAAGGTTACTAGTTACTGAATCGATATTAATGTAAAATACCACATACAGGCTTTTGATTATATATATTATATATATACACAACTAAATATGTAGTTCTTAGAAATCATTGGAATAAATCGGTATTAATTTTGAACTTGACAACATACCTTAGTATCTGTATACACACATATTGTAGGAAAACATTGCTCAGAAAAGTATCAGATGGATCTATAATAGTAAAAGCACGAAATACTTGTTCAAGAAACGAGGTTATTAGCAAATATTTGTTTTAGCTTCACTCCTTTAGTGAAACAAACTTGTGCCGTTACTAGTCCTTCCCCCCCCGTACCTTAGTCCTCCATCCTCCGAAAACCATCATCAAGATAATCAGTCACTGCAGTCCTCAATGCCAGTTAACAATGCGTACACTCTGAAGAGTTTGCCGGCGACGTAAGCTATTTTGGTATTTTGTCGCTTAAGGGTTCATTTATCTAAGGACGGTGATAGACGTCGAACCCTACATGGAACATCAGTCTCAACAGTTTGTGCTGTGACAGAGCTATTTACAAAGCTTCTCTTGCTTGCTAAACTTTCTGTTCGAGATTGATGAATCCGCGCATTATTTTTGCCAAAGATAACGTGTTTTTTCAAATTTTAATGAAGATAATTTTCATTAAATTAAGCGTTGTTAAAAACAGGCAATTAAATTTGCTCAAGATTATAGTTTCTTAGCATCTTGATTTATTTGGAGATTTATATACGAATGATTAAATAATCTGTTTGGAAATAATTCCATATTTTCCAGTTTATGCATATACAAAGATATAGTGATATCTCATAATGGAGATCCCTCTGAAAGCCACATTGGTTTCATGGTTTCATTATTCTCATTTAAGGCGTTTTTGTATGATTGTGCCCTCAAAATCATATTTTAGAAAGAAAATACAGGCATATACAGTATATATATACATTTAAATAAGAAATCATGACTATAGAAAAATAATTTTTTTTAAATATTTAAAATACAAAATTCTTATACATTGTTTTGATTGTCTCTAAAGTAATAGAAATAGTTTATAAATATTAAAATAGTTGTTGTTTTATGTTCGATGTGGCAGCAATTTTTAAGAGAACCCTCTTTATTTGAAAATGAAATTAAACAAAATCCCTTTTTCGTAGGGACACCACGACATTTTAGACTACATTCCTAATTAAGTTATAAATTTACTTTTAACATTTTGCAATTTTAATCATGAACTCATGTCTTTTCAGTACAGTTTTTACTTCAGTTGTTGATCGTTTCCCCTTCCATCCTTTCTCAACTCGCACAGTATTTTTGAACAGTTCATCTCTAGTCATCTCAGTATAAAATTTCGCCTAAATTCTAAATGTATTTAGAATAGATTTAAATTATTTAAATGTATTTGTCAAGAAGTTGTTTGCGTTTTTGAACTGAGTTTTATATTATATCTTTTATATTATAAATTTTATCTTATATCTGTATTGCTAAGGAACAAAATTCTAAAGATTTATTTTGCATTTCGGTATTCTGGAAAAGTCACGGGGATCGATGTATCAAGAGTTAAAAATTTTGTTGCGATTCGCTCCAAATTTTCTTCTCTTTCTCTCATACACATACATCAATGACTATACTTTTCTATGGTATCACAAATTTTCCAAATACCGAAACTCAAGGACATGTTGCTATTAATTCTCACCCATTTCTAAGAATTTCCATTAACAAGCTTAAATAACAACAATCTTCCACTTATTACTATGATATATACACTATGTACAATACCACTACATAACCAGAACTAATTATTTCACCAAACCAATCTTTGGACTGTTTGCTGCGGCAAGTAATTCAAGCATAGGAAAATATTCATCCTTGTACTTGCATTGTACTTGCAGAATAATGAGTTCCAAACGAACATATACTAAATGGTCGTGTATAATCATACGAATATGTGTATTTATTTCGTAATAATATTCTTGTATAGCGACATCGCTCATTATTACAATCATTGAACCGGAAGCATTTATGTATTCCTAGTTGAACTGTACAATTTGTTTAACCTAAATGTACTATTCTAGTTATAGGGAATAAAGAAAAAAATTAACGAACTCTGTTTCGAACATGCATTTTTGTAAAATTCTGGCCAGTGTATCAAAAATGAGGTCATTTTGCGAATTTGATCTATTTTTGTGTTATATATTTAAGAGATGCTTTTGCCATTACAGTTATCCTGATTGAGACCAGAACTAAATGACTAGATAAATTTTAACAGGAGTCAGAAATATATGCATTTATGATTTCTATTCTGATCATCCTGAATTTCATTAAATTTCGTCCATTAAGTAAGGGATTATTAACATTAGATTGAATTGTTTAGTTAAATTTTTCTAATAAAATTTTCGACTATATGATTCGGATGTTTTGTACGAATTCTAAATTCCAAATTGTATTAAATATATGGAATTGAATAATTTAATCAATTGCCTTGGTTGGCCGAGTGGACAGCTTTCGCTCTCCATCCAGTAAGTCATAGGTTCAAATTTCACTGCGGGTATGGATATTTGAGATCATCACCTTGCGTATTGGAGGCCTGAAGTGGCCTGAAAAAAAGTTCCATGTTTGGTCTCTAGAGTGAGGAAATTCGATTATTTCATCTTTATTCCTCTCTCACACAATTCTGAGGTACGATAAATTCGTTGTTGGAATTCATATAAAATATGTCGCCCAGAGAAGAGTTATTGCTTATTTTCCTCCATTCTTTTGCTCCTGCAAATGGTCTAATTGAAATGAAAATGAGAATACATATTTGTATAAGGATTCAATTACCAAATTTAAGTTAATTCATCCAGATAGTCACGAATAATTTGTGTACAAGTTATTTCAGGTGCTTAACATTTTGTGAACTCACTATCCAGGTCGCCTATCGTGACTTATAATTGGTCATCGTACCAGTGGCATTCAGAGTATTATTTACTCTGCTCAGGTACCTGTAAATGCATGAGCAAAAGAAAAGGGTTTATGCATATGAGCGATAACCGAGGCATTTAAATGTCATTTATCATGGAAATATTAAGAATATAATTATTGCATTATATTAACTCTAGGAAGTTATTTTTTAAATGGAATAGATCAGAAAGGAATGCTATTGCCATTCTCTTTCTGAATTATTTAATTCAAAAATGGGTTTTTCGTTATAATATTTCAATAAAGATTATGAAATTACGGAAGTGATGGATCAGTCGGTTCAGGGATTGTAAAGTCGCTTCGTAGGTGGCTTTTGTAGGAATTCAAAACTTGCTCTGAAATTTCTAGACCAGAGGTCGGATGCTAAAAAAATACGATTCTCATTTTGATCAAGACTACGAAGAAATGAAATATTTGCTTTCTAATATTATCTAAACGATATTCAAGATAGTAAGTGACTGGCTTACTGATAGATCTAACTCCATTTTCCTTGGGACTAGAAAGCTCAAATTTTGAGTCAAAGTAACTTTCTGTATACTGGAAATTTGAGTTACGTAGCCTCAAAACTTTGTTCAGAATTCACGCTTTATTAACAGTAGGGTTATAAGCTCTTTCAAAACAAACGAAAGCGTGGTGAATTCGGTCGATGCATGTGTGAAGTGTCAAAAAACGCATAACGCATTATGGATATATTCGAGGCAACGGTTCCAAGGATAAGTAAAAGAAATTAACTCGTTTTAATTTTTTGAAGTCAGTTCTAAGGAAAAATATGGGTGAAATCAAATGACTACATTTCCAAGAAAAGTAATTATCAAATATAAACGATAACTGTTAGTTCGTTTGTTCCTGAACTAATGAAGGTAATATTTGCATAATATTAGCTGAAGTTCATCCATCTTAAATGAAAGCGTCTAACATTTATGTTTCGATTTTTAGAGTTGCCCATATACTGCTATAGTGTTTATGTTTAAGACATATAACACTAACTTTCTAATTTAAAAATCTCAATGCATATGTTAGGACCTTTATTAATAGTATTATTACGATAAGCTAGAATAATCTTTAATAAAAGTTCGAAAACTAGTATACTCAAGAATACAGGTTGGTTTATTCTGAATGACATTCGAAGCAACTAAGGCTATGAGGTCAGTGTATCTTATTTGTTAAATTCATGCGTTTCTTTCGCCGCGTTACCAGATGAAAAAAAAAAGTTTTCGAGAGCGAAAACCATGCCACCCTCTTATGAAACCGATAACTCATTTCAGTTGAAAAGTTCTCATCTTAGACGAGATTCACACTTAGCATAATATTAGCTGAAGGGGACAAACATAAAGGGGGAATAAAATGCTATCAAGTATTTAAATAGTATCTTGAATCATTTTCTACCCTGAAGGTATCTTCGTCATCATCTCCTCCCACATAATTATTCTACTTCCTGTGATCTGTACAAAGTGCCATAAACAAATCTGTGTTAGCTTGAACTGAACTGTTTTTTTTTTTTTTTTTCGATTCTCGCTAGCGACATTGCTCGAGTCTTTATTGGTTCTTGTCTAAGTTTAAAAATATTTCAATATTTCACTGAAATATTGGCTAACACAGTGATAAGTTAGCCTAAAGTCTTTCTTTGATGTTTTTGTGGTCTGTTTTTTGTAATATCTTGTTTTTACCATAGTTACTCCTATAGGCTGTGGATAGCTCGTCTTGTAATAAATTATATTAATAAAGAAAATATATCTTAAGCT
The DNA here is from genome assembly GCF_054136105.1 of Typopeltis vanoorti. Classification (NCBI taxonomy): domain Eukaryota; kingdom Metazoa; phylum Arthropoda; class Arachnida; order Uropygi; family Thelyphonidae; genus Typopeltis; species Typopeltis vanoorti. The sequence continues at coordinate 70,509,953 of NC_143553.1, read as the reverse complement.
TATTAATTAGAGTTAAGACTGGATTGTTTGGAGTTACGATTGGAGCAACTAAAGCTGTGAGGTCAGTATGTTATTATTATTATTATTTATTTATTTATTTATTTATTTATTTTCTTATGCGACCCCACTCACGAAAGGTCGTAAACCTATAGTGCATTAGTACCATTATCTGACTAAGTTTTTTTTAATCTATTTTTATTCATTTTATAAATTTTGTATTTTAATTGATATTTACATGGTCCGGAAATCCTGCTCTAGAGACCAAAGATGGAACTTTTTCAAACCACTTTAAGCCTCCAATAAGTAGCGCAGTAGTTTCATAGCGGGCAATGAGATTCGTAAGGTCTTTGCAGTCAAGGAGAATCATCGTTAATGATGATATTAATCACATATATTTTTACAATTAATTCTTTTAAGAGTATGGATATACTTTATTTACATGAATCATGAAATTTGTCTTCGTTTCGCTTACTACGCATGGTTGTTTCTGAAAACTTGTAAAACTAAGAGAGTAGTTGTTTACGAGAATATGGTGAGGGGATGAAAAAAAAAAGATTTTCTTTGGCACGTTATTATTAATGTACCGCTTATTAGTTAAGAATGCAATTTTTACATTCTTCCTAACTATTAATATACGTTGAAACGGCTAGCCTTAACTCAATTTCAAATTAACACCGAAGCTAATTATGAATCTTCCAGACAAAATTAGATGGCTAAAACATCTGCACTGCGGTTATTTTTATGAAACTGGCATTGAAAAATCTCTGTACCAGAAACGCGTCCGCACATAATTAAATGTGCAGTCGCAAACATTCGCGCATATCCTTATTTTTTTCTTTACCACTATAAAGAACCCTGGGACATCGTTAAGATAGTGATATAAGAAGTGATTGACATCTTTCTAAAGTCTTTGTAATTGGGCGTTTGGGGAACAGATCTATTTTTTTTCCCTGCTTCTATCAGTGAAGATGATTTAGTTTAGAACTCTCCTTTCACAGGCACCCATCAAGGCTTGGCTCATCATCTATGGAATCCCACGACAAACTGCTGTTTTCTTTTGTTTGACTTCACACGTAGTCATGACGACCACAAGCACGCCAACAGCAGCTTCAGAATCTATTACCTGTTTTCGTGCTTCAAGAACGACAAGTTAAATGCCTCCAGGTTCCCCTGGGGAAATAAGTCTTGATGTTCTACAGTCACACTAGTATCGCAGGGAGTCTATAAAGGTACTTTGTTTGATCATGAGGAAAGTTTATTGAATGGACACGTGGTTGTTTTAATTCTGGTAAGTAAAAAGAAACAACTGAATAAAACTTGGGATTTTTGCCTTTGTACTTTGTGAAGGACTTTACTTTCTTGTAGAAAGAAAGGGAAATAAAACGTACCTGGACGCAGCCTAACTAATTCTGGTGTTTACTCTATGGTCGTTTCATACTTTTCTATGCATGAAGAAGGCGGCTGAATTTTAATAGATTCGCGGTGTTAACTACGTAGCTTTTGTTACCCCTAGTGGTTTCTTCTTCAGTGGTGTTGTAGGCATCAGCCGTATAATGGAGAAGGAACAGAACAGCTTACTATCCTTAAATAATTCATTCCGTGATGTTTTTGAATTTAAGAGTAGCACACAAGAAAGCATAAAGCTTCCAGATAATATTCTATTTTCATCTATAGAACATCGTGCCAAATCACAGTCATGAAAGGTCGTCAACCTTCCAATAGAGTTAGGGATGAGGTGCGATTTTTTTTTTCCTGGCTTAAGTCATTCTTGATCACAGTTTGTAAATTCAACTCACGAACATCACGCTTACGATTTGAATACCTCTTCTTAATCTATACTTGCACATTTTACATTAAAATCAGAAAATATATAGTTTTAATTCTGAGAAGATAGATATACGAATAACATATTTTCTCATTTTTATGACAGTCTTACTTATGGAAACCAGTCACCATGGGATTTGATAATCTGGAAATCCTGAAGACCAAATGAATCTAAAGATCGCGTTTTTTCAACTGTTTCACGTAATATACCTGGAAAATACATTTGTATATCACACTGGCTGATGAAAATCATAATGGATAAATTTTCATACCCAAAGTTTACAAATATCACTGTCAATTAATTCCCAAAAGTATGGACAAAGGGAAAGAAATTAATTATTGTTAATGAATTGGCTTCTATACAAGTACGTATACATACAATTATAACATTTTAATGTAAAAATACTCTGCTTTTCACTAAAACTAAATTATATCATTTAGTTTGCCTTTCATCTTCTCTACTTTTTGGAACTTGTGTATCTCTATTTAGTAAAAAATTTGTTTAAGACGGATGTGATATTCTTCTTATATGAAATATCCAAATAAATGAAATATGCATGAACTAACACAGAGGTGACACAATGCTTATACGTTTCCATTGAAACCATGAATCCTGCTTACGTGACAAATTAGTCAAGTGTATTATATTATTTCGTTAATTCCGTAGATAAAGTGTCATATGATAACATGTGCAATTACTTTTAAACGTTCTGCATTCGAGTTCAGCTTACTCCAAAAAACGGAATAAGCATAAGAGTAGTATGGGGGTCACTTCTGACAAGATCAAGATAAGATAAGGAATCGTGACGTGATTGGTTGATAAGATGATGACGTCATGAGCTTGGAATGTTTGGAATTTCCCTGGGGCATATGTGTCAATGGATTCAGTTGTGTTTTGTTCGCGTATGGTATTACGGGTGATGATTAGAGATAAGTATGCGTGTCGTGATTGGTGGGACACTTCTGACAAGATCAAGATAAGATAAGGAATCGTGTCATGGGTGTGTGTGTTATTATCAGATGAAGATAACTGACATCATTTGTTAGTTGTAAATAAGTGACATCATTTGTTAGTTGTAAATAAATGACGTTATTGTTTTGAATGGAAAGGGAGATATATTAGTGGATTAGGCTTCGTATCGTGATTGGTGGGACACTTTTAACCAGATCAAGATAAGATAAAGAATCGTGACATGGATGTGTGTTGTTTTCAGATGAAGATAAGAGTTTGGAATGTTTGGAAATTTCTCGGGAACATATGTCTCTCTGTGATATCACATGGTGTTTTGGTTTGCCTATGGAATTGCGAGCAATGTTTTTGAGATAAGATATCTTGGAATTTTCCCAGGGTGACACACACATCCATTCTTTTTCGTCATGTTTTGTTTTTGGTTGTCTATAGATGGTTGTACTAAGTTTCCAATACAGTTTGGGGTATTTCTTTCCTGTTAAAGGGTGGGAATTCTTAGAGTAGAGTCGTGTGACTGTAGAGAGGCAGTGATTAGGCTTTTCTGAATAATTTAATTATATGCTGGTGTCCCTCAAACACACACACACACACACACTAGAGATGAAAAGTCGCTAATGTATCCATGTTGATACTCTAATATGTACCCTATGATTATTCTTATGAAAAAAAACTATTCAGTATTAGAATTATGCTTACCAAAACATACAAGCAGTGATTATTGAAATTACAATTATCAATTGTTATGTTTAAGTCAGAAAAAACAAACTAATTTACATTTCTTTCCAGAATGGGAACATCTTGGTACTGTCTAGGTTTTCTTAATATCCCAAATTGTTGATTTTTAATATATATTCACAGCACAGAGCGCAAACAGTCTGAAAATGCAGTTGACTTTTTCATTATAGGTTACTGGGGCTAACATATATTCACAGCACAAAAACACACAAAACATAGGGGTTGAAAGATATTTCTGTAAATAACCAGAAAGGCTAGTTGACTACTTAATTTAGATTACTATCCGATTGGTTCTCTGTATTAATTATTTCCCACAGTTGCTCATGCTATGTTTTCCCAAGCTTGGTGGGAAGTCTCTGTCCCATTTTATTTAGGGTACGTGTTATTTCCGGTTTCGAATTCAGAGTGCTGTTAGAGTATGGAATTCTTGTAAGTGAAATGATTATTTTTCTATTTTACTTTTAAAATTCAGTTTAACTACATATTCTAACAGAATAACTGAGCAAAATTAATAAATAAATAAAATGTATGTGAATTTATTTTCCAACACTGTAGATTTCTCATTAAGTCTTATCTTAAAGATATATCTCTTATCCAGTCGCCAAATTGTTGTACATAGGTCAGAAATCGTGTGTTTAGGTTGGAACTCTTGGTTCCTGTGGGAAGTTATTGCTGTAGTAAAGTAATGCTTATATTTATTTTTTTAAAACCAATATTACTATTAATTTTACCTTCGATTCCTTGTGCTCATAACCTATTTCTGTAACTGGAATTTATTTATTTTTATTTAATTTTTCTTTAGCATTAGTAATTTTAAGTAACGAAATATGAGACAAACAAGGTTTTGAACTTGCTGTAGCGTTTTCGTTTAGAAACGTCTTTTGCCAGCACAACAAATAAATAGTTATTTCTTATTATTTCAAATGAATATTAGCTCTGTAATATATACTTTGTTAATTTCTATGTTATCTTTTTTATTTGCCTGTAATATTATTAACAAATTGTATTTACTGAATCTAACATACAGAAATTAAATAAAGTGAAAAAGTCAGTATTTTTGTTTCTTTCTTATTCTTCTGCTTTAACATTTGCACTGATGTTCATAGTGCATGATTTGCTACTGGTGTTTACATGTAATTCATGTGATTATTCTCATTAATTACACGTGTGACATTTCAAAACAAGTTGAACTATGGTTTTTACATAGTTCAACTATGTAAAACTGATTTCCGTTAGTCCCAATTGACTGTCGTCCTCTCAGCCCGACATTTATTTCACGGTAGGGCTATTTATATATATATATATATATATATATATATATATATATATATATATATATATATATATATATATATATATATATATATATATATATATATTAACACAATTATTATATTAGATATTCTTTCCAATACAAATAAATAATTATTTATTCTTATTTCAAATGAAAATTAGCTCAGAACGAAAGAAAGAAATAAAGAAAAATTGTAAAGAAAAAAAAATGTTTATCCTCAAATATTTATGATCACAGCAAACAAGAAATTCATCAGCTTTTTCAAAGTTTTGAAATTCATGTACATATTGTTTTCATCATTTGGTATCATTTAAATGAATAACGGTCTGGCTATTAAGTTCGTTAATGTTTTTTGATTTTTCTCTTCCAATGGCAAGTAGTTTTTGATATATGCATGTTGATTCTCTTGTTATCTGCATGTTACGATACCTCTTTATTTTTTTGTCACTTTTGAGGTGAAATATTCTCCACTAAAATTCTGCCTATTAATTTAATACCCATTTCCTTTTGCTTCCAAGAGTTGACACAGTTTCACTGAGTGGATTTTCAAAAAAAAAAAGTCTCTGGTTAAGATGAAAAGCCAAACGGCTATATTTTCTGGCGAAGTTAGTTAAATTAAGGGGATAAAAATCCCTTATTATTTTACAGCCAGTATGCGAAACTCTAAGATCGAAAACTATGATCCAAGAGTTTCATGATGAAGAACTATCGGCGAATTCAAGCATAAGTGACCACTTGGTAGCACCACACCAAGGCAACTTGAAGCAAAGGTGGAGAAAGCTCCCTCACCATCCTTGATATTTTCTCATAATGTGAAAACATACTGGCTGTAAAATAATAAGGGATTTTTATCCCCTTAATTTAAGTCTTTGGTTAGTTTGTGGCATGAAATTTCACAAGGGAAAAAATGTCATGGTCTTACTTAAATTTGTATAACACATCAACGACGCCCAGTTTGTTCATTTAAATTTACACATTTTATTTGAGTGAAATATTAGTTACAAATTGTATTTACCGAATCTAACATACAAAAAATAAATAAAGTGAAAAATGCAATCAATTTTTTTGTTCCTTAATCTTCTTATTGTTAAAGTTGCACTGTTGTTCATAGGTTCTTCCCATGCTTGTGGAATTGCTATCATGTGGTTTTTGACAATGTGACTCTCATCAGAAAGTTAATTTTCATTTGGTGATCATTAGGAATTTATTACTATAGTAAACTTAAAGGTTGCATATTTATTTTTTTGAAACCAATACAAAGATTTCTGAGCATTATTAAAAGGCCAGAATCTTTCGTTATGTTTCCAAAAGCATTTAAAAGTACACGTTATGTTTTCACGTTTTGGGCATCCAATTTCATTTAAATCAAGAACAGGCCTCCCTATTAACCTTGTTAATGTTTTTGATTTTTCTCTTCCTATGGCAAGTAATATTTGATATTTCCATGTTGATTCTATCATCCAATTTCTTAGTTTGTCCAGAGATAGTGAACCAATTTCCCACTTCAGCTGATGGTTATATTTTATTAACCAAGAATTCTTGTTTTTTAACTCTTTCAGGTAATTCTTTCCAACTAAAAGATGATTTTGTCAATGTATATCTTACAATAAGTCCATCAGAAATACAAATGTCTTTAGGAAATAAATTTGAAGTCTTATTCAAAAGAAATTGGCAATCAATTATCCCAATGATAACTGAAAATTCGTATTTTTCACCCACTGTGGAGATTTCATAATTGTTTTCCTTCATTCTTCTTCTTCTTAGATTACTTCATATGGCACCACAAATAAATAGTTATTTATTATTATTATTATTATTATTATTATTATTATTATTATTATTTCACTAATTATTAGTTCTGATCTTATATTTTATGTTAACTTTCTGTTACAAAATTCTGAACAATTAGAACTTTTTACAAAGAAATTTCAAAGAATTTTGTGGCTCGCCCATTATTTTTACATTACCAAACACAAAACACCACAACACAATATAGCAGCTGCAGTGAATGAATGATTACCTTAAGTCCAAAGTCACTCAACTCTATGTTTTTTTCTTATAATACTGTTTACCCTTACTATGCCCTACCTTGACTGTTCCTTCAAAAATGAACCTTTTGTGCAGATGACTCAACGAAATGTTTTCGCATGCTGTGGAATATACTGTTGGTGTGTTTTTATCTTAGTTTGTGTGGGGAAAGGTAAAATTTGTATTTGTGTTATCTGGAGAGTACAAATATTTTTTCTATACCAAACTTTAAGAGTTTAAGTCATGTTTTGGGGGTTAATTATCTCCTGTCTCTCTGTAAAACAACCAAATTCTAACAGTTCGGATTTTTGATTATGTGAACGAATTGTTTTCAGACAACTCAAACAATATCAATAGGTAGCATTAGACAATTTCTAAAATAATCAATTACATGGATATCAGTTTTCAACACTTTTTCCCTGTTCCTGGCATTAATTTCACAGTAGTGATTTTTTACAATAATTAAACAGAATGCATTAAGGTATAAAGTTAAGGATTTAAATATCAAATTCTAATCAGAATAACTAAGTAAAAAAAATTCACCTTGGAAAAACACAACAACAAAAACACACATCTTTTTTCATTTCAGTTTAGAATTGGATATTTTATTTTCCTGAAATACTATTTACAACTATATTCACAGAGAAAAAAATCAAAACATGTAACTACCTAAAATATTTCACAATATTTAGTTTACACTCTTAACATTTTCCAAAGAGTTCAATAAGAAAATTTTCATTACTCACTGTTTCTTGGTTACATTACATCAAAATAGCTGGTCAAAAAGAGTTTTTAGATGAGATACCATGGTAAGCACAGATCCATACATTTGATATTGTGTCAGTCTGGAAATGACACCATGCCTCCCTAAACTTTCTGTGTATTCTTTTGTCAACAAATATACACAAACAGTTTTTGTAAAATGTTCATAAATGTCCCAAAATAAAGAATCTTTATCGAATTGGATGAAATCTTGAAAGTCTGATTTTACCATTGATGAATTTAAATTATTAGCGATAATTTTCCCCATGATATGAATAGCTGGTAATTCAGTTTCCAAAAATAGTAAATGATGATCAGTATCATACGTTTTTGTCGAAAATCTCTGAGCTTCTTCACAACTAATAGAGAAAACTTTACTTTCATCAGCTCCTGTATTATTAAGTATTAGTTCCCCATCTTGGCATTTCAGAATATAACACTCACCGAGGTCCATTTCATAGTCAACTCTTCTTTGCAAGTAGCCGAGGATATCAGACCACTTCCTGCATAACTTTTCCCAAGGGGTCCTGGATAAATACATCACAATGTACGTGTCTTCTAAAATAATAATCAGTTTCCATACTTTTAGAGCTAAGTGAAGAGTTTTGTCTCGTGCTATTTTCCTGAAGAAAGAAAATTTCAATGACTTGTGACTCACCCATTATTTTACTTTACTTTACTGGACACAAAACATAACACAATATGATAGCTGCACTGGATGAACGAATTTGCCATAACTGCAAAGACACTTGACTCGTTTGTTTTTCCTTATAGTACTGTTTACCTGACCATTAACCTGACCATTCCTTCCTAAATGAAACTTTCATACAGATAATTCACGGACATGTTTCTACATGCTGTTGGATATGATGTTGATGTGAGATTATCTTACATTGAGACATCATAGGGCAAATCTTATCTCTGTGGCTCAAAGAGTATTCTATATTATTTGTCCTTATTATGTTAAGTATTTTATCCTTAAAAGTGTTTTTGATGTTAGACCATGTGACTAGTTCTCTCACTTATATGTCCGGAATTGTTGGGATGGGGGGAAAAATAGCATTAGGTAGTGGAAGTGAAAAGGTAGTTAAGAGGGTGATATATGTCTTCCCTGCAATGCTCCCCCACCCCATCATCCCCCTATTCTCCTCCCCTCTCTTCCAGAAGATGTCTGCTTAGGCTAGTGGAGATGAGCGAGCTCCTCATTTGCAGATATCTTTTAGTGATGTCACCTCCAACTGATACTGATAACTTTGGAGGAAAAACAAAAAACCTCCAACTGATACTGATAAATGCAGAGCGAAAAAAAAAGAAAGAAACGCTTCCTTGCAATGCTCCCCCACCTCATACTCTAACCCTCATCCCTCTCTCCTCCAGAAAGTGTCTGTTCAGCCTAGTGGAGATGAGCGAGCTCCACATTTCCGGATATCTTTTAGTGATGTCACCTCCAACTGATACTGATAACTTTGGAGGGGAAAAAAACACGTTTTTTTTTTTTTTTGATAATTTCTACCTTGGGACATAGAGCCCGTTCTCTTCTGGATGACCCAAATGAATTTCTTACAGAAATAAAACATCTCAAAACTTCTTTCAAAGTTAATGGATATTCCAAGAGAATCATTGAAAGATTCCTTCTTAATCCTCTTAGACATCGCTCAGAAGAAACAAATAGATTCAAAGGCAATATATCTATTCCTTACATAAGTACAGTTTCACATAAATTAGCAAAAGTTCTAAGAAAATACAATATCAGAACTTTGTTCACTCCACTTCCAAAGATCCGTTTCTTAATAAGCAACCCAAAACCTTGTCATCATCATCTTAAATACCCTAGTGTATATAAAATATTGTATGATTGTGATATTCCTATCGACCAAAAAAGGCGATAGCTGATGTGATATTCCTTATTTTGGGCAGACAGACAAATCTGTCGAATTGCGTATGGAAGAACACATGAGGGACATTACTTACAAGAGACAACAAGCCAGTGCATTACCAAGTCATATCCTTTTCTCGGCTAATCCTAATGATGAATGCCAAAGTCACGAAGTCTGCTGGGGAAAATCTACTGACATCGTCCGTTGCAATAATGAACTAGAGAGAAAAATCGTGGAATCTTGGGAAATCATCTTCAATCCTGTTCATCTAAATAATAACTTGAGCTACAACCTCCCAGATAGTTATTCAGCTGTAATCATGTACTGGCGTTCACGAGATGCTACTAGCACGTACTTTCCCAACAATACAACAAACGAAAGAACAGCTTTAAATACAACCACAAAGTTTTAATGTCAATTATGTATTGAGACTCTCTATGTTGTTCATAGTTTACTTAAGCTTCAGTGTTTTTTCTTTTTTCTTTCTTTTATAATGTCACCTGATGAAGGCGAAGTTACAAGCCGAAACTAGTCGTGTTTTAATATTAAAACCTTTTTACTTAAATCTCGGTTCTAGTCATTCAATTCTTTTTAAAAAAATATGTATGTTAACCGAGTTAATGATCATTTTTTCATTCATTCATATATATATATATATAATATATGTGTGTTTGTGTGTGTGTGTGTGTGTGTGTGTGTGTGTGTGTGTGTGTGTGTGTGTGTGTGTGTGTGTGTGTGTGTGTGTGTGTGTGTGTAAATATATGTAGAAAGTATTTTACCTTGGGTATAATAAATGTTAAAAATACCAAGCAATTTTAAACCTGGTTTTACTCCATTTCCCAAGTAAGCAAACAGACAAACAAGTCAAGTTTGCGCCTGCAAGTGATGCAAGTCTAGCTGATCCTACAGGTAGTGCAAGACCAAGATCAGAGCTTATGCCACCTTTACCACGAGTTGCCTTGGTCTTGCACTACCTGTAGGATCAGCTAGACTTGCATCACTTGCAGGCGCAAACTTGGCTTGTTTGTCTGTTTGCTTACTTGGGAAATGGAGTAAAACCAGGTTTAAAATTGCTTGGTATTTTTAACATATATATATATATATATATATATATATATTATATACATGTGTGTGTGTGTGTAATTAATTTTTTAACTTGGGGATACTGTATATTATAATATACAGTATCCCCAAGTTAAAAAATTAATTACATCTATATCTCCTCCAGAGATTCGTATTAAAAATAAAAACACCTTGTAGCAACTTGTTTAGGTAAAGTTGATAAGGCTCTGTATTACTAAAACCTTGGTATTTAGGGTCTAGCTACTCACTGAGGAGACCTCAAAAAAGGTTGAAACCGGTCTGGGTAGTGACCCCACCCATAATGTATTGCAGTATACATCTTTTAGTGAGATGTGCTTTACATTATGGGAAAATACTAAGAATAGTGATCATATCTTTACTCACCTTTACAATGAGTTGCCCTGGTGTTGTACCATATTTAGACTTGAACTATGTTTCAGGCGCAAACTTAATTGTTTGCTTACTTGGGATTATGAGTTAAATAACCAAGCTTATAAAATTACTTGGTAACCCTAATATATATATATATATATAACTTTCTTAATCGCATATTTGATAATACAAGGCATGTATTTCTAAATAAGTTTCTAAATAAGTCATTTTCCAGCTAGACAATAATCTTTCTTTTTGTAAGACTAATTTCTGTGTATTTCCCAACAACTATTAAAATGCGGTATCGCTCAAAAGTCAGCACGAATATTTAGTAGTAACGAAAACAAGCCGAATATGAATACGAAGTCTTTGATCGTAGGTGTAAATAGTCTTCTTCTTCTACTATGCTCTTAATTCGTCAAGAAATATACATTGGATTTTGATTATTCTACCCTGAGATCAGGTGACAATATTCAAACACAACGAGGAAATAGCGAACTCAACAAGTTAAAAAGTGGATTAGAAAAAGAAAAGTGCTAAATAATTAGAAATCTCAAAGAAATATAATAATCCTCTTTTAGCGTACTTCAACAAATCTTCTAAAACTGCTCTTGAGATAATTAATGTGCATTAACTACACCAAACAATTACTTTACATTAATTCTCTTTGGAGAAAGCAAATTATTATGTTATGCTTAGAACTTTAAAAAAGAAAGATTTATTCAGTGATTAATCTTTACATCATTCAAATGGAGATGATCTTTTTTTTTCATGAAAAGCATTTACCAAGTAAAGAAAATTAGTAAGAATAATTTACTTTCTATATCTTTCAAAATTTCCATTTAATAAACGAATTTCTCTTGCTGTTTTTTACTTTTCATTTTTTTCATGCTCAGGGTTGTTACTATTTAGAGAAAAATAATATATTTAATAAAAATGTGATATCGTTCTGCATTTTTTTTCCATATTTGCTATGTTGTATTACGTGTAGAAAGTACCGAATATTTTAGAAGTGAATCTATAATAAAACCATACTATGTTACGAAATGTATATATGTGAATCTGTACAGGAATCATGGATAAGTCCAACTCCTTTATTTCATTTCCTTATACCATTTCAGCTTTCACTAAAGCTTTCTTTTCTATTAAATTTTTTCTCCAAAGCCAAGGCATAGTTCTTTTTAGTTGCAATTACGACAGTCAAAGAAAGGCTTATTTTTATTTTTATTATTGTTATTTTATTTATTTATTTGGAAAACTGCATTAGCGGGTTCTTTTATATTAATTTTGTCTATCCATCGTTTATAGCATATCTTCTTGCTCATCCTCCCTCCAGTTGGAGTTGTGCAAATTTCACTATATCTTGCATCGATTGCCATCGTTATTTGTGGTTGTCGGATGATCTCACATTTTTAAAGTGAGCTTCTTTTCATGGAAAGGTGAGATAAATAAAAGAGACATTTCGACAGGATATAAAGTAGTTACTGCGCTGGGTTGGATAGAATTTCATGATATTTAACGAAATTATTCGAAATTATATGGTACGAATGCCGATGAAATAATCTTTTTGCGGTCCAGAATTTCTGCCCGAAATGAATTGGCTCAGTAATTGTGAAAATGAATAACTTTACCAAATCAAAATACGAATAATACCTTTTATGATTGTCTCAGGTCATTTCGATGTTACCTGTTTATAATACGAGCTAATTGCTTCTCTGATCATTCCATTAATTTCGAGTGGAATGATCAGAGAAGCAGCATTCCGCTCATGCTAATTTAATGATATTAATGCTTTACTGTTAATTCCACTCATTTTGAGTGGAATTATCATTAAAATTAGTATTTTTCACTCGCTTCTCTCTCTCTCTCTTTCATTCGCTTTTCAGGGAATGTCATAAAGATGAGAGAATAATAATATCCGCAAGCCACTGTTCGGTTGTTATTTTTAGTATGTCAGTTTATTAATAACAGTTTTTAAATATCTATGATATTTAATCAAAACTGTAGGAAATTTGATTGAAAGGAATAATTTTCAGCCGTAATTATATTATTGAAAACTTAATATTTATATACAAATATTCGTACACTTAGTAAAAGTTAGATAATTTAATGAAGGCGTAGCTAAATCGCGATTTGCAATCTCAAAGAGATTGCAAACTAAACTAACGGAGTTACTCCTGTTTAATGAAACACATGCAAATATAAAAAAATAATTGTGTTAACAATAATCTAAACATATTTTAAAGAAACCCGAGCTACTGTCGCGATTTTAAAAAGATTTTTCATTCAGAGTATTACAAAATATTTTTATAACAAGAGCTAAGTGTTGTATACTTTACATGAAAGTAATTATACAACACTTTGGTCATGCTATAATTTCCACTGTGTCATCCAGAGGAAAAAGCGAAAGAAAGCGAACACTTTTGGAATACAGTTGGGCATACTAAAAGTTTTACATAAACAAGAAAAAATTCATCATTATAAAGCACAAAAATGATCATAAAGTAGCAAACATTTCACTTAGTGTTATTATCAGCTCGCTAAGTTAAAACAGGCTATACTTTTTTTTATTGTCTTTATTTACTGCTAGTATTATATAATTTCCCAAAATTGATAATGTGATAAGTGCTTCAAATTTATGCATATTGATGCACTTTCTAAACGATTAGTGCTTCTTCTCCTCTCCCCCACAAAAAACAGGTAATATCCTTTTTTCCCTCACAAATAATTAAATTCTTTTAACTAACTAACAGAGCCGATCATTTCAAAATAAATGCAAATCTTACAATTAAAAAAAAACGATATATGATATATTCAGAACCTGAGAGCAAAATCTATGAATTAAATTTATATTTAGGTTATTTTTTCAGCAATGTGAACGCGGATAAGCTCTGGCTCCTTTAAGCTCTTGGTCGTCTGTCCGACTATAATTCTACCCTAGAAAAATTGTATCTATATAGGGTAGAATTACATCATGATAGTATCATGATTATGATTGATTAACTGTATCACGATTAATTACACTTTATATACAGAAATAAAATTTAGAAAGAAACTACTAAAGCTTGAACTGATTAGCATATTGATGTTCAATCAGTCTTGCATAATGGCTGATCTACGTTACCTAATTTAGTAATTTAGACTAATTACAAAATAATTATTCTAGTCCTTGTTTGAGACGTGAATTCATGAATGATTTTGTATCTAAAGGATAATTTATTCGAGATGTTTTTAGTAAAAAATTATTTTGAACTTTCAATCATTTAAAACTTTTTAAAAACATTTTAGTCTTCAATTTTCATTCACTTTCAATTTAATGCTGGTCAGTATTGAATATGAGTCACTATAGTTAATACTGAATCATGTATTTTCTGTTGTCATTTTCTACTCTGATCAAAATGCAGAACTTTTTTTTATTTTTGCTACAGGTCTTGTTGCTGAATCAAATTGTTGCTGATGTATGTAGCTATAACCATTGTTAACTAGCTAATCCTGATTTCTCCAGTGTGAGCAAATAAGTCTTTGAACTTTTGTTTCACTAGCGAAAATTTTTCTAGTTTTCGCTAGCGAAAAGTGAGCGTATTTCCCAATTTGGAGTTTGGTAATGGGAAAGGTGTTTTCTAGCAAAGTATCTTTCAGTCATAATTTGGCTTGGTTGGCCTAGTGGTTAGTGTACTCACTCTTCAATCAGTAAGCTTAGGGTCCGAACCCCAGCATAGACATGGATGTTCGTGATTGTCTTTAGTCAGAAGATGAATTTCATCGCCCGATGTGGGACCATCTCTCCACTTACTGGAGACCCGAAGTGACTTGAAAAAAGGTCCATTTTTGATCTGTAGAGAAGGGTTTGTGGACTAGGTAAAAATAAATTAAAAAAAAATAAAAATTATATATATAATTGATAAAAATAGGGGAGAAATATCCTTAGCACACACACAAGGTACAAAATGTATTATATGTTTGCAAATAACCTTTAGTGGTGTGGCGCAACATAAAAAAATAATTTTTAAGGTCAGGATCACTGTATATTTGGATTTCACGTTGTGAAATAGGTTGTGAAATATTTTTTAAGAAAAGTTACTCTCGAATTAAACAAATTTCGACTATATTTTTTCTTCAGATTTCTGTCGAACTCTGTGATATGACTATTCATGTTATTTAAACTTTTCAGTTCTCTCTCTCTCCCTCCCTCCTCTCCTCTCTATTATATTAAATATAAATATTTCGTTTAAATATTTAAATACTCATCGCCACAACCAAATAAAAGTTATTTATGCAGAGCAAGTGGTAAAGAGATCATACTCCCTGATTTATTTTAACCATTAAGAGAATTATTGAATAGTTTATGAAAATAAATCAAGGTATTAGTTATACAATATTATAGAAGGAATATATTTTTAATTCTAATGTAATGTTTTAGGGAAAAAAGCCACAAGAAAGTATAACGGTTTTTTGAAATGGTGTGTGTGTGTGTGAGAGAGAGAGAGAGAGAGAGAGAGAGAGAGAGAAAAAATGAGATAGCTTTCTATTAAAATTCTGACTTTAAATTGAAAACTGCTAGCTCCTTTTCTTTCCATTTCATGGAATCAAAATGTGAGTTTCCATTCATTCTTTTTGCTGCTATTTACATTATTTTCTATAGATATCTCTGCGTATTCGAAATAGTGATGGACTGGGACACATTTCTTAACTGCATCTGGGTTTTTTTCATTTTTCGCATATTTGTCATAAGCATCGTGAAAACGATTTATTCCTTTCTCATTATATAGTAACTGATAGAAATTGTGTTGACATATTTTTGTAAAGGAAATGAGAAGGTACTAAAATGCTTTTTATCAGGCCTTCATTGTGAGATCTATCCATACTATTCATTAACTGTGGGAAGGCATAAAGAGAAAGAGAGGATAATATCGTTGCATTCTATCTTTCTTTCTTTCTTCTTCTATATGCATATTTGTATAAGGGAAGATTCTCATTAGCTGGCATCATGCCAAAAACGCAGCATTAGTAAATGAACTTCGTCCATCTTTGTAGCGCTCATTTAGTATGGAATGCGCATACAGCCTGTCACGATAATGATATATTGTTATATAACTAACTAAATGAATAATTTTACGTATTGATATTTATGATAGAGTTATATGAAATCTTCTTTCTCTTTCCCTGTTGTATTATTAGCTTCTAGAGTAAACAGTCATTGTTCAGTGACAAATCGTAACAGTTATCCATTCAAGATAAATTGCTTTATCGTGCATTACAACGTATCATGTAGAAATACATTATTTATTCATTAGTATTCCCATTCTTGGCAACTGCAGCTAAACATACTTCACGCATTTTCAAATTTACATTTTCAGTGTCACATTTCATTTTAGAAAGTTCGTATTCGAGGTGCCGGCTACACTTCTAGTTATTTTATATTATTATAATTCGTAGAGTGCTATATATATAAAGAACAGTAAGATAGAAATTAATTAATAGAGTATATCTAATTTCTCATTAGGAGGAGACTCAACCTGTTCTAGGATAGGATAGAATTACTAATTTCAAACACGTACATAATACCAAATGCCTTTTATCATTATGACTAGGTTTCTCCAGATTAAAAAAAATCTCTTTTAAGCATTCATAGGTAAAACGTTTAACTTTCTAATTAGCTATTGGCTCTGGCGGTGACATAACATTGAAGTAAATGTTTAACTTAAGGCTAAATGCTCAACAATAACTACATAACGTGCCGATTAGCGTTATCAATATGAATAAGTATTGAAATCCAATTCTGAACGCTGAAAATGCAGTGCAATCATGATTACAATTGCTTTTTCCTTGTACTCTTTATATATATATATATCAAAAAGGTTTTAATATAAAAACACTACTAGTTTCGGCCTGTAACAGCCATCTTCAGGTGACATTATAAAAGAAACAAAAACGCTAAACATTGAAGGTTAAAAGACTATGAACAACATAGAGAGTCTCTATACATAATTTGATTGTTGTTGTTGTATTTGAAACTGTTCTTTCGTTTGTTGCATTGTTGGGAGACTGCGTGCTTGCAGCATCACGTGAACGCCAGTATATGTTTACAGCTGAATGACTATCTGGGAGGTTGTAGCTCAAGTTGCTATTTAGATGAACAGGATTGAAGATGATTTCTCTAGATTCCGCGATTTTTCTCTCTAGTTCGTCACTGCAAAGGAAGATGTTAGTAGATTTTTCCTAGCAGACTTTGTGACTTTGGTTTTCATCATTAGGATTAGTCGAGAAAAGGATATGAGTTGATAATGCACTGGCTTTCTGTCTCTTGTAAGTAATGTCCCTCATGTGTTCTTCCATACGCAATTCGACATTTGTCTCTCTGCCCAAAATAAGGAATATCACAATCACACAATATTTTATATACACCAGGTATTTGAATTGATGATGACAAGATTTTGGGTGGCTTATTAAGAAACGGATCTTTGGAAGTGAAGTGAACAAGGTTCTGATATTGTATTTTCTTAGAGCTTTTGCTAATTTATGTGAAACAGTACTCATGTAAGGAATAAGTATATTGCCTTTGAATCTATTTTTTTCTTCTGTGTGATGTCTAGGAGGATTAAGAAGGAAGTTTTCAATGATTCTCTTGGAATATCCATTAACTTCGAAAGAAGTTTTCAGATGTTTTATTTCTGTAAGAAGTTCATTTGGGTCACCAAGAAGAGAACTGGCTCTATGTCCCAAGGTGGAAATTATTCCAAGCTTATGAGGAGGGAAATAATGGGACTGACTGTGCAGATATCTGTTGGTATGTGCGGGCTTTCTATATATCGATATGTTGAGTTTACCAGAAGAGCGAGTCAGTTTGACATCAAGAAAAGGCAAGGAATTATCCCAACAATTCAACAAACGAAAGAACAGCTTCAAATACAACTACAACGTTTTCAAGCTAATTATATAGAGAGCCTGTCTATGTTGTTCATAGTCTTTTAACCTTCGATGTTTAGTGTTTTTTCTTTCTTTTATAATGTCACCTGAAGAAGGCTGTTACAGGCCGAAACAAGTAGTGGTTTTATATTAAAACCTTTTTACTTAAATCTCGGTTTTAGTCATTCAATTCTTCATTTAAAAAAAAAAAAATATATATATATATATATATAGAGAGAGAGAGAGAGAGATTTCTCTCTCTCTCTCTCTCTCTCTATATATATATATATATTGGTATTTCTCTCTCTCTCTCTCTCTCTCTCTCTGTATATATATATATATATATATATTAGTATTTCTCTCTCTCTCTCTCTCTCTCTCTCTCTCTCTCTCTATATATATATATATATATATATATATATATATATATATATATATATATATATATATATATATATATATATATATATATATATATATATATATATATATATATATATATATATATATATATATATATATATATATATATATATAGAGAGAGAGAGAGAGAGAGAGAGAGAGAGAGAGAGAGAGAGAGAAAGAAGGGATTTTTTGAAATCAAGTATTCACAGTAGCAATATGAGAAGAGTAAATTTTCACGAACACCATTCACATGACAACGAGAAATCTTGTTTTGCCTACTCTATCGATTTCCCAAAATACTTTCAACTCGTATTCCGTCTCAGTATTAGGTCATATTTGACCTAATACTGACATAATACTGACCTAATAGTATTAGATCATATCTGACACCATTATATCCAGTTTTATTTATTACAGCTTGCTGATCTTCTCATCTTCGAAATTGAGACTCTCTCTTCAGACTATATATAATGTATTGGATTTCCTAGACGCAATTTTGAGAGAAATATAAAATACTATCTCCGTATGAGTAATAACTAACGATTAACTGAGTCTGACAAGTCTATAGAATATTCTTCATGTCGGATAGGAGATTGGCTGTATATTCCAACTCAAGTTATACATATCGTTTGTTAGGATGTTAGAAAAGACCTATTTTCTAAACTTAAGGTGAGGAATCTTTATAAGAAATTTTCAACTGGAAGTTAGTCTTATAAGCAGATAGTTTCTCTTCCAAGGATCGCGAGATTTTTTCATCCTGCAAAAAAACAGCTCATAAAACACACAAATCATCTAGATAAGATTAACGATCCTGTTAGAGCGTTAATTATGTTACTATGAAGCCAAGATACTTTGCTATGATAGCCTATCAGGGGACAAATGAGACAGAAAATAGTTTTCTAAAACTCAGAAAGAAGCATTGAAACTAAACCACTATATACTCTTTTTTTATACCAGTAGACAGAAATGGACAGAAATAAAATGAGAAAATTAAAATGAACAGTTTGGCACAGAATGTTTATTGGCCTTTCCTTCCCCATTGTTTTATGCTTTCAATGCAGTGCAATATAAATTCCCATCTCCATTAATGTCACAGGCCAATATTAGGGCCTTAGCATTGTTCATAATAATTTTTTGCATATGTTTTAGCAGGGAGGATGGACCTCGGCACACATTTCCTTTCGTTTTTTAAAAGTTACTTTTTAATAATCCGATCAGCCTTTGAAATGTATATTAAAGATGCAAGTCTAGATTTTGTGCAATGTTGTAAATTAGCCAAAATATCTCTTATAATAAAATGGCAGTAACCGTTTGTTTGACTCTTCTCATATATGCTATTCGAACTTATTAATATGAGAAATTGACAAATAGTAACAATTAGTAATCTGTAAACCATTGTCTTATTTTTAAACTCTTCTTTGATTGTTTCTGGAGAAACCCCTGTTTTTCGCTTTTATTTAAAAAATAAGTAAAAAACAACGAAAATAAATTTAGACTTAAGCAATGTTGTATTTCATATTACAGTCTCTAAAGTAAAGTTGTGGTAGTATTTGCAGTTCTTAGCTCCTGCTTGCTTAGTTCGATTTTATATTTGACTGATATTCATTTAAGTTAAAAGTATGTAATGTAACTAATATAAAAAGTCTATAATACAATATATTTTAAAATAATATAAAATATAATAATATAAAAATAATATAAAAGTCCAAGTTCACTAGGTTAGTGAACCTGTACTTTTATAAAGCCCATATTATTACTTAACACAAAAATCTATCTTACAAAACAATGTCTCGTCCAAAAATTGCATGATGCTATTCGTTTGTAATTTTAAAGCTATTCTCTGTTTAAAAATGCCATGTATAATTTAATGTGCTTTTGGCGTACAGTCACAGTAGGATTTTCTCTCCATCCACTGTCCCCAGAAGTGTTATGTATTTATAGGTAAAACTCTTCTGCCCCTGTATATTTATTTGTTCTGTATAGCACATGTGTATGGCAGGGATATTGCTTTGTATGCTGACTATATAACAGCAGTGTTACTGTCAATACGTTTAAAGGGATTCAAGTAAGTGTTTAACTTCCTGGAATAAATCTATTTTATTACCAATCCGGATATAACAGTGTTGAAGAAAAAGTAATCGCAATAAGTCTTTTTTTCATTAAAAAGGAAAGGAAAAAACTCTTTACTTTTTTTTATGATGTAACGAAAATATTAATTGAGCCGTTGTCAGCGAAATTAATATTGCAGATATGCAATATTGTTTTTCTATGATTTATTACATGCCTCGAT
Organism: Typopeltis vanoorti; assembly: GCF_054136105.1. Classification (NCBI taxonomy): domain Eukaryota; kingdom Metazoa; phylum Arthropoda; class Arachnida; order Uropygi; family Thelyphonidae; genus Typopeltis; species Typopeltis vanoorti. The sequence continues at coordinate 70,489,407 of NC_143553.1, read as the reverse complement.
CTGTTGCTCATTATTTAAATTATTACCCCATGAGTTAATGTATTCCTGTTAATAGTTGGTCGCCCTTATAGCTCAGAAATAAATCTGTGCTACGTAATCAATTACTGTGCTAATGCAAGATTTAAATTATCAACTATTAATTAAATTTTTTGTTTGTTTTTATTGCACATTGAACATTGATTCTGGTGTTTCAGTAGTCATAGTAATTGGTATTTCACCAATTTGAATAACTAACTCATTTATTCAGTATTCACTTTCGAAAAATCTTCATAAGCAGCGAAGGAATGATAGCACAGTTGAGTGATTAATCATACCTACTTTTCCCTTTCAAGATTATTTAAATATCATTGATATGACTTCCCCGTATATTTGCAATTATTCTCTATATCTGAAACGTACGTTAATCGGTAACAAGAAAAATGTATTAAACATTTAACTTCGAGTTATAATCAATTTCTATCTCGCATCGAGATATACGTACCTAGAAAAAAAGTTGTGCCAACAAGGTTTATTATTTTTAATGTTTCAAGTAATTACCACTTGTACTCTTTCAGTATAATCGTAGCTAACATAGTCATTTTATGCATTTTGAACCAGAAAATGTTATTTGCTAAGTGACATCTGCAATCAACATATGGCGCAGATGTTCGATTTAACGGCTAACGGTAGAAATGCGGAGAGATATATATATATCTACTGCGTTGTTCTTTTTAATTACATTTTGATGACCAAGATTTGTCTAAGTAACAGCTATATTATGAAGGTGATTATAATTCTGAAATTTGCCTTTTATGATAGATTTAACAATCTCGGGTCAAAAACTGCGGAAAACCCTCAAAGTAGTTATTTACTCTCTTTTTTTATGCACGGAAACTGTCAGTTCTTACAGAGTTGGAATTTCGTCTATTTTATTTTATTTTATTTATATATTCATTTAATTTACTTATTACATTTTGATGTCATGTATTCACGCAAGTTCAGGCGTTTTTTTTTTTTTTTTGTGATTTTCGGTTTCCTTTCACAGCTGGGATAGCCAGCGATCATATTGGCATTTTCTGCTTCTTTGAGCCACTTGAGGTATGCTCTTTGCTACACATAAATCTGTTCTCTTCTAATATCAGTCAACTATTGAATGTATTCCTGCGATCGAAAACATTCAACAGGTTTCTGTAAATAAGACTTTTACTTCGCAATTGAAATTTATTTGTTGCTAAACAGTCTGCATTTTCAGCTTTTATTAGGTGGATGAAATAGCGAAGTTAAAAAAAGCTGAGTTAAAATTTTAACTTTTCAATGATAGTTTGGTGTTACCAGTTACACTTAGTCCGTCATAATATTGCCAAGAAAGTTCGAACAAACTGATTTAAAGGCCAATTATACTGATTTTTCTTGTTCGTTTACTAAATGAAATAGAAATCGTACACACATTCGTCTTATTTCGGAATTTTTGCATCACCCACTGTTTTAAGGGAAATATATATATATATATATATATAAATTTTAATAAATAATAAAAGTTATTTTTTTCTGATGATTTTCATTTGTAGCCATCTAGAGTTTCTGTGAACGATCCAGCAACACTCAACCACAAAACTTGCAATCTTCGAATTTCGTTGAACTCACTTTTACTTGGTTATTGCCATGTTGCCTGTTGCGAATGCGAATGAAAATTGGCTTTAAACTACATATTAAATACATTTTTTTCAGAAATCCCATGGATTTATAGCACCTTCTCTCCTTTACATTGATAACCGTCCGTCATAATATTGCCAAGAAAGTTCAAACAAACTGATTTAAAGGCCAATTATACTGACTTTTCTTGTTCGTTTACTAAATGAAATAGAAATGTCAGCGTATTGGTGTTTAAATTGTATTTTTTTATGTAAGCGAAGGTCTCTGTGGGTAAGCAGTTCTAGAGATAGTTTTCGGTATTGAGACCACATGTTTATTAAACAATAAAAATATTTTTCATTGTTTAATAAAACTTGTTCGTCGTAAGACTTACATCATCAAGGATCGAGAATTAATGAACAGTTGTGAAGTCAAAAAACATCTAGTGTATTTTTTGCTTTTCATAATCGTCTCTATTTGTATAACTATAAAAATGCCTTATTTTTTATTTTTATTTTATTTTAGTTTGTTTGATATTTCCCCCTTAAATAAATAAATGTATCAGTTCTTATTGAAACACTTAATAGCATGTTATCAAGTGCATTTTAATCTGAAACAATGGGGAAAATAAACTTTTTTCACTGTTATTCACTTCTGAAAATTCTTCAAACTGTTGCTCAGTATTTAAATATGGCTTTTAACACGATCGAACGAGTTCACTTTCATTGTTATCACCGCAGTGATTGTGAAGTCTATTTTTTAGACTTCCTATTCTTTCTTCAATAAAAAGAGCCTCTTGAATTCATCTTGCTCTGAAGTAAGAGAAATGCTGCAAAATAAAAATTGATAAAAAAAAGCTATATATATTTTCAAAGATCGAATTTCTCCACTAGTCGAAAAATATAATTAAAGAGATTACCTAGCTTTAAAAGATTCGAATCTTAAAAAATATAAATACTGGTGTAAGACTTTTGGCAATTGATTGTACAATCAGACAGAACAGTCTCCAAGACTAGCAGAGGCATTTAAAAACTAATTAACTATGACAACAGGGATTCTTAAAGTTACACAGTTCATAGAGTTGTTTTGCAGATGATTCAGAATTTGGATACAATAATGTTAGCCAAGATCAGTTTCTGAAGTTATATGTAAATTGAAAAATAGCACGAATTTTAAATGATAAATTATTAGAAATTGAAAACAAGAAATGAAAACTGAAAAATATACCATGAATACAGAATTTTAGTTGTTTTTTTTTTTTTCGGGGTGATTAGAGGGGTGATTAGATTCTTGAATTTATTTTGTAGTAAACTTCCATTTATACATTACAGTTTTAAGTAGATCGAAAGCACAAGTATAATGTGCACTTAAATATCCATGATACGGTTTATTTCGAAATTAGCATCGGCACAAAATAGACCTCATCTTAATACCGAAAATTGGCCAACTATTTTCATTTCTCCCGCTTTTAGAATATAATGTAACTAGTGGATTTAATATCAGAGTATTTTACTTTAAAATATATAAACTTTATTTTTTCCTGTTTAATAATTTATTTTTAGTAAATCATGATCTAACTAACAGTCGGTTAGACAGAATTATATCATGGATCTGATTTTCCTATATTTAAGGTAGTATCCTCACGGATCCTACCTTAAAGTTACTGTGTAACTTTAAGGATCCGTGAGGATACCTGTTATCATAGTTAATTAGTTTATAAATGTTTATGCTAGTCTTAGAGCTTATTTTATATCTGATTGTATTATTCATAACATGGGTGATTTACAAATAAAATCCCTTCCTGATATCTCTATCCTTGAATGCCGTGACAGCTTGATATTGACTCTAGTTACTGCCTTTAAATTACAACACTGATTTTAAAGCATAATAAAATATTTCATTTCCTAAAGATATAACCACGAACTTTGTCAAAAAAAGCCCAAGATGATTTTTATTATTAATTTTCAACATTGTTAAACTGTATTGTTAAATCATTTAAACCATCGATTACTGTGATTTTATTATTATCTGAATCCTATATAATGTGTTTTATGACTTTATTCACATTTCCAAAAATACTTTAAAACACATTTTTCCACTAAAACTGTTTTATGATGGAACGTAGCTGCTTTTCTTCATTTTCCATATTTTGAAAGGTGGTAATGAAAGGTAATTTGATATCATTAGTCTTTGTCCTCTATTCCTCCATCTTGTGTTTTTATTGAAACAATTTCTAGTCAAAACTCTAATACCTGGACACGTTTTGTGTCTTTTGTATAGTTTCTCACTTTCATTTATATACGTCATTTATTTACGATGTATTACTTCTTGCTTTTTCACTTTTTATTGTTTGTTTTAATAAACTTTCTCCGTATATTTAATGTTTTAAAGCGGTTATTGCAGATTCAGTTTTTGCAGCCTTGTGAGGACAGTTTAACACTACATTTTATGTTCTAATATTAGTTTCGAACTTCTTTGCAGTAAAATGTTTTCCTTTATGTTTCCTTGTGAAGTTCTTAACCAGAATCTAGGTACGATAGGAAATTGGTCTGTATACCAACTTGAAATTGCCCTTCTTTTTTTTTGATAAATAAATGATCCAGTAATCAGACCTTCACTTGCTACTACAATAGGCACACAATATACTGTCCGTCTTATACAAATCCAAGCCTATCGTTTTATTCGGGAAGTCATTCACATTTTAGTAAACAGAAGTCATTAACATTAATATTAATATACTGTTTGTTGTCCAACAAATCCAAAGCATGTCCGTATACCCAAGAGATCATTAATATTTTAGTATCCTTTAACAAGTGAATGTTCAAGCCATACAGAAAAAATATTTTATTATTTGTGCAGGAACTCAGCGTTTTTTAATTTCATTATGGAATTAGAAAAGTATATAACAGTGAACGGTAATTATTATCCAACAAATTAATTTCTTCATCATTTTGCATGCTTAAAACATTTTGTGGGTGAAGTTGATATGTAACATTTTACACGTGTTTTAATCACCACATTCATGCCTCTGATAAGATGTACATATCTTATAGTGCCGAACATCACTAAAAGGGAAAACGGTCGAGAGATTTCAAATAATCGTGATAATTTTCAATCACTGAAAAAATTCAATCCCAGCATAAATTTTTCTGTGCATCTGTAATTTCAGAATAGGTCTACGTTCACACTAAACAAACTTTCTGTAACAAACATTTCTGAACTCTTGGGGCAGAAATTTACAATAGTTAACGTATATACAAGCATTATTTAGAAAACGTTTTAAATCTTGATCATGAAAAGCGATCTACTCTTTTTTTCAAATACTTTCATTGCATCCAAATGGAAACTGTCTCCGAGGATTTCTTTTTCTGCCTTATGATAGAACTACTGTTGTAAATTCCTTCCATGTTTCCCTTTCCAATTGAATGCACTTGTGGTCGATTTCTTAACGTAAGAGAACAAATGGGTGGTGGCAGTTTAAAAAAAAAAAATAGGCCAACAGTCTTCTGTAACAAGCACGATGTTTAAACCTAAGTTAGTAGGAGCTTACTCCGGGAGCCTCTAATTAAATATACTCTTTAAACAGCGGTTACTTGGTTACCTGAGTAGTTGAACATACAAGTCCTTTCAAGGTTACCATGGAAACTTTCTCACTGATGCGTACTTTATCGACTTAGCTCAGCTAAATTCTGCAAGACGTAGTACCGACCAGAATCTAATCAACCGAATGATTGTCTTGTGACATGGATGCCACGAAACGTAACTTGGAAAATAGTTTAGTTGTCCAGCATTGCCGAAAGGTGTCACTTTATGATGAAACTGGTATGTGGCTAGTGCAAAAGGGATCGCGTTCGGGACATCGCTTGCACTAATGTAATTGACAAACTAACCAATCACTTCACACTTCACTTCTAGCTTTTCAGAGATGACAAGGCAATAGATGCTAAATTACATTAGCGATGATTGTTTTACTGGAACTCAACATTTCTCTACACGTGTGCTCGTTATGAACGCTACAGAACATTATCCTACTAAGTACTATTTGACTAATGAAATCAAAATGTTTGTGCTATTATAAGCTGTTTATTTCGACTACATTTCTCTCTCTCTCTTTTTTCAGCCTTTTCTGAATTAATTAGTAACAACAGCAATGCGCTTTGATTTGGGTTTCCTCTCTAACGCGTTCATAAAGAAATATTTCAACTAAATGTGAGCTAGTTCATCTCAAACAAAGACGGCAGAGTTTTCATCCCATATGACATGCATGCAATTAACAAGCATAACACACTCGCCTCTAGCCATAATTGCTGTGGCGTAATTTAGACAACTAATCAACCAACCTAACCAATTCGCCCCCCTCTCTCTCTCTCTCTCTCTCCCACCCTCCCTCAGTGCGTTTCGAGGTTTACTGATTTAACAACGCCTTGGGTTTTCATTAAACTTCATGAGAGGAATTCTATACCTTAATCAAGTAAAGTTGTCAAACAAAGGTGGAAGATAGTTCTAAAAACAAAGTTTTTCATTCTACAAAACAAATACAAAATTAATAAAAATAATACCGGTGGATCATTAACTTGATAATTGATAATAAACCCCCTTTATGATAATCCTAAACCACGTGCATTCTTTTTTATTCTTATTCCAAATGATCTTAAAGCATAATATATTAAAAAGTGTATTTTTCTATTTGTTGTAAAATATCTAATTCCATCAAGAATGTATGATAGTTCATCACGTATTCAACAAGCACTTTGATGCGTATTCGCAAAGACGTCCATATCTGTCCTTCGAATGGAAAACACATGAGTTTAAATCTCGTGTAAGACATGAAAAACCTTCATGAGACTTTCTTAGATGAGTGTGACATCATGTTTCGGAGGAGGAAAGTTTTGTTTTTTCTGTAGTAAAATCGTATTTTCATCCCTCTAAGCAGATAAACTGATCACATGCAATTCACATACATAAATACTGACATCATAGATTTAGTTTCGTCGGTGGAAATTCCAACAAATCCACTTTATCGCTCCTTGTTTATTATTATTATTATTCAAAATTCGTTATAAGTAACTAGGTAATAGTTGATACTTTTGATAAATTTAAAATAACGCTGATGCGCAGAAGATATATACAATTCACCTTTCTAATTTATTTCTTCTGAAATAGCTACTAATAGTTCCGATTGGTTACAATTAAGGAAGAGACAACTAATACATCCACCAAATGCGTGAGCTGTAGCCAGTTTGTCTGTTTTTAGCAAGGTAAAACTTCTCCAGCTAGTCAGTTCTAATGGATTCCCATTAAACAGTTGGCTGTGATTGTTGTGCGATTGCTTTTTGTCAGCATTGCATAACACTATATATATATATAGTATTGTGTGTGTGTGTGTGTGTGTGTGTGTGTGTGTGTGTGTGTGTGTGTGTGTGTGTGTGTGTGTGTGTGTGTGTGTGTGTGTGTGTGTGTGTGTTTAGCCTATTTTCCCTTGTATGTTGAGCTCAGTGGCCTGTCACGACCAAGTATCATGGCTTCTTTTGAAACCTGATTAATACTCTGGATCATATCATATCTATCTACGTTGTGTATTATACGGCTGCCAAATGAGTGTTCCGTTAGCCGGTTTTTCGTTTTTTTTTGCGGAATAAAAAATCCGAGTTTTCGGAAAAAAACACTTTGTCAACTCTGTATTTGAAATTGGATAACAACGATTCGTTGAAAAGCTGTAATAAAACTTCTTCACATCCTAGACCGGATTCGAACTTGGATCGTTCTAACAAAAGGAAAGTATATAATTTCATTCCTCTGCTTCTTTATTTCCTTCAATTTTTTTTGTTCATCTGGATTTTTCTCACTTCACTTTATAGCAGTATTTTAGTTAAGGAATATTCAAAATTAGTTTTTCATTAACTCTTTAATGGTTCTACTCCTTCATGTGTTCTTTAAAAATAAGTTCTTTGATTAAATTTCATCACTGAATAAATTTTTGTTCTTTTTAAATATTCCGGAGGAAAAACGTCAAACCAAAATTTATTAAAGGGAATCTTAAAATTTAGCATAATCTGACCAAAAAAAGCGACGCTAACGCTGAATTTCGTGAGAAATTGATTGGTTTGTTTGTACAGTAAGCGAGATGTGACGCTGGCAAGAGATATTGGGCATCATTCAATTTCCTGCTGGTGAAGTGCGGAAGTCGTCAGTTGAAAGACATGACATTAGATAGTGATGAGCAACTTTCTTATGAAAGGATTCAGATAAATAAGTTCAATAAAAAAATAAATGAGAATCCAACTTTTGGGAGATTCCATATGATTTGTGCCTGAAATATTACTAAATTTAGCACCACTACACCAATCCACACTAGTGGTAAATAGAAATATAGCCTGCTTTGAAATGGACACTTTTTATAGGTAATAAGTAGTTGGAGAATGTGAAGAAAGAATATCCTGTGCTAAACATCCCCTAAAGAATAGAAGGATGGATTGAACAACTTTACATGTTTGATCTCCAAAGCATGGTTACCAAATTATCCAATCTTTTATTCCATCCATACTGAAGTAAACGTGATAAGGATTACACAATTTCCATGGAGAATACAAAAGAAAAGTCAAAAATTCCTTACAATCCAAATTTTAAATTTAGATTGTAAGGAATTGAATATCAATAATTAATATAGCGATATGAGAAATATCGCTATATTAACTAATAAATAATTAGTCTTAGTATTCATTTGTTGAAAGAAAGTCACACTTTATAGAGCGTCCTAAATCAGAATCTTGGTCCTAAAGGGGAGCTGAAGACATTCTTCTCGGAATAGCCAAGATAGATTTACATGTTTTTATTGCCTATGGTTAAATCTGAGAAGTCAAGTCTAAAACGTTGATTAACCTACGCTGGTTTCACGCTGATTTGTTTAATAGCCTTTGGTTATATTCCAAAGCTGCTAACCATCCGACTATAGGAAATTATCTAAGAGGGAACTAACGTAAGCAATAGTGGAGGTGTGGATCTAGATCCCTTCCTAACTAATTGCCTCCTTCTTCAACAGAACAAAACTCGCACAGCCGCTGTCACCTACATGTTGTTTGGTATTATAAAGGAAGTCAAATGGGACAAATTTTCCTCTGTTATCTAAACCTTAGTTCTCAAGAAGTGTGGCTGTACAAGAGAAGAATTCAATATCTTTACTTTAATCTAAATCACTTCCTCCTCCTCCTTCTTTTGTTTGAGTTAAGCTCAAAACAGCTATAAGTAAATTATCAGCATACCCAAATCCAAAACTGATTCTTAAAGAGCTAAAAGCAAAAATGCATAAATGACAAGCATTCTTTCTTGTTCTGGACAAAACCATTGCTTTTGTCTCACCATGCTTCCACTTCTTTTACACACTGATGGTTCTGTTGCATCATAAACCACGAAAAAAAATCGCTTTTAACTCTTGCATATACGATATTAGTAAACGTTCTCTTACCATTCCTAAGCAACATCCAATGCCTCCTTTGATTTTTTGACAGAAGGAAATCAAAAGAATCATGTGCATATTGAATACCAAAAAGTCTTCTATCCTAACGGTATTTCTTTGATCTTTGAAAGCACGAGAAGTTCAGGTTCTACTGTTCACAAGATATTTGTATGGTTGCTGTTCATCGGTGTTGCCATCGTTAATTTATATCCTCTCCTCTAAATCTCTTAAAACACGTGTAGCGAATATTCATCACACCATAGTTCAACAAGCTTAGAGAGCATTTTTATTTTAGTTTATAATTTTTTCCTCCTTTATTAATTTATTAATAAAACTGTTCCAAAAAACAGAAAACTGTTTTTTGAAACAGTTTTCTGTCTTATTGTTTCCTGAAATGTATAGGTTTTTATCCAATATTAACAAGTTTCTTCTTTCCCTTAATTTTTCTGCTCATTCACAGGATATGACCAAGTATAATTCTCGTAAGGGAACTATGTAGTTTTTTATATAACCCCTTACGAGAATTATACTTGGTCATATCCTGTGCTAAACATTTCTTTAAAAGTATGAGCACTAACAACAACAACAACAACAACAACAGTGAATAAGTCACATTAAATTAATGCCACGCAAATTCATGTTTAGTTCCTTGAAATTTGTTTGAGGTAATTATTGTTAAAATACTTTTAGGAATATATTACAGTGATGTGATTACGATAGAATACTTTATACTTTTTCATTAAAGGAATATAGGAATATTTTCTTTAAGTGTAATATATTAGTTGAAATCTGTGTGTCTGTTTCTGAGAAATATAAAAATATTTATATATCTAAATTTACGTAATATCCTACTAAATGTAATCAATGTTCCCACTTAGGCATCTTGTCCTGAAGTTTTAACGCACAGAATATAAGCCTTTCCTTCAAAGAGTTGTCACTTTATCAATTAATAATTGTTAGCTTTCTCTTCTGCACTTTCTCCAGAATATCAGTGTAGTCTGGTTGGATAGAAATCTTTAACTTTTAAATACCATATTTTAAATGAGGTCCAACTATCATCCTTTATCAGGGAAATAATTAAATCTTATTATATAAGGTTCCTACACATCTTGGAAAGAATCCCGCTTGTATTTTCGCTGCTTGAACTGTGCATAGAAATTTCGTATTTCATTGTACCGTTCCTCAGTTCTTTTCTTCCTCCATTGTTTTTACTTTACATCTACCTAATACCTAATACTATATTAACGTTGAACTTATGGAGCCTACTTTTATTTGGATAGCAAGTAAAGAATGGATAATTAATCAGAAATATGCCTTCATTCATATTCTCTATTATTGTCATCGACTGCATAGTGCTGATCTCTACTTAATCTTCATCTTTTCGTTTCGTTAATAATTGTTGCCAGTTTTGTTTATGGGACATATGTAATTAATTATAATGAATCCAGTATAGAGAGAAACGATTTACTCCAACATTTTGTTTCAGCTTCAATTTTCTGCATTTTTAAGACGGTGGACAACACTGTTTTGCCTGATATTTTATCAGTTAATGATTATTGCACCAAACATAAAAAGTGAAATATTTATTTCCATATTTCTATGACATACCGAGATGGCGACAGAGGTTATACTGACCGAGTGAACCCAGAGTCGCTCTTTATAGGGGATTTTTTATTTGATTTTTTATGGTACAAAGATATCAAAAGGTCATACTGCACCAGGACACAAGTCACAGCAGAACACATGGCAGTTGGTTAGTAGGACAATTACAAAAATCCATGCCCTTATCGGGATTTGAACCTGCAGCCTTTCGGCTGAAGAGGATACGCTAACCACTCGGCCAATCAAGTCGACCTTGGTCAGAGAAGGAAGTAGAATAGGCCGAACGACTTACCAATGTAAAATTGTTGATGTCTGGATTCTGTGTTATGTCTGAACAGAATACATCTTAAATAGAATCTGAATATAGTATTTTAAAAACGATTTTTTACAACCTATATAAAATTTACATTTTATTGGCATTTCTTTTAGTATTTTTGCATTTGCAGTTAGTTATTTTTAATAAACTCAATGGTATTTCTTTGTTGTCACGGCATAGACTGCAAAGACAACTATAATTGCCTAGTTTTATTCACCTTTCTTATCGGTTTATTCCCGATTACACAACAGGCTTGCATGAAACGAAAGCGTTGAAATAAAAGAAGATTCAAAGGAAACCAGCAAGGAAGCTACAAATTACGTCGTCCTTTGAAAAGTCTGCAAATGGATAACGTTTGGGTTTTTCTTTTTTCTTTTCTTTTATGAATTTATGAATATTTCATGTTTTTTTTTCTTTTGTGAATTAATAGGCTGAATAGGCTGTGTATTGTGAAGAGGTTTTGAAAAATGACTATATGTCTCATTCTTTTTGGATATAAATGATTGGTTATTATAATACACTAATATATGATTTTTTTCAACTTAATTATAATCTGTAAATTCAATGAAATTTTCAAATTTTCAAATTTCATTCTGATCTTCAAATGATTTTTTTTTGTTGGGATACGAATAACCTTTTTAATTCAAGTATTTAAGCTTAGGAGTGGTTTACATTCATGTTACACTTTAATGGAATAATTACAGCCAAAGAGAAATAATTAAACAACAGGTTTAATTGTTTCAGTTCGTCTCAGTAACAGACATCTGAAATTTTCTTCTTCTTCAGTTTCATTCCCACTCATGTAGGGCCGCTGCAGTGGATCAACCTCCTCCACTCAATTCCGTCCAAGGCCATTTTCTCCTCTTGTCCGAGGTAGGTCTTGGATGTTCCCACTCAAGCTTCCCAGTCATCATTGTTTAAGTTTCCCCTTTACTTCTTTTTTCCAGTGGCTTCATCTTCAGTACTCTTCTTCCCATATTGCTTTTATCTCGTCAGATAACATGACCAAACCACCTCAGCCTTGGTTTCCTAACCTTTCCAGAAACTTGGGTTGCCTTCATACTTCCCATGATAAGTGAGTTTCTTTTCTTCTTTTGAGGAATTTCAACTTAATCTACATATCTTATAAAGCTACTGAAATTGCTCTTTCGAGATTCAATTTCCATCTCTGTAGTTCGTGGAGCGGATAAGACAACACGTATAATGTAACGCCATTTAGACATTTTAAGGAAATTTAGTAGTTTTAAAGTCGAACTAAGTAATATACACCATGTTAGCCAACGAAAGATATTTCTAAAACACTGAACTTTTTTTCTAGAAACCACATATTTTCCTTTTTTTTTCCTGAAAGAAAAAAAAATGTGGTTTCTAGAGAACCACATTTCACACACTGTCATAAGCTACACATTTCAAATACTGTCATAAGCGTTTCACGTCAAACCAGTATTTTCAAATAAATTGTGTAATTTTTGTTTCAGTATGGTATGCAGGTTGAAACAAAAATTAAGCTGACTTGCTCCTTGCCAACTTCAGCAGTCTCTAGTGTCTCTTCAGAACGTAAGTAGGATTCTTTCATCGGTCTCTAGAGATTTGCCTCCTGTTCTGATAGACAGCCACTCACACTGAGTGGTAAAACTTGAAATCTAATAACGTATCGTAGGTTATCAGTCAACCACGGTATGATTGTTTAGGAAATTGTTTTGTCCAACATGGAGGTAAAACAAAACTCTTAGATACAACTTTAGCATAAATTTAACATTTAAAATTGCTGTTATTAATATTATTACTAGCCAATTATCCTTAGTCAATATTACTTTTACAGTCCAAAAACTAGAATCCTTGAGATCCTTCACAGAATTTGCTTCAAGCGTAGTATGGCAATATTTTATATAAAATACGTGTTTGTGTCAATAATAATAATCATTTAAAACTTTTCATAAACAGTTGATGTTTTCTGGTCAAAATTTCTTCTTGCTGTATTTATGATAGTTTAGTTTTCAGGATTATTTGTCACTAATAATAATGAAATTATTTAAAATTTTATAATTGATGGAAGAAACTGGTTTAAATTACTATAGTTACCCATATTGACCTCTAATGTAGCAGAATGAAGAAGTTACTACAGGAAGTTCATTCAGTTCATGATATCATAAGGCAAAAGTTGCTTTAAGTCTGGATTACTGATTTGAAAAGTAATATTGTATTATGAGAACAGAAACATCAAAAAGGTTTGAGATGAAACTATTCTTGAACATTCTAATGATAACAGCAGTCTGTATGCTAACTTTGTCCTAAAGTTGTATTCATCAGTTTTCTCGTTGGAGCAAACAAAAAAGGAAACAAAATAACATAATAATGAATAAAACTTTCCCTTCCCCTATTAAAACTTAATTTTTTTTCTTCATTAATCTGATTATTTAAATTTTGGACTTGATCCGCGGAAACATCGAGATTACCAAACTTAATAATATATTCTAAATTAAAAATACCACGAAATTATATACTTGGTTTAATCCATTATCCAAGTGTAAGCAAACAAAGTTTGCGCCTGAAGTATCTTTCAGGACTGGGACAACTCGTGGCAAAGGTCGTATGACTTCACATCACTTGCCTTAGTGTCCCATAATGCAAAGCACATCTCCTTGCGGACATGTATAATGCTATGCATTATACGTGTCAGCATTATACATAGCATTTCCGTTATGGGATACGAAGACAAGTGATGTGAAGTTATACGACCTTTGCCACGAGTTGATGCAGTCCTGAAAGATACTTCAGGCGCAAACTTTGTTTGCTTACACTTGGATAATGGATTAAACCAAGCATATAATTTCTTGGTATCTTTAATTTATATATAACCAAGTGAAAACGTTTAATAAATAATATATTCATTATTTACTAAGACTTCAACATTTGCTTATTTCGCTCGGGAGCTTCGTCTTTCTCTGATTTTTAAGCGAGCATAATCTACGGAAGATCGAAGAACTATAGCATATTAAATTCTAACGGATAGATAAACTGCAGTCTTATTTTAGAAACTAAACTTATTACTTCTTTCAGTAAATAAAGATCAGTGGTCTCATTGTGTGATCAGAATCATCTACCTGATATGAGCGGTTCAAATCCACAGCCTTCTGCAGAAAAACACTTATTCATTTTAGGGCAGCAAGATTGCATGCTATGGTAACAGTAAATAAATCGCTTCCTTTAATCATGAAAATTCAATACCTAACAATGTTTTCATTCTTAGTTAAACAACTGATTTATACTGGCTCAACATCTTCATCGACATTTTCTCTTGCACTGCATGTTTTAAAGATTAACAGCTTGTACATGGTATCGTCGACGTCCAACTTGCTCTAGCATTATATTCAGAATACTATTCGAAGTCTCATTAATGCTCTAAAAGTCAGTAATTATTCATTATATCTGTTTTCTTCAAATGGCTGAAGATGGGGAGAATTTCATTCATTATTTTGTTCTTGTCGCATTCTTGTAAACTGAGTATAAATATACAACACTAATACGAGGTTGAGATAAGCAAAATGCATTGATAGAATATATAACGTTCACTCTCTAACCAACAATCTGTGCAAGTTTTAAGTTCGAATCCTCCACCGTGGAGCAGAAATCTTTTTGACTTTCTTTATCTGAGAGGTTAATTTCATCACCCGGATGCTAAAACACCACTTGCTAATTTAGGGGCAGAAACAGCTTGAAGAGTTTCATGTTTGGTCACTTTAGTAGGCTTTCTAATTCCATAGCAAATTTGTTGTACTGTATTTATAGGTTTACCGTTTTCTTGTGAGATTCGCTCAGACTCACGTGCGAGTTTAACGTGATGTACCTATGAAATTCCACACACGAGGGAAGATGTGCAACTGATATAAAATGAGACTACAGAACGTACAACAACCTATTGCAGTGTATAATCAACTAAAAAACGTCCATGATTATCTTCTTCATCATTAATTTCAAGGATTTTGGAACTATTACTCTGTAATTTTAAAGGATGACAGATGTATTTTTTGTTCTACCTGGTTTTATACTGAATTACTTGTTTAGGCAGTCTTTCTGTCTGCTACATTCTTTTAATATGCTCTGTTCAGTTGCATTTATATTTCTTAATTTTGTTTTTTAATGTTTTCCTGTTGTAATTGTTTAATTGTTTCATTATTCCTTCATTTCTTTTACGATAGAATTAGATATACACTACAGTTTTTTCAGTCCACTTTTTATCAGTTATTGTTGAGATTACACTAAAGTAGTGTTGGTATAGCTAATGCATTTCTAAAATTTCATTTTAGTCAATCTTTGCACTGAGTTAAGTTTAAGCATAGAATTTTCAATATTTTCAATATATATTTCAATTTTCTGTTGGGATTATCATGTAAAAATTTTGCGATCTAATTTAGGTTTAGAATATCGTTTTGGAATTTATCGTTATAATCCGTCAATATTACCAATAAATATACACAAAAGTAAGTACTAAATTCACTACAGTTAATGAACGAGATAGTCCAATATTTCGTTTGATTATTGTCAATGCTATTTAAATATAAAATATTTTTTCAAATAAGTGCACATTTGTCTAACTTCTTAGTTCATTTCTTTTTAGATGCTAATTTAGAGTTAAATCTTATCTATATTTCATTCTCTTCATAGTTACATAATTGCTGTTAAAATGTTATTTGATCTCTCTCTCTCTCTCTCTCTCTCTCTCTCTCCCTTGCATTTTAAATAATTATTTTTTACCTTAATCAAATGTTAGTTTTTGTTTTCAAAATTTTAAATGTATTAGGTGTTTCTAGATTGTATTCTCCTCTTTTTGCTAGTATTCATTTTAGATGAAAAGCTGAATCTGTACTCATCTATGATTTTCAGAAAATGCATGTTGTGATTCTAGAATAAAATCTGAATATTTTTTGAGTCTATTACATAATATTCTATATTTTTAAACAGGAATTTTCAAATGATATTAGCACTGTTTTCATTACTTTTTTTAAAGAAAAAAAAGAAATTTCCGTTGCTCTTTTTTCCTTTTGGTGCGTTCTTTCCTCCATTGAATATAATTTATTCAAAAATTAAAAAAAAAACAGCCTTTCTCTGAATATTATTTCAGCATTTTTATGCAATTCTACGTTATTTTCTATTGATTTTCCTTTTTTTTCCCTTGAAAACTACTTCTAAGTTATTTAAACGTTATATTTAACAAATAGTATAAACGTGAACTAATTAACGACTAATTATTATACGTTGACTTATGTTATATATTCTGTGCTGTGTGATGCTTGTCATAAAATCATTCTGGATTCAATCATTTGATTTGAGCGAGTGTTTGCTTTCATTTATATTTTTCTAGTAACCAGTATGACTAAGATCCTTAGTTACACACGCAGACAGACCAATTTCTTTTTTCCGTTCTTTATTATTACTTTATTTTTATGTATTCATTATTATATTATATTGTCACTTGTTTTATTCCTGTTTCAGTGTATTACTTTTTATAAATTTTCAGTTTCGTTTTCCACTATCTGTTTGTAACCGTCTCCTTCGTGATTGGTTGACTGAATGGTTAGCGTACGCGATCTAGTAACAACAGGCTGCGAGTTCAAATCCCACCGTTAGTAGTAATATTTGTAGGTATATATGTAGATTAAATAGCTGCATAAATACCTATCACAAAAATGTGTTCATGAAGAAAACATTACATTTTAATCGAAAGACACGCGGTTGTTGGTATATTGTTTTCATTTATCATTTTCGTAAATGTTAGGGTTTTACTAATTAGATGGCCTTTCAGATCTGTTTAGCCTTAAGTGGTCAGAAAACCAACTTCATGAAATCAGAAAATTTCATCAAGAAAGTAAATATCACCGACATCATCGTTTGACTGTGAACCTATTTTGCATAATTACTTCAAGTTCAAAATGAAACTGTAAAATTCCTTACCTTACTTTTTTTTTCTTGTAGAGTTCTTGTTTCTTTTGAGAAAGCTGGAAGTGCATAATAGTTTCTTAATCGTGCTTGCTTTTATATCAGAAAATCACATGTTTGTTGAGTCAATTTTTTACTTAAAGGAATGACCTAAATACTTTTTCCATGTAATTTTTCGAGTGAATTCTTCTCATTTATTCATATAAAGCACATATATTATTCATTTCACTGTTTTGTGATCTATTTATAGGGGACACCAATATCTCTGATACTGCTTCCATGTTGTCTAATAATTTTAAAATGAGGTGTGAATCCGAGTGAAACCCATACTTCCTAGGATCTCATTTTTTATAACCCTGAAAGAAAGAAAATGGTTAGTACATTTGTTTTACATGTATGTTTAATTTAATTTAGAAGCTATTTTTCATCATCATCAAATTCCTGATATCTACCCTCAAGGGTGTACAGGATAGGATAGTACTATATGAAAAATTACATCATTACTAACTTCCAATATACAATTTTCTCCAAATCAGTCTGTTACCTGTCAAGACTCCAACATTATCAGCTTCTTACATTTCTAAGGCACTTTTTACTGTATCAATTTACCTATATCTTGGTCTTCCTCTGGATCTTTTTCCTGCTAACCTATCAGAGAACACGTTTTGCTAATCTTTCCTCTCCCATTCCGATTAAGTGACCATACCACCTGAGATTAGCTCTACTAATGCATTCCTGGATGCTCACAATGTCAAGTTGTTTTCTTGCCATTGATGCCATCTGTTCATGCCCCCTAATCTTTCTCAGGACTCTGATATCTGCAGTCTCTAGTCTTCGGTCAAGTGTTTTACTTTTGGCCCAGCTCTCAGATCAATACGTTAAAATTGGCTTGAATACTGTCTTGTACACAGCTAATTTTGTGTTTTGGCTAATTTCTCTCTTATTCCATATAAATTTAATTTATTCAGTTGACTTCCTACCATACTAACTTTGTTCACTCGGTTGTCTATTTCCATATTTAATTTACCGTCTTCACTAAAAATCGTGCCTAAGTAGCTGAAACGTTTTACTTGTTCTATAGGTTCTCCATTCACAATACAGTTGATATTTTCAATGTTCCTGTCATTTTCATTGTCTTTGTATTTTTAATGCTGACCTTCATACCAAAGCTATTACAACAGTTATTCACTTTAGTCAGGGAATCTTGCAGACTTGTAGCGGATTTATTCAGAAGTATAACATCATCTGCATAAAGCAAAGAGCTGACATTAACATCTCCAATTTTGATATCATGTTTAATACCACTTTCCTTCATAATGTGATCCATATAGATAATGAATAACAGAGGGGATAAAGTTCATCCTTGTGTGACACCAGATTTAACATTAAATCACATTCCTGTACTTCCTTCAATTCTAACCGCTGACTTACAAATAAAGACTAAGTATTGCTTGATATAATGTCCCATTGACACCATATAATTGCCGCGTTTCAAATAGCTTCTCTCTTGGTACCTTGTCATACGCCTTCTCCAAGTCTACGAAACTTAATATAGATCATTGTTATATTCCCATGATTTCTCAATTATTTGTTGTAAAGTGAAAATATGATTCTTACAGCCTCTATTTAGCCTGAATTCTGCTTGTTCTTCACAAAGCTTCTTTTCCACAATATTTCTCAAGTATACGTGCATATATCTTATCAGGAATACTCAGTAGGGAAATACCTCTGTAATTCTCACATTCAGTTTTATTTCCCCTTTTTGTATATTGGTACTATGAGAGATCTACTCCAATCATCTGGAATTCATCCCTCTGTCCAGACTTTTATACCTCTATACTTGAGCATTTATGGTCGAATATCATCTACTCCTGCTGCATTTCCACATTTCAGGCTTTTGATGGCTTTTTCTACTTCAAGTATGGATATATATTTGTGACTACATGCCTGGTGAGTATTTATTACCACTGTGCTGTCATCACTGCTTGTTTCATTTAGCAAGTTTTCGAAGTCATTAATCCATATTACTCCAAGTATATCTTTTTCTCCAGTTTTCATGTCACCTTTATCCTCTAATCCCTTTTACAGCACTCTTCCCTCCATTTCTGAGCTTCCTCAACAACCTCCAGAATATCCTGCTACCTTCTTGATATTTATTTTCTATGTTTTTACCCAAGTCCTCCCGTGACATTTGTTTAGTTTTACAGTGTTTAGCTTTCTTCCATTTGTCTCTATGTTCTCTAAGAGCACAAGGTGACTTATTTGCCAAGAACTTTAATTTTTGATACTTTCTTCTTTTACTTCACTGCCTCTTTAACTTCTTGTGTCCACCATGAAGTTCTGAGTTTTCTATCCTTGCACACAACCTCACCACATGCCTCTCTGGCTGAATCAATCAATGTTTTCTTCAGGGCTTGCCGCTGAATCTCCAAGCTTTGTTTCCTGTTCACAAACTCTTTCATTTTTTCTGCAATAAGTTTTTATGTTTTAGTCTGTAGTCCACATCTGAGAACTTCTCAACTTTTATTCGCTTTAAAACTTTTTTATATGTTCTTAGTTTCAATATGAATTTTAGTTTTATCTTGCTCAAGACTAAATGGTGATTACTTCCAATTTCAAATCCTCTGTACACTCTGGTGTCCTGCACCAGGGGGGGGGGGGAACATCACTATGAACAATAACATAGTCAATGAGACTTTTCTTATTCCTAGCCTCTTCTCTCCATGTGAATTTGTGCATATTTTTATGTTGGAACATGGTGTTAGTAATAACCAGTCCATGTCCTAGGCAAAAATTCAACAGGTATTTGTCATTATTATTAGCTTTGCTCTTTTCTCTAAATTTTTCCAATATATTTTTGTATGTCTCACAATCATTTCCTATTCTGCTATTTAGATCCCCAACAAGGACCAACTTTTCCTTTTTCCTTGTGTCTGTTACTTTCTCTAAAGCATCAAAAATTCCTCCACTTAGTAGAACCTTCTGTTGGACCATAGGCACAAATAAGTCTCATTGTCCAGTTCCTCATTCTCATATTTGCCCACATCTCTCTAATTGAGTCTGCCTGCCATTCAAGATTAACCTCGGATGTGTAGTTGAATAACACTAAAAATAACACTGAAAAATACAGACTGTAGTTGACAAGTTTTACGGGCATTTTTATTTAAAATTAAATTGCTTAAATAGGAATAAATGAGCATTTGAAAAGTCCTAAAGCAACTAAATATTTAGGAAAATGCATGATGACAATAAAGAACATGCGTTAAGAACAGATGTAACTAAAATAGATAATGAAATCTCTAAATTGATGAATATTAAAATGAATACTACACAAGACTGTTTAATACTTACTATTTGTTTTAATTGAAAGTTTCATGAATGACATACTAGAAGATAGTAATAGATTTATTAAGTGTGTATTTTTCTCTCATCGCAATGGTTGTGAGGTAGTAATGTTACTTTTACTAGATAAATATTATAGAAAAAGGTGGCTTCCTGTTGCCATCCTAGTCTAATAGTATCGTATTGGACAAGGAAGGTGTGTATAGTGTTCAGGGAGTTGGTTTGCTGGTGTTGACAGACGCAAAACTCGTTTCCGGAGGGAAAACTTTCTATCCATATGCACCGGCTAACCCACCTTTGATTAAAAAAAAAAACCTTACGAAGATTCTTTGTGTCATTAACGGAATCAAATCGCATAACTTCGAGAGCAAAAGGCAATCGAAATCTAATTGTGATCCATAAATCCTGGAGATACTTTATTGAAGTTTATGAAGAAATAAAAGACGGTTTCATAGAAGATGTTTAGAATATATTTACAATCTCCATAGAATTATGGACGGTTGGTAACCTTGACAATAAATATATTTTCTTTTCAGTAATAGTGATACATACTTGAACATCATTGTCTGACTGCGAAAAATTATATAAAGATATATATAATTTAAGAGATATCGGAATAGTTGGTTATTATACCGGGGAAATACTGAACCCAATAAACAGCCCACAGGTCGGCAAGGACTTCCAAGCTTATTCGCCAGGCACCATTAGCTATTAAAAATTACAATATTTTATTACCCTAAATCAAGATCACCAACATTTTATTTCATATATCAAGTCATTGATATTTTTTTCACCCTTCAAATTCAGATTTTGTGAGAATATACACATTCATAACATTCAATACAAAATTGAGTACTGAATACTGCACACAGGTAATATAATGTAGGCGTAATACTGTACCTGTTAAGTTACGGTACATAACAGTGATGTGCTCCTCTAGAATGCTGAATCGTCGTTATTCATAGTTCCAAGAAACAATCAACAGGCTTGAATATAAACTGCCTGCTTGGAAGAAAACACGCGTTTCCAAAAAGAAAAATTTTGCACATGTGCAAAGATTAATACTCTCATAGAAAGCCATAAGCAATTAACAGACAACATACTGTCCTCATTTTAGTTGCTTTTGCCCTAATTCCAAAGTAATAGCTTATCGTATGTTTATGGACAAAACGCAAGCAATTATTATTTATAATACAACAAAGTCCTGATTGCCGAAATTAAGTATGTTAATGATAAATTAGCTACCAGAAACAAAAAGAAACTAAAGTGGAAAATAATGCAATTCGCTAATAATGGCATTCTTATCAATGTAAATCAGCTCTATATTATAATTTGGATGAAATTAGGAGGAGGAGGGGGGAAACGATTTAATAGAAGAGAATCCGCATAGCATTTCCATCTGGTCTAATGTTTACTCACCCGACTAAATGACTAAACAAATCTTTTTTCTATAATGCGAAAAACAAAGCACAAAAGAAAGTAAATAGTTAAATCGATGGTTATCCAACGACTGGGTCATGAGAGAATTTCAGGTGAATGACGAGAAGGCGTAATAAAAATGACTAAATATAGAAGATATAAAGTTCAAACAAAAAATAATCAAACATTTTTATTTGTATTTATAGCCTTTCCTCTAATAAACCAAATTAGCCAATCACATTGCACTTATTGTATAAATAATAAAGGCTGAAGAGGTGACATTACCTAAAGTCGAAGCATCGAGTAAATCAGTTTAAATATCCTTCTTCTTCTTTATTATTCCCGTTATTATTCTATCAAACATTATTATTCTTCCCTTGCTGCCCTCCCACCCCTTTCATTTCTCAATCATATTTCCCCTCAGGTTTTGATAATTTCGTGGGCTGTTCCGCCTTAAGATCATTCAGTTTTCTTCTAAGCCTATTAAAACACGAGCAGCTGCTGGTCAAATATTCCCCCCCCCCTCCCACACATACATAGAACGTAGCCTTAAATTTACCAAACAAATTCCCTCTCTTCTTTCATTGTATCTTTCTCTCTCTCTCTCTTTTGTGGAATGGCTTTATCGCTGATTTCCCGAAGGTCTACCCCTCTTAGGCTATTCAGGGAAGGCATGAGCAGGTTTTTCTTAATCATTAATCTCTCCTTCGATATCATTACCGAATTACTGTTATAAGAAACTGATTACTTGACCTTAACATGTTGACGAATCTAATGTGTAAGCAAAGAAGGGATAATATTATATATATATATATATGAAAAAGCTTTAATGACTGATACCGAGAGATAAAAAGATGACATGATATATTTGAAAAGATACTACTAGTACACTAGTTTCGTTGAATTGATCAACATCCTTCAGGTATCACAATCAAAGAAGTATATAAAGAATTACAGAGACTTAAAATTGTAATAACAGAACAAGTACAAAAAGACAGTAGCGTGTTTGAAAACAAAATGCGAGCTTGAGTTCCAAACAAACGTATACTACGCGCTGTTGCGAGTGCGCCAGTACTGAACAGAGGCAACGTGTGCGTCAAAGAGATTGAAACTCAGGCTGTTGTTGATATCAGAGGAATCTAGAGAAATTTCCCTGGATTCGACAATCTTTCTCTCGAGTTCATCATAGTACACGTGGATATTAGAAGTTTGAGTCCAGTTCACAATGTGTTGGCAGCCTTCGTCTGCGTCAGCTAAAAAGAGAATGTGGCTAGAGAGAGCTCTAGTCCTGTTATAGGAGATGTCTCGACGATGTTCTTCCAAACGTAGAAGGATGGATTTAGCAGTCTGGCCATAGTATGGCTTTCCAAAATCACATAAAATCTTGTACACTCCTGGAAACTGAGTTGGAAGATGTTTCTCTTTAGGTTTGCTAAGTATTGAACGAAGTTTTGGAAGCGTAGTGAAGCAAGTTTTGAAGTTAAACTTCTTGAGAATCTTGGCCAGTTTTGGTGAGAGAGAGCTGATGTAAGGCAAAGAGATGAAGGCTCTTGGGGAAGAGGGATCTTCAGAAGTAGTTGAGTGACTGGGCGAATGAAATTTGTCAATTTTCTTAGGAGAGAAACCATTATTAATAAAAGTTTTTTTTAAAAAAAAGGAGTTTCTCTCCTAAGAAAATTGACAAATTGAGAAAATGAACTCGAGAGAAAGATTGTCGAATCTAGGGAAATTTCTCTAGATTCCTCTCATATCAACAACAGCCTGAGTTTCAATCTCTCTGACGCACACGTTGCCGCTGTTCAGTACTGGCGCACTCGCGACAGCGCGTAGTATACGTTTGTTTGGAAATCAAGCTCGCATTTTGTTTTCAAACACGCTACTGTCTTTTTGTACTTGTTCTGTTATTACAGTTTTAAGTCTCTGTAACTCTTTATATACTTCTTTGACTGTGATACCTTAAGATGTTGATCAATTCAACGAAACTAGTGTACTAGTAGTATCTTTTTAAATATACCATGTCATCTTTTTATCTCTCGGTATCAGTCATTAAAGCGTTTTCATAATATTCCAACCGAGTAAAAATGAATTCTGAAAAAAAAAAAAAAATAAAAATAATAAATGTAAAATTTCTGCATCTTTCTTACAGTTCGGTTTCTTTCATTCATAATCTCATAATAGTATAATCCTTTATCACTACAGTTGTTTGCATCTCAAAATATATATAAAGTGTGTACATCATCAAAGAGAAATGAATATATTTTAAACAGACAATTGAACAGTTACAAAATAGCAGTGTGCCGTTCAGTAGTATCAAAAGAGATGAAATTTTCGATCTCTTCATTGGTTGTCTGAAAGAGAAGACAGTATTTGATATGCCTATGTTAGAGCGCTTGAATTTCAAAAGTGTATGTTTTTTTTTTTCAATTTTTAACTATTTATTCAATATTCAATATACTTAAATTTAAAAGAACCCTGTTCATATACCATTTTTTTTTTAAATTTATATCTGTGGTATTACACATCGGATGTAATTTTGCCCACACGACTTCACGATGACAATGCGTCTATTGCATGCATATTAAAGACCGTCTTGCCCTTGTATGAGGTTGTACCACAAAACATTTCCAGTATTAATACTCCATTTGGTAATTCAATATTTAATAACGTTCTCGTCAAAGAAACGTAAGTCTGCGACACATGTGAATATTAATGCATTGTGGTGGCTTCTTATTAATTTACCGAGGAATTCAACGTTTCCTTCAGGTCTGTTGAAATTTTACATAAATCTCATTTGCTGTTCTTTAAATGAACTAGTTATTTCTTGCTTTGTCGTGTGGTTCATGTAGACAGAAACAAAAATGAATGCAGAGTCACCGCCCGCTCGTAGGTTTTAGCACTCTTGGCTTTCGCATTGTAGAAATTAGATTTGGCGATTTCGTTTTAGTCGGCGTTGAGTCGGACAGGTTTGTGCTAAAGTGGTAGCGAGTGACCGAAGAAGACATTTGTGATGGTGTGTGTCGTGCACTTCCATTACGCCATAACTCTCGAGGATCATAACTTTTTCAAAGATAGCAAACTTACATTAAAGCCAAAAACAGGTACTAACAGCCTCGTGTTTTCGAGAGACAGAACTTTTCTGAGCTTGTCACTCAGAAAGTCCATAAGTCACTTTGTGAAAGAAGGCAATGAAAGGGAGTGAGAGGGAAAGCATTTGAAGACAGCATAATGGACTTTTTGAAAAAAATATTAACTGTCCTTAATGAAATGAAATTCATTAAGGCTCTGCATTCTCCTGAATGCTATATACCATCGGTTTTTTCTCTCTGTATTCTCCTGTTATATACCAGCATTTCCTGGAATTTCGTACCTAGATTTCGAAAACACTTGATAAATTCATAGCTAGAAAACATCTATACCTTTTCCGCGTATTCTTTTCCGAATTTCGTGGAATTTCTGGATAGATGATTGTTACCTCCGAAGGAACTAAGACAATGGGGGAGAGCGAAAATCCCTGTTTATGTAGACTGGCTAACTTAACTTCCGTTGAAAACCTTTTATACTGGTTCCTATGTATTATAACGGAAGTATTCTTTTTAGTACAATTATATTAATCATGTAACTAAACAAAATATGAGTAAATTTTCTTCCAGATTAAACAAATCTGCAAGTATCATCTTAGAAATCAATAAATTTTACAACTTTACTCTGGTTGTTTTGTGCAGAAATTGATAAGCGTATATTCAGAAATAAACGCTCCTGTATACTTCCTGGCTGTACTCATTATTTCACTTTTACGTAACAGTGGCTCTTTCTGGAGTGGTTGCGAAAACGAAGCGACATTTCGCCATAAGGCGAAAAGCTGGATTCGAATAATAGCTGTTTTATCTAACGATTCACCCATTCTCATAAGAAGTAGCAGAATTTTTCGCTCCCTATTTCATGCCACAGACCGATCAAAAGGCATATGCAATTAACAGACATAGCACACTGACGTATATTTAATTGCTTCTGCCATAATTTTAACCAATTAAGCAGAAGAAATAACTGCAGTGATTTGTCCTTCTTTCCGTATAATATTTATCGATAATCTAATGCAACCAAAACATAATCTTATTTGATTTCCCGAAAAAAAAACATGTTTCACTCTTTGTCTCACTCTTCGTCACGACTGGAGATCAGTTTTCTCTTCTTGGAGTGACTTTTACATATAATCTGGAATAAACACATCACTTCCGTTCTCTCTCAAGCTTCCAAAAAGTTCAGTATTCATTTCTAAACAATCCTTTTGTTCTACTCAATTCCTAACACTTTATAAATCCCAAATCCGCTCTACTTTAGAATAGTGTTCTCTTATTTGTAGGAACGGTACACTAAAAATCTCCTTCAGAATGCTATATTGCATCCAGACGAGAGCTATTCGCTTAATAGATGACTCTTCTCTCACTGATTCACTCCAATCTCTTTCCCATGGACTCTTTTTCTGCAATGTCTTTTCTATAGGTATTTCATGGACGCTGCTCCACTGAACATGTACTACATTCTTCCACTCTCCTGGTACGAAAGCAGGCAGCTGCTGGTGAACATTTACAGTTCGGCTCCACTCACCGAACCAGCTTCTCATCCCCTTCCTTGATTTTATATATTTTTCCATTGGAACAGTCTTTCCCATACTATTTCTCCAACCAATACAACCCCAAATCTTCAAAAACACATTAAGACACCTTTCTTCTCTTGCTTACACGCAACATCGTGTTACGTGTAAGCAAGAGAAGGTCTTGCTTACACGTAACACGATATTACGTGTCTTGTGACCTCTCGTGTGTTTGAGATAGGTTGATATTAAAAAAATTAGCACGTATTGCCTCACTGTTTAGGAATCTCTACACAGAACCCAATGGAATAATACCCGTACAGTTCATCGAAGCATAATTGGTCAGATCTGTGTATCCAGTCTGCGCTGTTTATCGACGGACATTATCTGATATCCGCCAGGAGAGACTCCATGTTTTGTTTCTGTATGATTTAACCGACCTGGTTCACCGAATTAATAGCATAGATGCTTTCCAACCAATATTGTTAGTTCGAATGTCTCTGTCTGTAGGTATAATTGAATATCTTTAGGTGATCGATAATTTTCATAGTTCGGTTTGAGACCACCACCGTGCTTATTGGAGGAGACGTGAAGTGGCTTGCAAATTGTCACATTTTGTTTCTACAGCTAGATGTTCGAATTAGAAACATAAAAACACTCTTGAAACACGTTAACACGGCATATTAGGTTCTGGATCGTTTTGTTTACTCGGCTGTGATTCCAGCCTTTCTCAATTCTGGCACAAAGGAATGGGTCATGATGTTGCTGCTCAAGCGGAAAAGTTAGTTTGTTTGCATTTTTATTTATCCCCGAACATGTGAGTTTCTTGTTTCTCTTAAATGGAAACATTTCTTCACTTTACCACTCGCAATAACTTAAGTGTTTTTTATTGAATTCTGTATAATTTTCAGCTATATTTATACGTTTATTAAGACCTAGAGATATTTATGAAAAACGAATTAACAATTCTCATTCTATTAGAATTGAATTGGGGCAGGTTTTTTAATCGAAATACCAACTAATGATAATATAACAGTTACTTGAAATACGAAATAGATGGCAATTTGAGATATAAAATTTAAATTAAACGGGGATGCTGCTCATGAAAAATTCAGTAGTGAAGAAATGAAAGGAATTTTGTTGAAGATCAAGAATCGAAACTGAGAATAAAGAGTAATCGGAGGGGGGGGGGATATTGATGAACGATAGTCATTCATTTAACTGGATCCATTATATTACACCACAGACACTGATTAACTGGTTCTGGCGTCCAGAAAATGAAATGAGAAAAGAAGATTGATGTCGCATTTAATGAGATCACGCTTGAAGAGAAAAGACAGTCGAAAGGAATGCCGATAAATCTATTTAATTAAATAAGATCAGTAAAACACAGCTTAACCTATTGACATTGACATGAAATTAAGCTTAAAGCCTGTAACTAGTTAATTTTAGGGACAAGAAAGAAACCTAATCGGCTTTCTGAGAAATTGGAGATAGAATAAATTGCAAAATTAAGCAGGATCATTCAAATATAATCCGATAGCATTCAGAATGATCTGAATGGAACCTGATAAGCCTGGGTAAACATTTTGTCAGTTAGGACAATAGACAATGAATAAAACTCTTGTCCGGCCATCTAATATGTCTTATTTTGGGGTAATAAAGTGTTCAAAATGCTTATTTCTTCATCAGATTTCTGAAAGGAATATTTAAATGGAACTTAAAATTTATTTCTTGATTAAGAATGTCATAAAACCGGAAAAGCGAACTCGCCTCCCCACGTGTCAGGCTCGATGGCCTCTTACAACCAAGCAGCTTAACTTATAAACCTAATTATTGACATGCTGTATGTATGTAAAAACTCGACTGCTTGTCTGTGAGACCGAGGAACTTTCCATAATTAATAGCCTTTATAGAAGTTCCTTTTCTTGAGCATTTGTCTTTCCAACCAAAAGTCAGCATCCCTATAGTGACCTTTGGTTAGAAAGACATAAAGCATACTACATAAAGCATTATACATAGTTTCTGAAAAAATCTTTTAATTTCTCTTTAATTGAAATATAAATTAACTACACCTACTGCAGAGCCTCTAATTTTCCCTTTTAATTATCGTAGCGAATTAGTTTTTGATAAATGCAATTGCTCCTTCACATAATCCGACAAACAAATTCTAAGGGTGCAAAGTCGCGACTTATGCGGTGGCCAGAAAATTGGCTGTTTTCTATCCAACCTTTAGATACAGGTATCCTGCATAGTTATGTCTTCAGTATTGTCACGCACGTTCTTTAAATTGATTATACCACTTCTTGCAGTTATTGAACAAAAATCAGTGACTCAAACATAAATGTGTGCACCATAAAATGTTCTAAGCTGTTTTTTAACTAGCATTGGTTGATCCCGATTACTGTAGATTGTAATGAGCACATATGCGCACAGAATTCTTAAGTAGGTTGAAATTTGATTTGAAAAATATCGTTTAAATTACCCAGCATTCTCTCGAGGAAAATCTTTGTTATAAATACCCATTATAGAAACTTAATATGATGTGTTTAGATTACTTATCAATTCACCCATTTTTCAATATTTAAGTTTATTATTCGGAGGACTGAATCTGCACATGAAATATGAACTCAACTTACTAGTGCATACCGAAAGGAACAACATAACAGTGAGCCTGAATACCTCATAGACAATCCAGGGGCAAGAGACAGAGACAGAGAGAGAGAGAGAGAGAACGAAAATGGTGTGTAGATCACGAAGTCGGCTATCTAGCCGACTTCGTGATCTACACACCATTATATTGAAATTAAAAATTGAAAATTAAAAATTCCTTCAAACTTTTATTTAAATAACGAGAAACATTTGAACTAACTTAAACTTTTAATAAATATCTGAACCCTTCTTTGGGAAAAGTGGAAATTGAGATAAGCGATTAAACCAGGATTATTGATAATTGGAGAGTTGGAAAGCATATCCGCTTTCCAACTCTATGGGTTCGAACCCCACATCGGCACAGATGTTTATGATTGTCTTTAGTTGGAAGATGAATTTCATCCAGCAGTGTGAGCTAAAAATATATAAAAGTAAAAAAAAAAGAAAGAAAAAATATATTTTTCATCCCACTTACATTAAAAAAATATTAACGAAACACGCGTTTTAAGAGGATATAACCTATCCCTTTATCTCTTTTTTCCCTTTTTCTCACCTATTGCGCTCCTGATCATGAAATCTGCATAATCTCCTGAGTAGCCTTGTAATTTAAGCCGTTGTGCATTCCATCACAGTTCAGTTCTTATAGTCAGTGACATCATTTCTCTTTCTCTTTTTTTTTGTGTGTCCTTGATGACTCCATGCAGAGGTTTACTTCCAGCAGCACGAAGCTGTTCATAATCCTCATTCCCTAATATTTTCTTGCTCGGTTAGTAAATACCCTGGGAAAGTCCTTATGACGCTCGCAACTACTGTGAGGTGAAAATCTTTTTTTCCCCACTTTGCTTATCTTCTAGTGTTCGTGGAACGTAGCACAGGTTTGCGAGCCCAAAATTATTGATCTCTTCCACTACTCCCACGCCGCCCACACACACACACACACTTACACCCAGCGCACGCATGAGCAGAAATCTAGGCCATCAATTAAACTGCAGTCTGGTATTCATTTAGCATACTAACCCGGTTTTTCATGTAGTAGTCGTTATTATTATTTTTTTTTTATTCGTGAAAGAAATAGCTGTTGACTTGGTAAATAAATTCCACTAGTTCAACTTTTCTTTATTTGCATCGAAAACTGTATAGTTTCATTCCTCATTCGCACTTTTAACATTAGAAAAAAAGAAAATCATTGACGTCAAGTGCGATCGTTTCCGAAACTGAATGTTCAATTGTGATTGATATATGTACACCGTCGGAGGTATAATAAGTCTGAAGCAATGGAATGTTTGAAAGAATTTAATAATTTTGTGAAAAACTGAAACGAAGCGAAAGAGAATAAATACTTTGAGAATAATAAAGTAAAATTAATAAATCATTAACAGTAAAAAACAGTAGATCATTATAATATTTTTATTTACATGTTCATTAGATCCTTAAAATGTTACTGTAAAGAAATGGAATGAGGCAATTAAAATAAAAATTGGCAGTAAAGTTTGAATTTTATAAATTGCAGGGAAAAGTAAAAACGAAAGCACTCTGCTAAACGGAATACCGTAAAATGAGGCTTAATCTCATAATATATACTGCTACAGTTTCACTCTAAGCTTCCTCATTACTCCATAAAAATGTTAGAACCGGATGCAGTGGAATTAATCAATATAATCA
Organism: Typopeltis vanoorti; assembly: GCF_054136105.1. Lineage (NCBI taxonomy): Eukaryota > Metazoa > Arthropoda > Arachnida > Uropygi > Thelyphonidae > Typopeltis > Typopeltis vanoorti. Next base: position 70,458,822 of record NC_143553.1, on the reverse strand, counting down.
CACAGTTATTACTGCAAATGTCGATAATTAGCACATTCTGAAAGAATTTGCTTAAACCTCCCAGTTGAATACCAAAATCTCTCCCTGATCCCTATGGCATTTCTCTAATTCTTATGTAGATTTGTGCTCCAGAATTAACTCCTGTTCAATGTCGCCTTTGTATTCTCTCTTATTGCACTTAATATCTAGCCAGCTTAAAAATTAACTTTTATTCAACCCAACGAATGGAATAGAGGCTAATTTCACAGCTTAAAGGTCAAATCACTCAAATCTTTAATATCAGATTAGCGTAGAAAATCAAACTTCTGCAGGACTCGTAACCGGAAGCATCGAGGCCTTGTGTTGGATAGGTTTTTGCTAATTCTATGGTATTCTTTCAACCCATTCGTTGGGTTGAATAGAAGTTAATTTCTAAGCTGGATGGATATTAGTGAAAGAATAGAGAATAAAAAGGCGACGTAGAACAGGGTTAATTCTGGAGCACAAATGTACAGAACAATTAGAGAAAAAATGTCGTCGGGATCAGGAAAGATTTTAGTATTTAAATGGAAGAACATTCTCTGTTTTGACTTCTCTCTGTCGAAAATTCAAAGGGGGGGGGGGGATGTTCGAAATGGTAGGAGGACATTTATCACTATCGCCAGTGAAAGAATTGCAGTAAAAGTAAGAACTCTGGGGAGATTGACTTTTTTTAGGAATCTTGAGAACTGAACATATAGAAACATAATATAGAACAACTGTGAATATCTATGCATATGGTCTCGAATATTTATTTATTTATTATCAAAAAGTGATTCATGAATTTGATTTTAAGGTGTATTCACCTCAGTATAATTCCACGGCAGTGGACCCAAATTGCAGCCCACACATTTGTATTTCTGATAGCATTATTGAATCATTCGTTAATATAAAGTTAGAGATAAGATGCGGATAAAAAAAACTCTTTATTTATTTCAAACTTTTATTTTCAAGAATAATTAAAATTACAAACGGCTAATCTGTATAGGAGTCAGTTAATTGAAAGTGATATTAATTCTGAATATGGAAATACCACTTTGTCAATAAACTTGAAAACATTAATGCTGCGCACAAGAAAATTGTATAATTAATATATTTGTTCTACATGTGGTATTCATTATTAAGGGATATACTTCGAACGCATGTAAAATTAAAAATGCCTTACAATTATAAGATCATGTGCAAGTACACTATCTGATCAAAAGTATCCGGACACCCTTCTGTAATTCGTAAACTGACATCTAGATGTCACTATGACTTCACTTACCGGTTTAAAAGGAGGCACGGAGCTGTGTGTTGTTCAATGATAAGAAGTAAGAAGAATGGGTAGGTCAAGAGAGCTCAGCGACTTCGAACGTGGACTTTATTGGTTGCCACATCAGCAAGAAATCTGTCAGAGACATTTCAACCGTCCTCAAGTTGCCCAAGTCAACACTTAATGACGTGATTCTGAAGTGGAAACGTGACGGCACAACAAAACCACGGTCAGGTAGGCCGCATTTAATGACAGACAGGGACCGTCGAGCTTTGAAGAAGGTGATTCGCGGAAATCGCCAGGTATCGAATGAAACAATCACCCGGGAGTTCCGCAGTGCTACTAACTGCCCAGTCAGCGCCATGACTGTGCGTCGAGAGTTAAGAGGAATGGGTTCCAGGTCGAGCAACTGCCCATAAACCAAACATTTCTCCTGTGAACACTAAGCGCTGCCTGCAATGGTGTAAAGAGCAACGCTACTGGACAGTGGACAACTGGAAACGTGTGATTTAGAGTGATGGATCACGCTTTACCATGTGGCAGTCCGATGGGAGGGTCTAGGTGTGCCAAATGCCTGGAGAACTATTCCTGCAAGCGGATGTAGTGCCAACAGTGAAATTTGGAAAAGGTGGTGTTACAGTGTGGGGATAGTTTTTATGGAATAGACTTGGCTCTCTCATAACACTACACGGAAATCTAAATGCGGAAGGGTACAAGGACATTTTGACCCGTTGCGTACTGTCCACGGTAGAAGATCAATGGAGTGATGACTGTTGTCTGTATCATCATGACAATGCTACCTGCCATAAAGCAAGGTCTGTAAGGGAATGGTTTGTGGACAATAACGTTCCTGAATGGACTGGTCGGCCCAGAGCCCTGTCCTGAATCCCATAGAACACCTTTGGGATGAATTAGAACGCCGACTTTCTCCAGAGCTCAACGACCCACATCAGGAACTGCTCTGGCTACAGCTCTTCAGGAAAGAATGGTAACGCATTCTTCCTGAAGAAACGTTCCCTCCAGAGACGTTCCAACACCTGGTAGAAAGTCTCCCCGGCAAAGTTGGAGCTGTCATAGAAGCAAAGGGTGGACCCACCCCGTATTAATATCCACTACTGGAAGGTGTGTCACAAGGAAAGTCCCGGATACTTTTGCTCAGATAGTGTATATACTGTACCGTAAATATAAGCATACTATCTTTTGTCGCATAATATTTGTATTTCCAATTGTAAGAAGAACATTGAGGAAAAAAAACAATACATTCTTGTTCCGGAACATTCTAGAACAGACATTATACTAGGTAGTAAAGAATTCTTGATCCTGTGTCGAAGAAAGATTATTGAAATATTAACAATAATGCTATTTCATTCAAATATACTAAAAAGAAGTAAATAAAGTAATCATCAACTTTGTCTTTTCTGTATGATTTTTCTTTAGATATCCACAAATATCATTAAGCAAGTAAGTCGAGATTTGTTTTTGTATTAACTTACTTGCTTAACAAATAAGTCCCGTATATTCCGGCGTATAAGTCGACTTTTCAGCATTGAAAAAAAGTAAATTTTTTAGTCGACCTAAAATCTAAATTTTTTAGGTCGACTTATGCGCCGGATCAAAAATGGATTGCTTTCCAAGAAAAAAACTAGTACGTATCATACTCTGTTAAATTTATTAGCAGTATACAAAAAGGGTAAATAAGTAAAACTATTTCAACTTATATCAAATTTATTCACAGAAAAAAGTATTTACATGTTATATGATTATTTATTTACAAAATAAAATAGGTAGGTAACTACATAATTAAAATTTAATTTTCACTGTCTGAATGTATGAAAAGTTCATTGTACTCTGGTTCTGTAATTTCTTCAGGTATATCATCATATAAATTGTATTCGTTTTCTCCATCAGATTTACTATCAATTTCGTCATCATTGTAAACAAAATCATCTTCCGAGCCATCTAATTTGAAATTTTTTTAAAATTTCAAATTAGATGGCACGGATGGCTTTCATTTTTTAAAGTATTTTATTACTGTATCTGGTTTTATTTCATCCCATGCTTTCGCTACCCATTCACACATAGTCACCAAAGACGCATTTGTATTTGTATTCTATTTCTATTTGTCCTCCTTTTGTGTAATTTTTCTTTCCTTCTTGCATCCACGCATTCCACTGTTTTCGTAAACTGTCTTTAAATGGCTTGTTTATACAAATATCCAACGGTTGCACTAGTGAAGTTAACCCACTTGGAATCACTACCATATTGGTATTATTCTCTCTTAATAAAGATTTCGTGCTCTCTGTTAAATGGGATTTGAACACGTCCCCCACTAAAAGACTGTTTGGATTTTTTAATGCACCTTGTCGTGTATTCCAAATATTTTTTATCCACAGGTTAACTCCTGCTTCGTCCATCCAACCATTCTCATGAACATGGACAAAACGTTTCTTGGAATTTTGATCTTTGGCATTGTTTTTCTTTTAAAAATTATCATAGGTTTTAATTTAGTATCATCAGTCATGCAAGCAAGTACAACTGTGAAACGGCTTTTTTCATGTCCAGTTGATTTTAAAGAAATAGTTTTACTTCCTTTCAATTCTACTGTTCTATTCCCGGTCATGTCAAACATAACTGGAGTTTCATCCATATTTCCGATTTGAGACAATAAATAATTTTTTTGCTTTCTTTTAGCAATTATAAATCTTTGAAAACTTAATAACTTATCATCCGAATCCTTTGGCAGCTTTTGTGCAATTTTCGTTTTTAGTCGAAGCACTAAATTTTTCCTTTCCATGAACCGGCAACACCAACTCACTGTAGCTTTGAAGTTTTCGCTGTCCTTTTTATTTGCTTTGCCCCACTTCAAAGCAAGTAAACGAATATTATTTCTCGTTATAATGAGTCCATTTTGGCGATTTTCTCGAACCCAATCCGCAACATTATTTTCAAGAATAGGCCACTTACAAATTCCTTTCCGTAATGCGCATTTATTTTTTGGCACTTTCATTATTAAAGTTTCATTTTTTCTCCAATCGCGAACTAGTTTTTCGTTTACTCCGAACTGACGTGCAACAACACAGTTAGTATTTTCTTTTGCAAATTTAATCACTTTGCACTTAAAACTCGCGTCATATTTCATTCTTTTAAAAGGGGCCATTGCACTTTAGTTCACTATTGATCAACTGGTCAATACGAAAAAGAAATTTTTAGAGTCGATTTATACGACGAGTATACTATAAAAACTCAAAAAATTCCAATATCGACTTGTACGCCGGAATATATGGTAAGTAAATACAAAAACAAATCTCGACTTACTTGCTTAACAATAAGTAAGTAAGTCGAGATTTGTTTTTGTATTGATCATTATCACGATGGCATCTTTTAAACATCTCGCGTTTTCGCAATCAGCTATTATTTCAAGTCTAATTCAATGTACATTATAAAAATCCATAAAATTTGGGGTGTGATGCAATAAATATAATAACTGGAAGTAAAACTCATTTCTTGGAATCAGAAATAATAATGAGAGAAAGAAGTATGGTACTCACATGCCAAACTGAGATTGGAGTGTTCTTTAAGTAGTCATCCAGTCAAGTCACATAATACCCGACAACATTTATTTTATTTAATTTTCTTTAAGCGACTGTTGTTCATCGACATGTTCCGATGCGTGACGAGATTTAATTATTGTTTCCAAAGCTAATCTCTAGAATGAATTATTTCAAATAGATGATACATAATAATCATGTCGGTATGACTTGGAATTGCTAAAGTTTTTTTCGTTAATGGAATGCACCATGATCTCATAACGAGAAAAAGTTAAATGGATTATCATGGTAGTGAATTAAGCATGTGTGTGTATGTGTCGACATCATCGAATGATATAATTCTCAGAGCTGCAACTAGTTAATAATATAAATCATTATTAGTTGATTTCGAAAATGTACCTTACTAGTTGATAGTAATTTTTGCAATAAGTAGAGAACTTTTTGAACGTACGTTAATTATTCGTGAACTCGGAAAAGGACAAATTTTGCTGAAGTTCACTTTTTGGAAGTCTTACAAAGCTTTGTCAAGTTATCTCAGTTTTTACGTCAATAGAACAAGGTTAAAGGAATAAAAATGTTTTTAAAGAAGTTATATGTAGCAGTATTTCATCTGTAGATGATGGAATTCAATAAGATTGATATTTAAGTTATGAAGTGGAAGATATGAGTGCTTCAATTTTGATATCAGTCGAGTTGTTCTTAGAACAGACAATAATAATTCCGTACTGGCAAGAATGCAATTTAATGAAATTTGGTATTTGAGACGCTAATAAAATTAGTTGAGTCATTTCAGTTTCAATCGAACTTTTGTAATGATTAAAGTAGCTAAAACAAATGTGTAGCTTTTTTTGAACGATTAGGGCTTTTGACATACTGTAAGTATTCAATGTCCCTTTCAATATAAACTATTTGGTAGAACTCTTTGGATACTGTGAGCCATTCTTATCGCCCTTTGAATGTCGTAAATTTATTACAGGCATTATAGTAGTAGCTCACTCGAAGGTCGAAAATTAAATACTCAACTGTTTCTAACTGTATTTCTCGTTGTGTCAACAGATATGCCTGCTAGCTTAATGTGTTTCTCGTTTTATTCTTTTCTTTCCGATATTTGGGCCTCTCTTATTGGCAAAGTTTTGCAAAACAGTTCAAAATAGCAATTACTACCTTGCTGATGTAATTTAATGAAATTTCTTATTTAGCGTGTTGAAGCTTTGGAATAATTTCACTTTGGACCATTTTAATGGCAAAATTAAGCAAAGCAAAATTGTCTACGATAGATATTATCAAAAATGGCTTAAAGTTCAGTTGTTGCAAAAATGATTGGTGCGCTAATCAAGAATGATATTACGAAACGCGCACTTTTATTATAGTTTATGCTCATTTCCTTACTTGTCAAAGGTAAATTAAATTATTGTTAAAACTGCAAACTGGACCATGCATTTATTTTTATGTGCATTCTACCAACAAACAGTAGACTATAAATGTGTCAATAGCATTTAATGCCTTGGGTGGCCAAGGATAAGACAATTCAGGATCAAACCCCTGCTGATCAAACATGGTGATTTCACACTGAGCTCGAAATTCATTTTTCCCTCTAAAAATATTCACAATCCTCCTTGAGATAATGGAATTGGAACTACGCCTATCAGCTGGAAGGAGAGATACAATCAACACCATCCGTCAGACTAGTGAATTATCCCACTTTTCCTTAAAATTAAAGAGATACATCCGTTTGGTGTTTAACAATCTTTTTGCACTTTCGACTGGTTTGTTATTTAAAACAATGATTAAGTGAATCTCAGGATGTATTAAAAGAAATGGACGATAAAAATCGATATTGGCCTAATATTTAGTCGTACATTTAATTGCAAAAAGTGATAGCGGTATCATAACTTTCATCTGAAAACATCTAATAAGGTAATAATTACGAGGTCTGATAATTAAGTAACAAGGAGTAAAATTAATGTTAAATTTTGTCGATTTAATAGCTAATGTTGAATCGTAGTATAAAAACTGAATCCTTTCCAAAATATTTATGCAAACAGTAATTAACAGCCTCTAAAACAGTGCTGTGGGTTGGTTGGCCGAGTTAGTAGTGTATCGATCTCTCAACTAACAGGCTGTGGGTTCAAATCCCACCATGGGTGTAGCTGCTCGTGGTTGATGTACTGCTAATTGTATGTGTGTGTAGAAAAGGTGTTTGCGACTCTGTTACTTCTTTTCCCAGGAGTGACTTCGCTTTCAAAACTCTGTGAGTTATGGGAGTCGCCATACGGAGCCTAGTAGGAGAGGTCAGATTTGGGAAGGAAAAAATTAAGTTAAGGATTTATATGGTTTTATTTTGCTTTGCGTAATATTCTGTTTAAATAACAATGAAACTAGAGCGTGATTATAATTATAATATTGTCAACCTATTTTGTCTCTTAAAATTAATTTTCATTTTGCTATCTTTTAGTAATTATAATTACTTTTCCATGCCTTTTACCCATTGAAACGTTTATTCTTTTTATCTATTTTCATTCCTTCATGATGTTTGCATCTTTTCTCTGAAAATATATAAAACTGAAATTGTGTATTATCATTAATCCATTTATCATCGAAAGCTTTTAGAACAAACGCTGATCAGAAGCGCAATATCTAGATACTTGACAACGCACTTTTAATATAGTATCGTCGTTCAAATACAGTAGTATGTAATTTAAACAATCTTGGAAGGCTTGCTTCTGTATGCCGATAACGAGAACTTAATGGCTGCTAGATAAAGTTTTTATTATGTATTTTATAGCGCATTCTCGTAACTGTTTATTCTAAAAAATATCAGTGTCCAAATAAACTTAGTCATCCGTAAATGTCTAAATACAGATCGTTCATAATTTGTTCTAGAAGCATTATATGTACTAGTCAGTGGTTGACCGAAACATTGGTTGTCAGTTAGAGGTTGGAATGGAGAATATATGTCAATACTGAAAGTCTCAAATCCCTGCAAGTGATCTTAATCTGTCACCATCTATACAGGGCCCCTTTATTGTGAGCAACAGTCATCATCATCAGAAGACATAACAGTACCTGTAACTTAAAGGCAAAATGCCAGATAAGACAAAGAAAAATAATATTTTACTTCCACTTTCTCAAGGCCACTGTTCTCTGAGCAACAGCATTTACTCCTGCTATTGAGCAATAATGAAATGCAGAATTTTAACCTTCATAATAACGAAGAAACAACACTGTGGTGGAACTGCTACTGGTAGTCGTAGCAATGATAATGGTGATAGTGCTAACATCAGTGATAGTTGTCTGTTATTCGTTCTAATTTACTTCTTCATAGTCGTTTTCCGAAAGTCTTGGGAGATTTGAATTGCTTGAATGACGAAAAGTTCTTGAAATTGAAAAAAAAACAAAACTTTGCTTTATAATGTTATAATGATTGATTGTACTATGAGCTACAAGGTGTTTCCTAGACAACAGTGCTTGACGTCACTGACTTCTCAGACTATTCTAGCTTACTAAAATGTTCCAAGAACAATGCGCTCTTGTTTTAGTGTGACGTGCTCGTTTTTTTCTTTTTTTGTCACTGGCATGGAATTGCGATCCCATCACCCCCCTTGTCAGTTACCTACAGTGTTGCCACATCATTAAAACGTCTATCTAGTGCCTTCTATATTTTGAAGGTCATCTTTGTACTGCAGAATGACAGCGATTAAAAACAGTTTTCGTTCTCATGACAATCAGTTACACCTTTTTCATCTGAATCGGAGTGAAAAGAGCCTTAAACTAGTATGACCAATCACTTCGTTACATACATACATTCGTAGAGCATACTACGTTTATCCATGGAAGCAATTATTACTAGAAAGATAAAGGCTTTGACGTTAATTTCTTTTTGTTACTAAAATGGATTTCCGCCGAATGCTGAAGGTTATTGCTCGTTACTCATAATCAGTTCCACACGAATTTCTCTAAAGAACTAGTAGTCATGGCAACATAGAGTTCCTCAGGTAAAAAGAAGATGGAGAAAGGATTGCGTCGTTATATCGAATGCAGAGCACCGCTTAGTAATCACATCACATGACCCTGCCGAGAGACCAGAAGATCCGTTAAACAGTTATTGGCTGCTCCACATCATTTATTAGTGCCTATGTACGCATCCAGTTTTATTCCTCCTCCTCCTTCAAGGCCTTTTGACATTGTCCTATTTCTATGTAATTCTTTTAATTGGCTAGAGCTTGAGGTGGAAATAGGACGTTGATAAGATGGGGACGAAAGAGGGGATCTAAATTTATCCATTTGAAAAGCAGCCAAGTGAGTTACGCTACCCCATACTGAGGAGAAAGTCGCTGCTGTTTCTGGCGGGACTAGGTAAGGAAGAAAGTTATTTATTGTTATGCCTACCAGGGAGGGAACATATTCATCAGATCACTTTTATTTGCGGAGTCGAAAGAATGATCACATTCTTCGTTTATATAGATCTGGATTCAAACCAGGTATCTTTACGAGGAACGTTAGCGAGACTTTTCAGCTGAAATTTAATTAATCGATTTTCCAGAAGCATGTTTCCCCTCCTCGAAACTGACAAGCTAGCTGCAGAACACTTGCATTAATAGGCGTAACAGATTATTACGATAGGGCTAACGTAAACTAAATTTATGAAAAGCCTACTTCAGCCTAATTGTAAATAGCATATCGATGGAGGAGAATGTTCGTTTACTTTTCAGTACAATGACGCTATATAAATATACTCTGTAAATAGAAACGACATGTTTATTCCTGTCCAATTCTTCAGCAACGGACCTACATAATGAATTACAATACTCTAGTTATTGTTTTTTAATTATTGGTCAGCTTATTGAGTGACTATGCGAATTTTGACCATATTTAAGTAAAATTTAATGGTAGCCATTTTCACTTGAAATATACTTTTTTTCGAATCCAACTATGGTAACTTTAATTAAATGGAAGTTAATTGACTTTTCTTTGAAAAGATAAGTTCTTAAAAAACTGCTTTGCATTTTAATAATAAACTATAAGTTTGAGCAAGTGTGGTCAAGGAACTTGACTGGTGCTGAGAATTTGTCATTACAGTGTAGATTTGGCCTAAATAAATGAAAGATGCTAGAGAGAGAGAGAGAGTACAGATTTATATTATAACTCAAAAGGCATTACTATATACCACCTTTTTTGCTGTAGTTTTAAAAAGATTCGTTTGCAGCTATAGATCAGAAAATCATTCAAAACGTGTTTTATTATTATGTTTATTTATGTTAGCAAAACTGTTTAAGGAGACAACACGGATCTATCTAAACACTGTTGTCGTGAACAGTGTTATATAAATATATATGTGTTTATATATGAACGATGTTAGGTAGATAGATAGATATCACTGTTAAAATTTAAAAAATCCCTCAAAAATCAAAATAATAATAATAATAATAAAACTCCAAAACTTTAAAAAAACCTCTTTCACTTCACCAATATTCGTTGCATAAAACAACAAAATTAAATTATTTTCACTATCACCTACCGACATCCAAAGCTGATTTTGTTTACCAAAGTCCACATTACTGCTACAACAACCATATTTCATTTTAACTATGCAAACTATAATCTGTGTGTATGATTCCTCCTCCTCAAGAGTGATGCATGTGCTTTTGTGCACACTGATGATTCCTACCAAAAGTACCCAGTCTTGAATCTCCTCCTTTTCACCTTCTTTCGCCAAAAATTTTTTTGACTCTTTATGTATCTTTCATCTGCTGTCTCAACCACTTCCTACTTCTGAAAATCATTCTGACCTCTTTGATCTTTGCATTCTTATCAGTGAAGCTTGATTTCCTGCGGGCCAATTACCTTAACCGTGAAGTCATCTTCACGTTGATGATTTTAATGTTCACAAACCAACTCCCGCTGGCTTTCATTTTACAATTACACGACCAAGCTGGAAGAGATGCTTCTCTCTGCTGTAAGCATTTACCTAAAGAAGTGATTCACCAACCGATCAGAATACCTGACAATCCATCCACCCAAACGAAGCTCAGTATCTTTTTCTTAACGAGTTCTCCTTCCAGACACGTGACCGCTTTTCTTGGTAATTCATATCCCAATCCCAGCCATGCTTATCGCTAGTGAAAATTCCACTTCTCTTAACCATTCACAACCTCATATCATTTGACACTATAACAACGCCAAGTGGGAAGATCTTCAAGCTTTTATTCCACCTTTCCCTCTGTTTCCATCTGTTTCATTATCTAAGCCAAGGTTTTCCAAGTGTGACAGGATGGTCAAAAAAAAAAACAGAGAGAGAATATCTTGAGACTAAAATTCATTCTTAATACACAGCCTACATTGGAGACCGAAACACATGCAGAATAATCATTACCGGATGCTGTCTCACTTTAAAAGGACTAAATATAAAAAAACTCGCTTCCTGTGCCAGTGGCAATCGTGTATTCTGGTCAGTGTCTGGCGCAATTTCTGCTCCCTCTGTGCTCTGGTCTCTCTCTCTCTCTCTCTCTCTCTCTCTCATACACACACACGCGCGCGCGCCTTGATGGCAATATTGCGACGACATCACCAAAAGTTAAAAGTTAACTTCCTGGCATCATTCTTCTCATACAGCTTCTTCATAGATGACCCAAGAAAATCACTCCCATATTTACATGTGCTGCCAGAAAGACGGAAGAATCTTGATCAGCCTAGATACCAGAAAAGGTATTGATCGTGATGGCATACCATCAGTTATACTCAAGAGATATGCTCCTGAACTAACACCTTTCCTATGTCATCTTTACACTAGGTATTCAGTCAGCATCCACATTGCGACATGGAAGCAAGCCGATATATAACCAGTTTCAAAGTGAGACAAAAGTTATCAAACTTTCGAACTATTACTCTTACATCAGTGCTGTATAAAGTAATGAAGAAAAATCATCCACATTCAACTTCTTCAACCAATCATTAACCGCAATATAGGTTTCGCCAGTCACTCCTCACTTACATCGCCTATCTCTAGACACATTCCATGGAAAGGTTTGGAGAAACCTGTGCTCTTGCACTTGACATTTCCAAGGCGTTTGATAGGGTTAGTATCGAAGGCCTATCAGAAAATTGTCATCTTATAACTGTCTTTCATCTTATATAGTCTGTCCTTCACTTTTTTTTGTAATGCCATTGCCTGTTCTTTCCAGGTCGTTTTCACTGTATAATATATATATATATATATATATATATATATATATATATATATATATATATATATATATATATATATATATATATATATATATTATACAGTGAAAATTGCGACATGGAAGTATGTGTGTGTGTAATATATATATATTACACACACACATAATATATATATATTACACACACAAGTAAGTGTGTGTGTAATATATATATATTACACACACACACACATATATATATATATATATATATATATATATATGTGTGTGTGTGTGTGTGTACTTTTGATACTTTAGAATCACGATTTTGTCTTTTTATTGCAAAAAAAAAGATCTTAAATCTTTCCCCTTTACCTTTGATAATGCTCAACTCAAGTGAAGTCCAGGCTTCTAATCTCTAGCTGATACTCCTAGCCTTTCCCAACACAAACACATCATCACTTTTATAGTATTCTCTGATTCCAAAAATAACATTAAAAAAACTTAGCATTATTTTTTGTTCAAGGCGTTACTTTCTATCTGTTCAGCTACTACTACTTGCTCTGTACAAATGGCAAATCCTTCCAGCTTTGTATTACTGCTCTCACATTTGTGATGAGAGATGTATTAGGTGATGCACCTAATACCCCATAATGCTATTCAGAAGAGGACAGGTTTATTCATATTAGTTTTTTTTAAGTTCATTACATTTTATTCTGATTACAAGATTCATTCTGTTATGGTGAATTTAATCCTGTTATAATTCGCTATAATCTGATAATCAGACAAAGCATATACAACATGGTACAACGTCAGCTGTATATACTATATAGAATTTATTTGTTATAAAAATATTAAAATACAAAGTGTATTTTTTTTTAGAATTTGTCCAATTAAATTTTGTACTCCGATTATTAGATTCTTTAAATTATGAAAGTTGAGGTGGTTTTTAAACTTTTTAGAACTGCTTTGAATTTCATAGACTGTATTGTCATTTTCCCCGGTGCTAGTTGTAGAATATTAATTCAAACGCTTTCCTCTGAAATTCAACTGAAGAAAGAAATTAATGAGATCTGAACAGCAAATGCTTTATAAAGCGAAGAATAAAATATCGATTTGGAAATTGTATTCACAGTTCTCAAAACAATGGAGAGTTCTTCCTTTCTTTCGCCAAATCCAATCACGAAATGGTTAGAAACGTTAGATACTAAATATTTCATAAAAGCCATACAAATTCCAACAAAATCATTCAAAAAAAATGTCTTTTTATTTTAGATATCCTCTAAGTTATCCACAAGACTAGTGTAAAAGTGTACATTCAACAGTTGCTTACATATAAAACAGTCAGAAACCAAGTTGTTCACAGAAATGTAGCATGTTTACCGAAATAGTTGGCCGGGTTCATAGCGTTCTAAGCCTACATGCATTGAGTGTGAATACCCCAATGACATGAATGTCTTTAGGTAGTAGATGATTTTGATCTTCATCGGCCGATGTGAGGCCATATTTGTGATGGAATTGAAATTTGCAACCTGTTGATTGAAGAGTCGCTCTGCCAATAAAACTGGTCTTGCTAACTAGGTTATGCTGAATATCCGTAGGAAAGTTGTCTTAGTGCGTAAAATATCCTATTCATGATGAACAGTTCACACTTCTTTTTAGTGAAGACGTCAAAATCACAATAAAATCTCTACAGGATAGTCAGATCCTCCAGGGGATCTGTCTATCTTGTAGAGATTTTATTGTGATATTGAGGATCCCATGTCTTGTCGATGAAAAGTTACTTTCCAGATTCCGTTATACTGCTTCATACTTTTACGAGAAATATGCGGAGAATTGTCAAAACTTCCTGAGAAGACTTTCACCAATCGAGCAATATTCCACATGGAAATGCTGCCACTCCAAATGAACCAAACATATTCTGCATTTTACAGTCCCTTGTCACTATTGATCCAAGAGTTGTTTTAGTCTCGCGTAAATGTTCTGCATTGAAAACATTGAATGGCCACTCTCTACTTTTTTCGAACCACTTTAGTGTCACTATTGTTGACCTCGAATGTGACCGATACTGATCGGAGCCGCCATTTGCGCATCATATATACAATCGCAGATTGTCGGTTTTGATGTTTTGACAGTATTACCAATACTTTTCCGTATTTTTTGAATTTTATATAGAATTTATATCGATGAAAAGCTGAAAACGTGTATGTGCATATACAGTGTACGGACGGAAATCTATTCATATTTATTTTGGACCTTTATATGTTAATCAATTTTAATATTTCAAGAACTATATCAGTACATTTTCTTTACGAAAAAAAAAGCTATTGAAACAAGCAAGATTAATTACTGAAAAAGATCTTAATACCATGTATTAAAGTATGAAAAAACTGAGTATTTTAAGTAACTAATCCCAGTAATCAAACCAAAGCTTTTGAGGAGTAATTAACTTAATGCAACCATTATTATGAAAGGCTCGCCAGCAAATCTTTAGGTTGGAAATCTTTAGCACTTTAGTACCTTGATTGAGCTTAGAGTTTGTTAATTCAGAATCCTTGTTTTCAGAAACCAAGCATGGTTTTTTTCATGGCACTTTAGGATATCAGTTCGTAAGAGAGTGATGGCACTCTAACCAGCTACTATTAACAGACGTCACAAATTCATAATAGTGAGTTCGAACCGTAGATTTAGATGGAGGAATAACAGATTTTCTATGCTCGTCCATTCCACCAAAGCCATACACTTTTCTGCGTTAGAAAAATATCACAATGATGGTGAAAACTTAACACTGTGTGAAAAAGATCTAATAGAATCCTTGCCATGAAAGACCAAATTTAACCTGAACCATGCGGAGATGTAATAACCTGGTAATGGAGTGATTTAAAATATTGCCCTTCAGTTTGAAGGAAATGGACTCCAATCCTGTCTTTAATACAGGGAAATTTAATAAGAGTTTTTCATCTGAAGGTGATTTAGTCTGCCACCAGGGAGGTGATAGGATTTTCCTATTGGTAACTCTGGAAACTTTTCATCCCACAGTGGCAAAGACAACCGGTCGGAGAATACACGCATTTGTCTAGTTGCTTCTGCTGTAATTCAAACTAAATGAAACCAAACGTAAAACTTTCCTGGATGGGATGGAATCCTCAGTTTACCAATTTACTTTACTTTACCTTAAACTGATTTCTAGTTAGAGAACAAATCCATGATATGATAGGGCTTCACAATCTCAGGGTTGCCGCGTGACTTTCCTTACCTCTTTCAGTTATAACTCTGGAAATGTTTAACCTCTTCTGCTTTGTTGTAGATGGTAGTCCCCGTCCGTTAACCAGTTTATACGTCATCAGTGAACAGCTTTTAAGTAAAGTAAAACTAAATAAATTCTGTTTCGTTTAAAAAGCCTGAGACAGACCGTGTTCACAGTCCATCATTGAATTTTAATCTAAGCTAGTTTAGTTTCAGAATTTATGGTTGTGGCGGCGCCTAAGCTCTAACTGTTAAGAGCTTCCCCCTGTACTGCGAAAAAATTGTTTATACTTCGGCAGAGGCCCTTGTAATGTGAGGTCCATAGTTGTACCTTATTTAGCTTATGCGTAAATCGGGCACTTCCATCACAGGATACTATTCTTTTATCAAGTGAGGAAAAACAACAACTCTGTGTGGAGTTGTTGTTTTTCATTTTTATTGCCACCGTTCTTCAAGATGCACCAACGATTTTCGTGGATGTCGTTAGGTGGTAGATGATTTCATTGCCAGGCGTGAGATCATTGTGCATTTATTGGAGGCCTGAAGTAAGTTGTTTGAAATAAATGCCCATTTTTCCCTTCTAGACAGGATTTCCAAATTATCTAATATTTAGTCCACTCATGCTACTAATTTATTAAAAGTTTACAGTCTTTCGGGATTCGTCATCAATTTCCTGATATGTACCGTCAAGGGATGTTCAGGCTACTATAGCAGTATTCCATGATTAAATTTACATTACTATTAATCTCCTATGCACAATTTTCCTCCAAATTAGTGGTTACTTGTCAGTACTCCAATATTATCATACCTAACATTTCTTGCTTCTAAGGAAATTCTGTCTGAATTATCCTTCCTGCCATTTTGGCTTCGAATACCTGTTTTGATAACCTTTTCTCACCCATTCTATTTAAGTGGACATACCACCTTAGGTTAGCTCTGCTTACACATTCTTGAATGCTAACAGTGTCAAGTTCCTTTCTAATATCTTCATTCACAATTTTCAGACTATTGAACGGATTATGTAAGCATGCCTCTTTGAGATAATTGGGCTACGCGTGCTAATAGTCTGTACGTGTGGCTACAACCTGCCGCAGTCCAATGGAACTATTTAAAAAAAGCGCTATGCTCCAAGTTGTTAGCAATATTTAACGCTTTATCTTAATTTAAAGCACATATGGGTAACCCGCTGGCCGAATCTGGCCTTCTACTTCTTTTGATCCGGCCCTAGTTTATTTCAGTGAAGTTTGTCTGATTCATGGTGGGAGAAAACATGGTGTGTTCTACTAACTCACATTAAGCTGACGTCATATGATTTGCGCAAAACACACTATGTTTTCTCCAACCAAGGTCTCTTTCTCACTTTGACTAGCGGCGTGTGCGAACGTGTTACAACGTGTCAGTTCGGTACTTACGTTGGTGTTGTGCTTTGTTTAGTGCCTGCATTGATGTTATGTTCTGTTCGGTGCCTGCGTTCATGGTGTGTTCTGTTCAGTGCCTGCAGTGTAGAAGGCAGTTTTGTTTGACAGTTCTGAATATCGTTTATAAATTTGGGACAATGTCAGGGATTATTGCAAAAAAAAAAAGAAAAGTAGATGCAGAGAATCGTCAATTTCAAGACAACTGGACGGAGGATTATTATTTTATTCTGAATAAAGGTTTGCCTGTATGTTTGCTGTGCAACGAATCCGTATCCTTCAACAAAGAATACAACTTGAAGAGACACTTTACTTCGAGACATACGGATCACCCAAAAATCGATGGACAACTACGAAAAGTTGAAATTTTGCAATACGAAAAGATCAAATACAGAAGTTGAACAAGAACTTGGATACCCAGCAGCAAATGTTCAACAAGCAAAGAACGCAGCACCACAGCATTGTCAAAGCCAGCTTTGTGGTAAGCGAAAAAATCGCTAAGCATTCTAAGTTATTTGGTGAAGGAGAAATTATCAAAGAATGTCTGATGGATGTTGCAAGTATAATATGTCCTGAAAAGAAAAACGACTTCGAGAATATTCGTTTGTCGAGACGTACTGTTTTCCGACGGATAGAAATTATGGCTGATGATATCAAAAAACATTTAAAAGAAAAGATTGCTAGATTTGAAGCATTTTCAATTGCTTTGGATGACAGCACCGATGCCTCCGATACAGCACAACTAGCAATATTTATTCGAGGAGTTGATGCGGACTTCAACATCACAGAAGAATTATTGGCGTTTCGGCCGTTAAAAGGAGCAACTACCGGTGAAGATATATTTGAAACAATCAACACAGTCTTCGAGAGAGTTGGGCTTAAATGGAGTTCACTATCTGGCATATTCACTGATTGAGCCCCTGCAATGGTTGATACACAGAAGGGATTTATTGGAATAGTTCATGAAAGAGCAATAGAACTACAGATCCATCCGGAAAATTTAACAAATTTTCACTGCATTATCCACCAACAAAATCTTTTTGCAAAATCGATTAAATTCACAAATGTTATGGAAGTTGTAGTAGCCAGTATTAACTTTATTAGGTCACGTGCACTTAATCACTGCCAATTTAAGGAGTATTTGGCAGACCTATTTTCGGATTATGAAGATGTGTCTTATAATTGTGAAGTGAGGTGGTTGAGTAAAGGTCATCATCATCATCATCATCAAATTCCTGCCATGTACCCTCAAGGGGTGTACAGGATATGACAGTACTACATGAAAAAATTACATCATTACTAACTTCCTATCTACAATTTTCCTCCAAATCAGTCTGTTACTTGTCAAGACTCCAACATTATCAGATCTTATATTTCTATCGTCTAAGGCACTTTGTACCGTATCAATCCACCTATATCTTGGTCTTCCTCTGGGTCGTTTTCCTGCCAACCTGGCAGAGAACACTTGTTTTGCTAATCTTTCCTCTCCCATTCTATTCAAGTGACCATACCATCTGAGATTAGCTCTGCTAACGCATTCCTGGATGCTGACAATGTCAAGTTCTTTTCTAATAGCCTCATTTTTAATATGATATTGCCATTGATGCCATCTGTTCACGCCTCTAATCTTTCTCAGGACTCTCATATCTGCGGTCTCTAGTCTTTGGTCAAGTGTTTTACTTCTGACCCAGCTCTCAGATCCATAAGTTAAAATTGGTTTGAACACAGTCTTGTATACAGCTAATTTAGTGTTCCGACTAATTTCTTTCTTATTCCATATGAATTTATTCAATTGACTTCCCACGATACCAGCTTTGCTGATTCTGTTGTCTATTTCTATATTTAGTTTACCATCTTCAGTAAAAATTGTGCCTAAGTAGCTGAAATGTTTTACTTGTTCCACAGGTTCTCCATTCACAACACAGTTGACATTTTCAATGATTCTGCCTATTTTCATTGTCTTTGTCTTTTTATTGCTGACCTTCATACCATATCTATTACAACAGCTATTCAATTTAGTCAGAGAATCTTGCAGACTTGTAGCGGATTTATTTAGAAGTATAACATCATCCGCATAAAGCAAAGAGCTGACATTAACATCTCCAATTTTGATATCAGGTTTAATACCACATTCCTTCATAATGTGATCCATATAGATAATGAATAACAGAGGGGATAATGTACATCCTTGTCTCACACCAGATTTAACAGTAAACCATCTTCCTGTACTTCTTTCAATTCTAACTGCTGACTCACAACTCAAATAAAGACTAAGTATTGCTTGATATAATGCCCCATTGACACCATATAACTGCAGCGTATTGAATAGCTTCTCTCTTGGCACCTTGTCATATGCCTTTTCCAAATCGACAAAACTTAAATACAGATCTTTGTTATATTCCCATGCTTTCTCCACTATTTGTCGTAAAGTGAAGATCTGATCCTGACAGCCTCTATTTGGCCTGAATCCAGCTTGTTCTTCACTAAGCTTTTCTTCCACAATTCTTCTCAACCGTTTCTCAAGTATACTTGCATAGATCTTGCCAGGAACACTCAGTAGGGAAATACCTCTGTAATTCTCACATTCAGTTTTATTTCCCTTTTTATATATGGGTACTATGAGAGCTCTACTCCAATCATCGGGAATTCGTCCCTCTGTCCAGGCTTTCTGAACTATGCAGTGCAGCCACTGTAAGACTCTTATACCACCATACTTCAGCATTTCTGGTCGAATATCATCTACTCCTGCTGCCTTTCCACATTTCAAGCCTTTGATGGCTTTTTCTACTTCAAGTATGGATATGTATTCCTGACTGCATGCCTGGTCAGTGTTTTTTATCACTGTGCTGTCATCACTGCTTGTTTCATTTAGCAGTTTTTCAAAGTAATTACTCCATACTTCAAGGATATCTTTTTCTCCTGTTTTCATTTCACCTTTATCATCTCTAATTCCTTTTACAGCACTCTTTCCTCCATTCCTAAGCTTCTTCAACAACCTCCAGAATATTTTGCCACCTTCTTGATATTTATTTTCTATATTCTTGCCAAAGTCCTCCCATGACTTTTGTTTAGCTAGTTTTACACACTGTTTAGATTTCTTACATTTGTCTCTGTATTCTGTAAGAGTAAAAGCTGACTTATTTGCCGGGAACTTTTGATATGCTTTCTTCTTTTCCTTCACTGCCTCTTTAACTTCCTGTGTCCACCAGGGAGTTCTGATTTTTTTATCTTTGCACACAACCTCACCACATGCCTCTCTGGCAGAATCAATCAATGTTTCCTTCAGAGTTTGCCACTGAATCTCCAAGGTTTGATTCCTGTTCTCAAACTCTTTCATTTTCTTTTCAATAATATTTCTGTATTTTAGTCTACAGTTTACATCTGAGAGCTGCTCAACTTTTATTCGCTTTAAAACTTTCTTACATGTTATTCTTTTCAATATGAAATTAATTCAATTTTATTCTGCTCAAGACTAAATAGTGATCACTTCCAATTTCAAATCCTCTGTACACTCTGGTGTCCTGCACCAGGGAGAAAACATCACTATCAACAATAACATAGTCAATGAGACTTTTCTTATTCCTAGCCTCTTCTCTCCATGTGAATTTGTGCACATTTTTATGTTGGAACATGGTGTTAGTAATAACCAGTCCATGTCCTGAGCAGAAATCCAACAGATATTTGCCATTATTATTAGCTTTGGTCTTTTCTCCAAATTTTCCCAAAATATTTTTGTATGTCTCACAATCATTTCCTACTCTACTATTTAGATCCCCAACAAGGACCAACTTTTCCTTTTTCATTGTGTCAGTTGCTTTTTCTAAAGCCTCAAAAAATTCCTCCACTTCTACCTTAGTAGAACCTTCTGTGGGACCATAGGCACAAATAAGTCTCATTGTCCAGTTACCCATTGAGTAAAGGTAAAATGTTAAAACTATTGTATGATCTGAGACAAGACATTGCAGATTTTATGGACATAAAATGAAACACAATTAACCAAGTAAAAGATGATGAGCGGGGTGTGTGATTTAGCATTCCTTGTGGATGTCACCGGATAACTAAACGAACTGAATCTTAAATTCCAAAAACAAGGACAATTGGTTCATGAACTGTATGACATGTCAGAGCTTTTTAGATTGTTGGAAAGTCAGATAAGAGCTAAAAATTGTTATCATTTTCCTACTCTAGCGACTCATAAAAATATCCCTTATAATTGTTATGGAGATGAACTGAAGGCACTAATAGAGCAATTTGATACAAGGTTTGCCGACTTCAAAAACAAAGACTCCACATTCGCTATATTTGCTCGTCCGATGGATGCTGATGTAAATAATGTGCCAGAAAACTTACGGATTGAACTTATTGAGCTTCCGGCGGATTTAGTACTAAAATCACAATTTAACAACATTGCTTTGACGAATTTTTATAAATTTTATTTGGTGGAAGAAAAATATGCAAATTTACGCGCCTTTTCAAGAAAAATCATTTGTCTTTTCGGCAGCACCTATATGTGTGAACAGTTTTTTTCGAGGATGAAATACAGTAAATCAAAAATTCGGATAAGAATAACGGGCGAAAAACCTCGAAAATTCTATGCGATTATCCTTAAATAATATTAACATCAATATTGATAGTCTCGTAGTTGAAGTACAAGGCCAATCTTCACATTAAATTGTTATGTCGTTCATTATATTATAAAATTTATGTAGAGCTTTATACCAAACACATTATATTATAAATAAATGAAATATGAAGTAGCAACTTGTTTTAATTCATTTAATATTAATTTATTTTATTTAATAATTTGGTCCGGCCCTTGACTCGGAGACAGAATGATAATTTTGCTCCCGAACTAGGAAAGGTTGCCCATGCCTAATTTAAAGAATCAAATTAAATCTTCTCTGGCGCCCTCCATTTCTGCTTCCACTTTTGATAAATAATCACATAATAATCTGCCGTACTTTAAAATCCACGATCTGCGCAGACTGGCTTTCCTGATCACAATTTTGGGATACGGTAGTTAGTCCTGTGCCTAAATATATATATATATATATATATATGTGCGTGTTCTTCTGACCGGTTATTGCAATATGAAAAACCCTCCCCATCCTATAAGATCAGCTAGCTCACCTGATTTGAAAAGTCCTGATAAAGGGTTTTCGCATCCTAGATGGGATTCCAACCATGATCTTTCTAACCGATTGAGCTATGAAGACCCAGTTTTTATACACATACACCGTTATTTTATATAATATATCTAAATGGTTCTATGACGTATGCATTTGGAGATTAATCCTTTAACTTTATCGGTATCTTTTTTTTTATGTTGGCCCCACGAGAGTTTGGTTGGTTATAACTTATAGTACGTTAATACCGTGTATGTATGGGATAATGCACTACTTACACAGTGATTAGGAATGAAGACGTTATTTTAATATGGCAGGGAAATTTTTCGAAACATATCTTTACAGTATATCTATAGAATAGATTACTACAAATTAAATCAAGTTCGCTTCACTGTGAATATTACGCTATATTGCGCTTTTCCATAAAAATTATTTACTCGTTAGGATTTTTATTTCGAATTTTTTTACTTCCGTTACTCCCGATGCATAGAATCTAACGCATTATTGGCAAAATGCTGTTAGGTCTCCATTGTTTAGCTTATGCTTCAGTCTGGTAATACTGATTACTGATATAAAGATTACTTACGCATGTTTTTTCTTGATGAAATATTACTATGCATTATTATTTCCGACTTTAAATGTCTTATTCTGTAAATTTAAGCCTTTTAGCGAACAACTTAAGTCACGAGAAAAAAAATTTGGGGAAGCACTAAAATTACCTGTCTTTGACTGATGCAGTAGTGCTTATCATCATAATAATAGATATCATCTCGTGGACTATAGGCTCGTGTCACTTTTGCCACGATAGTGATAAGACTATTTGAAAAACACTGTAAGAATCATATTTTACATCTTCTGAATTTCAGTTTATAATAGAACATATTTGTAAGTTTGAATTTTGTTTTTCACAGTTGATATCTCTAACTGGGTAAAATGTAAATGGGATTTCTGCATTTTCTGCAAAATTAAATTATATTTACAGGAACGGTAAGATAACACCTAGCATATATTTCACGACCAGAGGGAAGGAAAGCTTAGCGAATTTATCATCCTGAATGAGACAGCATTGTTGTTTCATTCATGCTGAAAGAAACAATGATGCCTTCCAATCCATATTTCCATAGAAAATGGCCTATGCTAATATTTGAAGTCTAGCCACATAATAGATCAGATAAATAAGCTAATCAAAAAGACAAACATATTTTAGTGTTTTGATTTATTTGTTTTGTTCCAAACATGATATGAAAACACTGATGAAAGGGAATAAGTATACCATTTTTAATTCTTTATTTTTGTAAGAAAATCCAAAGGGGAAGAAGAAAGAAAGAAAGAAAATAAAGTACTTCCATATACCTGTAAGGAAGGTAGTTCGTAATCTAAAGCCAACGTCGTCTGGTTTTTTTCCAGTGCAATTTTTTCAGATGGATGTAGTAGATAACCATATCAGTTTTCCTGGCAAGTTCCTATTCACCCTGGGAAATTGTGGTAATTTTATCCCACAGCATTACGATATGTGTGTGTGTGTGTGTGTGTGTGTGTGTGTGTGTGTGTGTGTGTGTGTGTGTGTGTGTGTGTGTGTGTGTGTGTGTGTGTGCGTGCGTGCGTGCGTGTGTGTGTTCGCGCGCAACATCCTGCTATTATCGCAAGGTGATCCATGAATAACGAAGGGATTTAGACATTTAATTTTTTTATTTATTAATTATTTGTATTATTTTTGGTTATAAGGAAATACAGAACCTAGAGAGTTTTTTATTAGTTATGAAAACCACATCACACATTTTCCATTTTCGAGTTCACAATGATGAACCCTTTCTACGGCATACTCCGTGACAGGTGTTAATGTTTCTGGCTGCAGCGTCCTAATTTCTGCACAAATGTTCTCCTTCAGCTGTTGGAATGTCTGACGCTTGTTCACATGCGCCTTTTCCTTCAAGTAAAGGCGCATGTGAACCACAACGAAGAAGTTGGGAGCCATCAGATCTGGAGAACGTGATGGCTAATTAATTGCAGATCTTCGCAAAATTATTCGCTCGCGAAAAAAAAAAATGCCTCTTAGCTGTTCCATTCTCTCCGTTTCATTCTGGCCTTAGCGTTGCGGGCAGTGAAAAATCTCCGAAATAAGTTTTCAAAAAATCTCTAGGTTCTGTATTGCATTATAACAAAAAAATGGTTAAAAATTAAATAAAAAAGTTATTACCTGTTTAAACCCCTTCATGACTTATGGGTCACCCTGTATTTTAACATTGTTATTCTAAATTAGTAACAAAAAAGTCACTTTTTCCCTAACACAGGTAGATTTTGTTAGCACGATAACTATAAAAAAGAATATTTAGTTTTTAGATTTGTTTTCTTGCTGCATACATTTAACTAATCGATCAACAGTACAATGGCCTAAACTTTTCTATTGCAAAAAAGTAGTATTTTCATATTGATGCATGAAGGAAGTTGTGTTTTATCGATCCATAAAAACATTTCATATAAAATGTAAGCTCTCTTTACAGAAAAGAAGATTGGCTACAAAAAGTAAGTTATTTTTTTACAGGAGGTTGGCTGCAATTTAGAAGCGATTACTTGAATGACATAATTTTAAATCCTTACTTCCTGTTTTACGCTTACTCGCAGACTCATATCATACCATGCAGGCTATCGAAACCAGAACCAATAGAATAGGGTGGTTAATCCTTATTCCTGTAGTCTCCTCTGTCTGGATACTGTGTGCGTTTCTGATTACCGGTTTGCGAGATAAAAAGAACCGAGTTTTCATATGAGATCAGCTAACTCACCTTCAGATGAAAATTCTGAATAAAAGTTCTTCGAATCCAAGACAGGATTCGAAGATAGGCGCTACGTAGGCTTTCTTTTTAAATAATTATCGATATTTGATACTGCTGTTATGATCTTGCTCAAATTTCAGAGGGAATTGATATTCTAAACCAGGGCTGTCCAACCTTAGGTAATACAGGGCCGCATTAAAAAAAAAACAAAAGATTTATCCGAAGGCCGCATCCAATGCGTATCTAGTAATTTAGCAGTGGCGACACAACCTCGATAGCTGAACAAACGAACAACACTAATTGCGCGCTCACGTTCCCCGTGAGCACCCGGAGCATGTGCGTTAGAACAAAACAGTGTAAGAACGCTTCTTTGACACATCTAATATTTGAAAAACACGTGGTATATAGTGATGTAAAAACACCAAATAAAATAACCAACAACGAGATTATCGATTAGTAATAGAATTAAAATATCTAATAAGCATTCGGTTCAAATTGTTATTTTATTTTTTCGCTCCTGAAAATCAAAACCCACAGGCATGCGGCTCGCGGGCCATGTTTTGGACAGCCCTGTTCTAAACAATTAAAACCGTCATGTTAATGAAGTTTAAATTTTGTAATCACCATTGTACGTAATAACGCAGCATTAATACCGGTCTGATTGATCGAATGGATAGCGTCACTGTTCTCCAACCGATTAACTTGGGAATACAACCAGAAATAAACTTGATGATACGAAAATCTGTAAACCTATAGTACATTAGTACTGTGGGTATGCGGTTGTGGTTCTGGAGTTTGGAATTACGGCCCGAAGCATCTATATCTGTGAATCCAAACTCCAGAACCACAACCTCCAGAATCCCACAGTGTATTATGCCTGTAAATTGTGTGTGTTCCCCTGGCTGGGTTGTCTGTCCCGTAGAATGAAAAATCCGGTTTCAAAGGAGGGGGGGGGGACGCTTTCACCTCCATATGCGACTGGCTACTCACCTTTAGTAAAAAATTCTTATAAGATTCCTCGCTTCCCATACGGATTCGTACCGTAGTCTTTCCAACCAAAGGGCATCGCCGCTATCGACTAACCTACGGAGGTGCTTGTGGGTTAAATAATCCTGAAACGTTTTCTCTGAAATCTAAACGTGATACGTTTATAAGCCATTTCAGTTCTTTAATAATCAGGGTGTAGGCTCACACTTGGCGATGAAAATCAGCTTTAACCTAAAGATTTTCACAGACATCCATAACACTGTGGGATTCCAACCCACAGTATGTTGATCGGATAGCTAGTACAGAAGGTAAGCTTTCCACTTGACCAACTAGACCGGCTTAAGATCCTCTGAAATATTTGTTCCAATCGGATTGAAATGAAGAGGGTGGGAATTGTATGACTTCTTCACGTCGTATTGTTCAATTAATTTTTACCAAATTGCGAATATAGTTGTTTCTAACTTTGCTAAAGGTCTCCTAAAATGTTCAGGAAACCTTTACAATGTTATCAAATAGGGATAAAATGAAACAAAGTTACTTATTGTAAGGTGGGGTCTCTTCACCATGGACAGCTATACGGGAACATCGTTTGATCTTTTTCGACCAACATTCTGCTACTTCAAGTACTTGGCTTACTTTTTTAAGAGATAGCTAGGACTGTCATTTTGGTTGTGTTAGGGTAGTGAACAGTTTATATATTTTTCAGCAAATTTAGCATCTTAAAATAGCCGTGTTGGATTGCATTTTATTTATAGCTTGTGTTTATTTATTATAAAATAGAAATCGTTTTCAGCTCGAGAACCCTTCGAAATGTACTTAGGCAGATATGATAAAATATGATTGTTAGGTCAGATTAAATATGCGAAATATATTACGAAGCAGAAAACATAATGGAAAAGTGGCCTAAAATGAAGTGAGAAAAAGCATAGATCATCTGAATAGGTGAAATGAAGAGTACGATGTCGTAGATGATTATGATATTTCTGTGAAAAGGAACCTCCGTCTGGAGATTCAAACTGATATTCGGTGAAATATCTCTTATTATGTGCTTTTAGAGAGATTCAAAATCGGAAAACTCGAAGAGAAAGCATGCTTGATAAAACGATGAGATCGCGTTTTATCACATATCCTGGATCCTCTATGGACGATAATTAAGTGGTATCAAATTTCCACTTCAACTTAACTTTATTAGAGGTTTCGAAACCAAGTCTGTTAATTGTCTAGTCACTAGCTGCATATATGGATAGATAATGTATAACACTAGGTACTCCGGATCCCATTGTGTCAGTGTTACTGATATTGCATCTTGTAGTAATTTATAATGATGTAAACATCAGCCAAGACCTACTCGCGCTGCAATAAAATGAATGCAGAATAACAGTTCCATTAAAATTGAAATGTATCTTGTGATCTCAAAAGCTCATAATGAAACTAGTCGATTTGCTTAAATCATATTTGCCCTTCAATACATTTCATGGTTTAAACTGTCTAACAGCTGACTTTTAAACTAGCCAGTACGTAATTTTAATAATTGAACTCGTGGCTAAGTAACAATGCATCTTAAGCGGTTTACTGATGTTTTTTTAGTCTTTGCATTAAACAGAAGATTGTGAGTTCATGGACATTATGAAATAGACGTGTTTATTTACTTTTTCATACAAATAACAAGATTATAATAGCAAAAGTTAAACAATTGTAACATCATTTCATCTGTTGCATTTTCTGTTATTTATTCACTGATGCTAGCTAGATTAGAAATGTTCTAACAGTTGCATAATATCATTGTTAAGTTAAATCTTACTTCATGCTTTGTAATTTTTATTATAATAACCTCAATACGTTAGAATTATTAAAGTGGTTTAGTTCGATTCAAATTAAAGCTGGGGATCTAATTAGGGGACAATATTTTCTGTTACAAGCAGGATAGAACAACAACACACGCAATTTAGATACGAAGTACGCTGACCTCTGCGCCTTAGTTGCGTTGGCAATAAATTAGAGTAACCACCCTAAACTCTTTTCTGTTAATTGCGTGTATTCTCCGAACTTCTTGCCCGTTTCGGGATGGAAAGGTCTCGGTTTAATGGAGAAAATTCTTACTGGCTACGCAATATGAATGAGACTGGATAACTCAACTTTGAAAAGGCCTTATAAAGGTGCGTCCGTCTTAAAAAGGATTCGAACCCAGCCTTTTGAAGCCCAAAGACAAAGGTTGCATTATCCTCGCAACCTGTCTCATTTGGGCTCAGACAGAATTTCTTCACAGAAACCTTGGGAAATTATCTCGCAAAACAAGCAAACCTGTTGGAGAAAACACTCAATTAATACACAACGCATCCTGTGTGATACTGGGGATGTGGACCAGGTCGGGCGCAGTCGCGCCGGCCACCATAATCCATTGAGACAAAAAAATTTTAAAAATTCCCCTTTAAATTCCTTCAGTTCATAGAACGGCAGAAGTATGAATTAATGTTGAAACACAAAAGTCAGAAACTTTTACTGTGAATTAATCATCATCATATGCTGATTAATTGCTGATTAAATCGAACATCCTTGTAAACCCATACGGGAAAGTACGACACCATCTAATGAAACCTGGCATAACTTCTATGGTTGTATGCCTGGTTGCCGACTAAAATCCCGAGTTTCTGGGAGGGGCATTGTCGAAACCGACGATGCTCATTACCTACGGTTCCAGTCTCATTCTCCAGTAGTAAGTAACAATGACTTCCCTTTGGCAGCAAACTATCTAGTTATGCCAGTGAATGCATTCACCTCATAGCCTTTTTGTCTTGGCTGTAATCCTAACCAGACCAAATCTTTTGTTTACATGGGAAGAAAGATGACACATGGATGACAAAATATGACACATTTTATAGTTTTTTTTTTGAAACCTATAGGTTTCCAAACTTTTTTTTACTATTTTGCGATTTTATCTCTTATTTTACGATTGACTATAATAAGAAAAATTGTACTTTCACACTAGACCAAGGTTTCCCAAACTTTTTTTTTTCGTGTCCCGGTTATTTTAATACTTCATCTTCGTGACTCACTAAAATTTTTATGGCCAATGGGTAAATAAAACAGATTTGAATGTTCATAGAATTTTCGTTTATTATTATTATAATAAAGAAGAATTTACTCTTACAAAAATATAAAGAAATTAAATTAAAGCCAAGTAATTTATTAATGAGAAGTGTGATGCTGTTGTTTTAACTAGAAACTTCAGGTTTGGAGGAAAATATGATAACTTTATTCTTAAATGTGGTTCGACTTCCAATCGGTTTCTATATTTATTTTTTTTTAGAAAAACCAGTGTTGAAAATCCTTTTTCACACTTGTAGGTTGGGACAAAAGGCATTAGACATTTTATCGCTTTTTCTGCTAAAACTGGGTACTCCTGACTGCAAGACAGCCAAAACTCCATCAGTGGCATTGTGTTGAAGATGTCTTTAAGTGCCGTATCACACGACAGTTCAATTATAGATTCAATATCTGAATCCAGCAATTCTGTCTCAGAATCTGTGTTCACTGTAAAATGGTTCTTTATCCATGCTTTGTTGCTGTTGATTGGGGGGAAATATTCCTTCAGACTTGCCTGCAGTCCTAGCATATGTTCCTTGATAACAGCTGAAATCTCATCCGGCATGGAACTCATATTATACTATTTTTGTACTTCTGTTAGCTTTGTAAAAGATTTGTAATTCCCTGCTTCCACACGACGGGACCACAAATTGAGTTTTTTTGTTGCAGCTTCCACCTTCTCTTGCACTTTAAATACAGTTACATTGCTACCTAGTAATGCCAGATTTAAATTATTCAAAAAATCAAAAATGTCACAAAGGTAGTCAATGTTGATTAACCAATTGACATCATGAAACCTGTCTTTGAATTCAAATATTACATCCCTAGCCGTTGGGGGATGTTGGTCTAAGAACATTAAAACTTCATCCTTCATTTCAATAAATCTTAAAACATTCCCTCTTGACAGCCATCGCACCTCGCAGTGTAAAAGATGTTCACTCCCCATTTCTTTGCACAACGTAGAGAATATTCTTAAATTCAGTGGACGAGATTTTATAAAGTTTATAAATTGTACACATTCTTGCATAGTTGCATTTAAAAACAATGGCATTCTTTTGACGCCAGTGCTTCTCTGCGACCCCGGCATTTAGCTTTCGTGACCCGGTGCCGGGTCGTGACACACCGTTTGGGAAACGCTGCACTAGACAATTAAAACCATCTGTTACCAAGGGTCGAAGCCTGATGGTAGGTAGTTGGTCCACCTGATTTCGATTGCTCAGTATTCTTAGCTCGAAATTACCCATGTTTGAAAAAAAAAAAAAAAAAAAACTAACTGAAATTTAAATATTATATACTAATACGAATATTAACAAATTTTCTTTACTTTAATAACATTTTTCTTAATTGTTTTAATAAAAAAGCAATTAGGAAAAATGCAGTTTCCATACACACTTTGTTACCGAAACCACTCATTTTTCCATGAAAAATGAATAGTTCCGGTTACAAAGACAGATATGATTCAGGGAAAGGTAAAGAAAAAGCACATGTCATGCTTGTCAGTAAATGTTAGACTACCGCATGGGTGGTCGGGAAATACTCAAGACAAAAGAGAAGAAGGTATCGATGAAGAAAACTAAAAGGAAGAAAGATGAAAGGTTAGACCTGTCAAAATAACACTACCAGACAAATAAGGTGACACTAAGGCCATTCATTATGACCGTAGTACACGGAAAGGGCGGAAACCCGCCGCGTGTCCTCAGCGGCTGGTATACTTGACTAAACAGAAAGCCCAACGTGGTGTTTACCTATGCCAGAGGAAACCAGCGGCATGATGAAAACGGAACACTCATGGCTAAGGTCAACACTAGTGGACTCCTCACTTCTCCACCTGATAAAAAAACTATTTTTAACAATGACTTTTTGAATTTTTGGCATCAGAGACACTCACTAATGTATCTGGCTAAAGTCACACTCTTATAGTGAAGAACCATATTTACGCAGAATAAGAAAGACTTCAGCATATGTAACCCTAAAGAATATATGTTGACAGGTTGTTTTCTATTTATATAATATACAAGTATATAAGATATAATAATATATTTTCTATTGTCAATCGATTATTTATATTATATCGATTATTAATCGATTATTTATATTATATCGATTATTTATATTATATCGATTATTTATATTATATCGATTATTAATCGATTATTATATATTAATGAAAGATGGTATTATATCATTTTTGTACTCGACTATACGATGTTTATATATATAAATCCTGCAGTGTATATATAAACATTTAAAACAGTGGTTTTAAACAAATTAATAGTATATGAAAAACACAAGTGGGATAAGTAAGGTTTAGGTAATCTAGGTATCCTGCTCTAGAAGACTAGACATGGAACTTTGTAAAGCCACTTCACACGTCCGATAAGAAGGATGTCATTTAACATTGGGCGAAAAATTCATTTGTGACTTAACATTCACAATGATCCATGCCCTAAGCGGGATTCGAATTCACTGACTTTTGGTTGGCAAACTGAAATATTATTCGTTAACACTGTGCATAAATAATTTTCATCTAAAATCTTCTGGACTAGTGAATTAATTAATGCGATCGTTATTATATTACTTCTGAAATTTGTTAATGAAGCTCCTCTTTTTATTAATCGAGATAATATAATAGCAAGCTTATTGTGTTTAGGAGCTTCCCTATTTTTTGACCTCGTTGACTTGGACCCTGTAATTTAATGATTAAAACCTGAAATCCTGAAATGTGTTTCACATTCTAAGAAATGTGAAAGAATGAATTCTGAATATGACGCTATGTTTGAAACGGCTCCAACACCTGGGTTAGAATCCCGTCTATAACGCAATGAACCGTTATCAGGATTTTTCAGTCAAAGGTGAGTTAGCCGGTCTCATATGGAGGTGGAGTGGTTCTCTCCAGGAATTTCTCTTCCCCCAAAAGGGGAAAACTAGCCACGTGAATACGCGTTATCTACAGGTAAGATACTACTGGCAAGGAAGGCAACGGGAAATCACCGTGTTCTATAATAATTTCCTAGCAGATGTGTGTATTGTGTTTCTTCTGCTTCATTGCTAATTTAAACTTAAACGTTCAGAATTTTCCCTAGTCCTACTTAATACAAATTAAGTAGATCTGGCAGTAGTAATATACACTGCCTTGCAAAAATAACGCATTTCCTATCGAGTTGTGATACAAACAGGGCCATAACTTATTACGACAGTTATAGCGTAGCATGAAGTTACAACCACAGCAGGAAAAGCAAAGCAAGCAAGATGATCAAGCGCTCTTAAGTCACCTTACCTTACTTGGTAGCCATTCAATGCCAGTCAGCATTAAGTGGTTATCAATGCCTCAGAGCTCTAGTAGCTATCGGCTATCTTAGCCACTGCTGCTATAGTGCTAAAAGCATCTACAGCCGTAGATGTTTTTAGCAAGTTTAGAACCAGAGGAGAAATTACTAAGATTGTTTTTTTTTATTTGCACGTTTGTAGTACTAGTTTGAGAATACTCTCTATATCAACTTTTTTTATACTACTCATATATATATGAAGCAGCACCATTTACCATTATCTTGTTTGGATAACCTATACTAGAATAATTAATTTCTGTAATTGTTTTAATATTTCTCATTATGTTTCGACTATTGAATTATTATTATTTTTTGTTCTTTCGTTTGTATTATTTTAACAGTCAAAACTGTTAAGTTTCACTAAATGTGTATGCATCTGTTACATTCATTTTTCCAGTTGTACGTACGTGATTCCTTTGCTCTGGATGATGGAATTTTATTCAAAGTTAATATTCAGGATCTGTGCTGAAATTATCTAAATTTTGGTTTAAAATGAAAAACGAAATTATATACTACAAATGGCATTAAATTCTTATACACTATATAAACCAGAACTAAATAGATTCATTTTTAATGTGAATTCTACTCACGAAAATTTGCAAACTTATCTTACATGAATTGGTGGTCTAAAAGTTAGGTAATCCAAAAACCTCCACCTAGATACGAAGCATGGAACATTTGTAAGCTTCAGCTACCGAATAAACAGGTTGTTGGCCTCCTATCTTGACGATGAAATTCATCGACCAGTTGTAATAATAAAGAATGTCACTATTGCAACACTTAATGATTTTTCTGGGATCTCTTTTATATACTTATTATATAAATTATTACTATTTTAATAACTGTAACATTTTAATAAATATCTCAGTTATATAAGATTAGTATGTGTTGATTCTCGTATAAATTACTGGTGATATGCTTTTATAGAATTCTTGAAAATTTTAAGAACCTGTTTTTGTCGAGAAATGCGTTAGCATTTCACATTTCATTTTTTAGTAATTCCCTTGAAGCAAAAATTTATAGCGCAAATATGTTGAAAACGCGCTTTATTTTCATATATTTTAAGGTAGGATTATTCAAACAATATTGATGAAAGTAAAATCTTCTCCGTTCACTTTTCGCTTCTTTACCGCTCCTCCCAGCATTCTTTTCTCCAGCTGGCATTACATATAAGAGGTTTCCGTCGTTTTTATCAGCTTCGATCGTACTCCTCTTCCATTTCATTTTTGTCAGTTTCGTCCAGTGTAGCCCCCAGCCTGTCCTCTGTAGGCGAAGTTTTAGCAAAAATCTATTGAAAGTTAAGCGAGAGCTGTCACAACCATAAGAGTTTGTTTCTGAATTTTTATTAGCCAATTGAAGATGTTAGTTCACGCATCTGCACTATAGAAAGAGTCGTCATGTTTCCAGTATTTATTTCGACGAGTAAAATATCTGTTAACTGAAGCTTTATCTGCTAACATTGCTGACATCCTTGTCAGAGAAGCCCTTGGTATATATATATATATATTTATTTATTTTTCAATCTCTTATGTATAAAAGTAAGAAATTGTAAAATTTTCTTTCGTGAATTTGTGCCCTTTTGTTAACTGGATTTCAGAAAAAAAAAGTTCTAATTCATGTATACCGTTGTCATTTCATGAAATAATTATAAAAATGCTTTGGGTTAATAGTATCATGCATAATGGTAAAGTGGAATGCGTTTTTCCGATGTTATGGAAGAAATACAAGTTTCTCTAACTTAAAATAATTGAAATATTATAAGAAATATTGTAAAATGTATTTCTAAAAACAGTTTCAAATATAAAATTTGATGCACAATTTTTAATAAATCTCTTGCATTTGAAGATGAAAATCAAGAGAGATTTGAATCTGGAAAGAATGCGATATCTCTTTGTCGATGGTTATTTTGCAAACGTGTCTGCAGGTTTTAAAATATTTCATTAATGAAGTTGTAAAATCTTTCTTATTCATACATCATCACTGGCACTCAGAAACCAACTTGACTTCCGAATCTTTAATTTATTAAAATATGGTGGTTAGTTTTATACCTGTTTAAATATATATTTTGTCTGTGAACTGCATGTGCCGCATGCAGTTCACAGACAAAAAAGAACTTTCGTCACAGACAATGACTTAGAGTTTCTCGAATAAAACCTTTAATCCCTATCCTTTATATGACACCATTAACTCATTTGAAAAGCTTTATTTTGCGGTATGATCAAGTGATCATATTGCAAAATGTGTGTGTCCAATGCATTGATAAAGAAGAAGGGGGGACAACTTTATCACATTCTTTCCTGCTTCCTGCTAAATTTGGCGTGTCTCAAGTATCCCCCTATCTTTTATACGTCTATCTCAATGAACTTTCCTCACTCACGACAAATCGTCCATACTCTTGCTAAGGATGCTGCTTTCATCGACTTCCACGGTCGCTGTCATCGTGCTTAGTGATATCTACGAGGGTAGTCTGTAACGTTCTAGGCCTCGACCATAGATGGCAACACTATCGGCACGATTTTTTTTCTAAGTTGGTACATCTGTCATAAGCATCCATGTGAAATTGCAATATCACGTACTTTGTTTTATACAGTTGTCTGTATCACTTGAAATGGATAAAATTGAGTATCGTGCGGTTATAAAATTATTTGTAAAAGAAGGTTTAACGCCAAAAGAAATTCATTCGAAGTTCATAAGTTTATAGGCACTCTTCTCCTTCGTTTTCGACAATTAAGAAATGTGCTGCCGAGTTTAAATGGCCGTACCAGTCTTGATGATGATCTACATGAAAGATGTCCAAAAAGTATAGGACGTGAAGGACGTCCAGAAATCATTGATCAAGTGCACAATATGGTATTGGATGTCAGGCGAGTCAAAGTGCAGGAAATTGCTGAGACTATAGGCATTTCAAAAGAACGTGTAGGATATATTTTGCATGAAGAATTGCAAATGAAAAAGCTTTGCGCAAGATGGTTGCCGCGCTTGCTTACAGCAGATCAAAAACGCACTCGCATGAAAATCTCTGAACAGTGCTTGGAGCATTTTAACAAGACTAAAACTGATTTTGAGATGAGAGATGAGACTTGGATTCACCATTGCACACCGGAATCCAAACAGCAGTCAAAACAGTGGACAGAAGCCGGTTGTTCAGAGCCAAAGAAGACAAAGTCAGTTCTATCAGCAGGAAAGTTCATGGCATCCGTGCTTTGGGATGCTGATGGTATTTTGTTTATTAATTATCTTGAAAAGGGTAAAACAATAACCGGGGAATATTACTCCGATCTTTTAACCACACTAGACGAAAAAATGCGTCAGAAGAGACCCGGTTTGCAGAAGAAAAAAAAATCATCTTTCATCAGGACAATGTACCTGTCCACAAAGGTGTTTTGGCAATGGGAAAAGTAAGGGATCTGCACTATGAATTGTTGGAACATCCATCTTATTCCCCAGATTTGGCTCCCTCTGACTTCTATCTCTTCCCAAAAATAAAACTCTTTCTCGCTGGTCATCGTTTTTCTTCGAATCAAGAGGTGATTGCAGCTGTATAGGGTATTTTGCAGATCTTACCTTGAACCACTACAGGGAGGGGATAATGTCGCTGGATCATTGCTGAAATAAATGTAGTAGTCTTAAGGGAGATTATGTTGAAAAATAAAAATAATTTTGAAATTATAAATTCGTTTTTTCATTGTTAGGCCGAGAACTTTTCAGACCACCGTCATAAATCTCCAGATATGAATATTTTGATATTTTGCTTGTATTAACAGTGACATAAAGAATTTTGATTTCAAAAACTTTTTTTATAAAATTCCTAATCTGTTGTATCCACATTTATGGTTTTATAACATGTGTCTTAAATTCCTTTATTTTGTTCAGAAGTGAGAGGAAGCCTACCATTCTCTATTGTACGCATGTATTACTTTGGTTCTATGGCTTTTTTAGGTATTTTAGTGGACATAATTCAAATACGCACCTGGCATCCATAATCCTTTTATTATCCTTCAAGTTGTTTTTATCAAAGTGCAACAAGTTCTCATCTATATCATCTGATATAAAACCAGCTGAGCTTTCGATGGCAGGTTTGCTTTCCACATAACTGTTTTCGCTTAGTTAATTCATTCCGTTTCTCTGTTGTTGACTGAAGAGCACTTTCTTTAATATCTCATTTATCGTATCTGAAATAACTGGGATTACAACCCAATTATTCGTACTGATTATCAATGTTTTTTTCTTCTCAGCCATTCACCTGGATATCATATCATATTGGATATCATATTATTGCAAACTGTTATACATGAATGCAAATTTTTATAACCTCTTGTGTATGTATGTGGTAGGGGAGAACTAGATACAATTACTTGTTTAGCGAGACATCAAGATTGTTGTTTATATTTATAATATCAGTCTCAATGCTGATATTCGAAATAATGGCAACACGTTGCATTTTGTAGTTAAATTATCTTAAGAGTATGAGCCTGTTTCCTCTCCCATGTCTTGATCATTGTATAGTCCATAGCTATCCAAGATAACATAATTAGCAGAAAGCTCCTTCGGTGTTCTCCTCTCACTAACCCATCCACGCCTTGTATAATATTTACATTTCTTCGTGTATAGTTATGTGTTTTTTCAACCGGAATAGTGTGTGGAAGCCATTGTTTTCTATAAAAAAGAAATATAGTGAATTTACTAATATTTTAAGATAGTTCTTATAAAGTCAAGACGTTATGCAAAATCTTACAGAAAACAAGACTTTAAAATTATCCATAACGTGTAACTCTTATCCTTTTGAAATAAACAACCAGCTATCGAACCTACTGCGATGGCAAAAGAGAGCAAAACTCTGCCATTGCTTAAGGGTGTAGTGCATAATAAACAGCAATATCAAATTACAGACTATTTTGCGTTTCTGAGGTGACAGTTAAGGTTTTCCTTAATTATACCCCCAGAACAGGATAAGGTAGATGCGGAAAGACTCTGTAAAGAGGTTATTAACAGTGGCGATTTATGTTTTTTTTTATTTATATTTATATATATGTGCGTGTCGAAAAAGTGTTTATATATCGAATGTGTGTGTGTGTGTGTGTGTGTGTGTGTGTGTGTGTGTGTGTGTGTGTGTGTGTGTGTGTGTGTGTGTGTGTGTGTGTGTGTGTGTGTGTGTGTGTTGATTAATTGATTGCCTTCATGTTATCAGATTTTATTATATATATAATGTATATAACATAAAATGACCGTTGATTTCTTTTGTCAGCATTTTATAATATGTTTACTACAGTGATGGATACGAGGATGCGTGTACTGGACATTTGCCAAAGCATTTGGCAGGCGACCATAGGGTTTGATTGATAAGTATGTATATGTGTGTGTGTATATTTGTTGCATCAAATGAATTTCTATAGTATGTTAGTTAAATGGATAAGAGACTGACTTTCTGTCAAATGTCAAATGGCTGTGTATAGAGAAGCAGAATTTCAGAGTAGGAGAGTCACGAATGGAATGTCATACGGTTATGTCTTTGGATTGCTGATTTCTGTTTTAAACTGTATGTTAGCCTTGTATTTTAATGATATTGTAAATGATATTTTCAGAGAGATATTCAGTTTGCAAATTGTGCAAAATTTGTCAAAAGCTTAAAGAGCGATTCAGAACGATTTAAATAGACAGTGCAGGGAGATGAGTGAGGATTTTTTTATATTAATCCTATACACTAGAGGTCGAGAGACCAGTGAATGCATCAGTGGCGTATGTGGGATATACAGTAGATGAGAACTGAGATATAAGTTTATTCAGGTTGTAATTGTTTGGGAATATTTCATGAGGAAGGTTGTTCCAGAGGACAGAGGCAGATGAAATAAAAGAAAAAGAGAAAAAACAGGTTCGGAGTATTTGCAGTTGTACAGTAAAACGATGCTAGACAGTTGCTGCTCTTGTTTAATGTGCAACAGAAAGTGGAGCAAAGATGGTTGTCGATTCACTGGAGCAGTGACCATGGAGGTAGGACACAGTGTTGAAACACTGCGTTTGTGGAGGTTGAAGTGAATCTGTAAAGGGGGGGAATCATCTATTAGCCTAATTATTCCCCTCTGAATAGCGTTTTAGGTGCACTACACCAAATATGTGAGCAGTATTCTAATAATGGGCGGATTTTGCTTTTGTATATGTAGTTAAGAGTTGGTTGCGTGTAAAGTAGCATCTTGGACGAAAGAGAATGCCTAGTTTTTTGGATGCTAAGGAGGCTAATGATGTGATGTGTTTATGCCAGGGAAGACTAGAGATAAATTAGTCCAAGCAAAACGATCTGATCTTATCTGGTGATTTTTGTATTACTGTAGGTAAGGTGGCGTTCTTTTGCATGAAAAATGCCAATGCTGTGTTTTGGTGATATTGAACAAGATTGTCCTGGCCTCATTGAAGGAATAGTATGTAGATCAATTTTAAGGTACTAGTTTTAGATAATCTTGTAGCCTGAAATGCAGATTATTTCTTGATTTGTCAAATGAGTAGGATGAGTGGAGAATACTATCGTCTACAAAGTTGTGAATAGGATTATGAATTGAAAAGCACTTATAAAAGCACTTCGCTTTGTAGACGGGATTCGAACCCCCTTTTACAACCAAAGGGCACCGTGATTGCCGACTAAGAGGAGAAAGGGAATTCAATTACGGATAAGATATTGAAGTAGTTAAAAAGAAAGAGAAATGATTAAATATACAAGTTAGAGCGAAGTACCGAATGGTCATACCTCCAACTGAGATTCTGAAATTAATGGTACATACAATCAAAGTCAGCATTAGGTCCATTGTTCTACTTGATCAATGAAATGAATAATGAAATCACAAATTTGACGTTAATATTTTTTGATAATATACAAGTGACAGCGACAAATTTAAAAGCTGAAAATCTAGTCACCATGTAGGCAGCAAAATAATCTAAAAATAACTTATCAGTGGGTGAGGATGAAAACTCAAGACTGTGTCAGATGTCAAGAACAAATAATAGTACTATCATATATGGTATTTCTTCTGGATCTGGCTCCCACTGATGAGACCTCAATAAAGGTCGAAACCGGTCTGAGTAGTGGTCCTCATAATGCATAGCATTATACCCTCCCGAAAAGATGTGTGCTTTTCACTATGGGATACTAAGGCGAATGATATGAAGTCATTAGCCTATATATACAAGTAGCACTGTCGTGAAGATACTTCATGCGCAAACTTTGTTTGCTTACACTTCGGTAAAGGGTTAAACCGACAATATAGTTTCTTGGAATCTTTAATTTATATATGTTATTTCGATTTATTTAATTTATATTTGATATTCCAACAAAGAGTGGAGCCATATGTAAATAGAGTAAATGTTACAAGAACAGGCAGGCTTTATGAGAGGTAGAGAACTAGAGACCAGAGAGTAAACATGAGAATAGATTATGGAAAGAATAAGATAATTTCAGAAAGAAGCACTTATCTGTTTCATTAAATATAAGAAAGATTTTGATTGCGTTGATTACAATAGACTGCGGATTGAAATGAGTGCAATGAGAATACCTGAATATCTAATTCTCTTGATAAGAGAGCTGCATGACAACCAAGAATCTTCAATAACAAATAGTTTAGTTTTTGAACAGACGTTGTTCGATTGGAAAACGGGGTTCGGCAGGGTTGTATATTGTCGCCCTATCTTTTAATATCTATAATAAATTCATTATGAAAATGGCTAACTTAGACAAAGACCCAGCTGGAATTGAGATTGGTGGCAGAAAAATTGTTTAAGATATTCAGATGATACAACCCTTATAGCAGAAATTAAGGAACATCTGGAGCGGCTGATTCTATTAGTAAACAGGGAAAGCAGCAAAGCCGGGCTTAATTTAAATAGCAGCACAACAACAGTGATGGCTTCTGGCAAGTTAGATGAAGTTATAATAGAGAGAGAGAGAGAGAGAGAGAGAGAAAATATAGATCGTTGGTTAATTGATCGTTAAAATAAAGATTGCCCAGAATAATAAATGACGGTAAATGTGTAGATGAAATTAAAAGAAAGATAGTCATGGGAAAAAAAAAACCTATGTTAAATGTGACAAAAATTATGAAAGATAACGGTGTAAGTAAAGCCACGAAAGTTAGAATTTTCAAATCAATGGTATTTTCAGTAGTGATGTATGGATGTAAAAGATGGATTATTAAGAAGAATGACAGAAAGTGAATTGATTCATTTGAATTACAGGAGTGGAGGAGAAGGAGACTAGTAAGAATCCCATGGATTATGGAAAGAATTTTAAGGTAATTTAATTCTAAGAATGACTAATAAGAAGGTTATTGTAAGAAGAATATAAAGACAGAATTCTCCTTTGAGGCAACGATTGCAAACTGAAGTTAATGTACTTTGGCCATATCATGCGAACAGATGAATCATTAGAAAAGGCATGTTGGGGAAGATTGAGGACATGAGAAGGAGAGGAAGACTGCAAAAGAGTTGGATGGACAACATAAAGAAACTTGCTAAGGAACTTACAATTGCTGAAATAAAAGACAAGAGGCCGAGCGGAATGGATAGCCTTTGTTCATGAGATCACCAAGAGAGGAAAACGACTGGATGGCACATACATTTCGACTGCGGTAAAGTAGGTAGCAGAACTTCATATATAATATATAGTAATAATTAATTAATTTGTTGGACTTTTGCCATTAGACCCAATAATCAATAATTAGACCTAATTTAGAGGAATATACCAGTTTGTATCCCTACTTAAAAATTGATATGATACGATAAAGAAAGCGCAATTGAAAACAATCTGATTAATATCTAGTTATAAGTTTCTTACTAGATCCTGTAATACTAGAAATCTTAGAAACACGTTACAATTAGTAAAAGTCCTGACCGAAAGTTACAAAACTGTCAAGGGATTGAATAAGTTGAATTACAACGATAATTTTACATTTCTTAAGAGTTGCGTATAGAGTATTTGTTATAGGTTAAATTTATTAACGTTGTTAGTTACTAAGAACAGGAAATATTCCTTAGTGAGAGAACGTTCATTTAGTTAGTTAATGTCTGATGATACAACGGCCGCGGGTCCCCTTACGGAGAAGTATGGTACCATCTCATGAAACGAATATTAAGCTATTGGCGGTAATGCATTTTTGTCTGTAAATTGCGTGTGTTATCCTAGCCTGTTTTGAAAGGAAAAGTACTACACTTCATATAAGGCCGACCAACTCACCTGATTAAAAATACCTGATAAAGGTTCCTCACACCATAGACGAAATTCGAGCCCGGGTCTTTTCCATCTAAAGGGCTCATCTAAACCAACTGACTAAGGAGGCTCTAGTGTTCAGTCATTGGAATAAACTGGAGACTATATAGTATGAAAACTGTAAACAAATGAAGAAAGATAAGTTATATTATTTGAAGGTGGAAGTTTAATGTCCTAGGACTTGTAGAATCTTTTTCAGGGTTTTCTAATTGAAGGTGAGTTAGCCTGTGTTATACAGTTGGGATAGTTTTCCCTCCCAGAAACGCAGATTTTTCGTTATGCAAACAGGCAAGCCGGGCATAAGACTACATTATTTTTTTTCTTATTCTAAAAATTATGGTCTAGTGCCTTAAGGACATATAATACCACGGATTATTATCAGTTTAAGATGTCGAGTATTGCTTATTAGTTTATGTACTTTTATTGTGAATGGTCAGTTTATGAGATTGGCAATGGCGTTTTGCTCTAGGATTTTATTTTGACATTGATGCTGTATGTTTTGTTTTCATTCGATTAAGTACTGGTATTGTTATTTTAGATGTATTTTTCCAATAACACATAGTAATAATTTAACGCCATCTCTCCGCCTTAATCGCATTACGACGTTCCGCTCATACGACCCTTTTCAATGACCTATGTCCAGTTATACGTCGCCGCATTCACCTATACGATGGTTTTTGCGAATGATGCTGTCGTGAATCAATCAATGTGAAGTTTTCGTGAAATATTTGTTTCTCGATACTTCTCTCTGTGTTTTGGTGTTTCGCTGTGAATTATGAACTGTTCATAACTATTATTTTATTTTCTTGTGGTTAATAATGACAGATAAAATTCAAAGTAAGGGTGCTGTGACGATGGCACTTCCAACACTGAGGTAGGTGGTAGGTTAAACTTACCTCAAATTCCTGTTGTTGCAGTTGTTAAAAAAAACAATGGTAAAGTTATTAGTGAAGTGAAAACTTTAAAGGTATAGATCAGCGGTTCCCAACCTGTGGTCCGCGATAACATGAGAGGGTCCACAAGAGATGCATTTTTGAGAACAAAACAAATATTTTATGCTACAAACAGCCTTGATGTACTACTACGGACTGTTACAGACCGACAACGCATTGTGGCACGATGTACATTCAATGTGTATGCCACATGTCGGTGTATTTTTACTGTTTACCGCATGAATTTTCTTTTTCGTTGTACAGATGGGTGCATATTAAACGTCAGATAACATCAGCCTTCACACTAACTAAAAATCAATGTTTTTAATTTATTGTAACCATAGATAAAATAATTTATTTTATTTATTCATTGCTGATTTTCATTCTTTTTTCACAAAACCTGTTTCCTTTTCTATTATTCCTAGTAACGGATGCAAAATGGGGAAAAGGCCATAATTTATGATAAAATTAGTCAACTACAATCCCTCTATTTTTCAAATTAAAATAGAATCCTTCCCTTGCAAATGTTTTGCGATCGCTGGTGCAGGTTGATGATCAAACTGATGGGCCTTTCCTTAATCCAACTATGAAGAATAACGTCTTCGTCAAACATTTTGCGTGTTTGACGTAACTGAATGCTTTATTTACGTCAAGTACGTACATATATATGACTGTTAAATACGCTATTAAACCATTACATGCAAGTGAAAACCATTATCTACAACTGAAAAAAGTAAAAAAGTGGTGATTAGCTATACGACAGTGGTCTAGAACCTAACGTGTCGTATGACCGGGGTATGCCTGTATATAAAAGAGAACAGAATTGTTTGGTTGGATTGATGGTAATGAAATTTTATCCTCTTAAATATTATAATGTTATAAAATTATACTAAAAAGTTTTACTATTTTCTAGCGAATTATATTGTTGCTAATTTATAACGGCATAGATTTTAACCTTCATAGTTATTTTGAAAACTTCAAAAAAAATCTAAATTGCATTTTTTGTAATTAAAAACTGAAAGTGTTCAAGTCATAAAGAGTCTCTCTCTCTCTCTCTCTCTCTCTCTCTCTCTCTCTCTTAGCTTGGTAGAATTTGTGACCTTTTTACCCCAACTTCGCAGGTGTTATATCTTTCATGTAGATAGACAAATAGAAAAACGTGTAAAGTCGGTATAAAACCATAGCGAGATCATTTTGAAGTAGATAAGGGAGTTCATCTTAAAGATCATCTTTCATTCCGACAGCCCTCTAACATTCCTTAGTAAACACAGTGACATTACTTGATAAATTGCTGTTCTTAACGACTACGTTATTTTTATCTTGCTTATTTTACTGCCTGCTAACTCAGGCAATAAAATATCATTTTCAGGTAGCTGCACATGGATTAAAGCCTGGAGTGCATTTCTTGATCTGACCATGGAATAAAAATGTAAACTTGTGATAGCAATTTATCCCTAAAGTTGAAATCTGTCCTTCTTTACCGTCTAGATACGTTAAATAAGACCCGAATGCACTCGAATATTTTTGTGCTGAATTTTATAGCACTCTTCACAAAATAATTTTGGAAAAGTTTTTTTCCCCCACTCAAAGAATGTTGATATTATTTCAGAAATTAGCATTGCTACTTTTTTTTAAAAAATATCCTTTTCAAAATATCTTAATGAGATTGCTGAAATTTATATGTAAATAACACAATAAAAAAGTTTTGATCAGAATCTACTATTAATAATGTTCCATTCAATTTGGATTTTTGTGTTCTACTTCGCCAAACATATTGAAATCTTCTAAAAAAAGTGCGAAAACGTTTTTTTGCTGTCATCTGGGGCGAAACTATAATTATGTTTCCTAAAATTTAGATTCAGAATTTCAAATTCATACGGTTGTCGTTCGTGTGCTGTTGAAAAATAAAATAACTTTGTACGGATTGGCCTGAATTTGTTGCGATGTTCAGTCATCATATATTAATATTATTACACTAGCCCACAAGTATTTTTAACTATGATCAAGACAAGTGGATTCTATGTGTTTTACTGTAGAATTTTTAAAAATAGATGTTGCTTCTTTTTTTTCCAGCATGTAAGGATTCTTTGTTTTATATATGTTAAAATACAAACTAGGTTAATTAGTATTGTTCGGTAATAATAAAATCAATAAAAAGAATTGTATTTTATTCCATGATTATGAACAGCCTTCTTTTAAACACTTTTATCTGTTTCTTATTGTAATTATAGTAAAACTGAAGTCCTTGCATATTTTAATGTAATTACCATAACTAATTATTAAGCAGATAAAATATTAAAACCATGTAAGCGTGAAAGTGCGTATAAATAGATTTTTCTACTTATATAAAGCGCTTCTTCACGAGTCTCCCTTTGAAGAACTGAACCATAGTCTCCAGTTATACTACATTCCATTTTTCCCTACGTGAACATTCAGGAAGGAAGTCCACGTAAGCCTGAAGGAAATGAATCTTCAGTGACGTCCTGGTCCCGGCCCCCAGTCTCTGCTGATAGCATGTAGTTTAGAAAAGTGTAAAATTCTAAAAATACTAGATAATTGATTAGTTACTTTTTTAAAAAAATTTAGAATAATTGTTTTTCTA
Source organism: Typopeltis vanoorti (assembly GCF_054136105.1). NCBI lineage: Eukaryota > Metazoa > Arthropoda > Arachnida > Uropygi > Thelyphonidae > Typopeltis > Typopeltis vanoorti. Next base: position 70,414,102 of record NC_143553.1, on the reverse strand, counting down.
TTCTGTTAAATAACAAAAGAATTGCGGGCTTCCATTTAGCAAAACCCTTTTCTAATCTTTCATCTTTCAATACTTCAATAATTTGAGGTTCAGAAATATATCGTCTTTTTCAGTTTGCTTTGCTTGTGAAAATTTTGGAGGTATACAGTTAAGTACTGGAATGTATGTCCATTTTGCCCTTGTTTTAACAAAGTTTTTCTTGAGTCCCAGATAATATGCGATGATTGCCAAAATTCTTGTGGTCTGGGGATTGGGATTTATGTTCTTAAGTTTACTGTTATAAAATAGTTTCAAGAAGGCCATATTTTTTCACATAATGTTCCTTTGTTGCTCTACTGTCTCATGTTATGTACAAATATTAACAACGTTTTTAAATCCCTCTCGCAATTGAGTTTAAATTAGGAGATATTACTTTGAGTGATAATGACGATAATGTCACTATAATTATAATTAATTGTATCACATTGTATTTTATTCATGAAATTTTTCAGTCATGAAATCATTCAAGATGAAAGTGGTTTCCTCAGACAAACAGCTGAATAATGTTTTTGCTAGTTTTCGGATGCAACGTTTTCAGCATTTGTTGTGTAAAATATTAAATATATACTAAAATGACTTGTTAGTAGATTGCTTCATGGTGTTATCTATCCTGGGTTTGAGAAACCAACGAGTTCGAATATTAGCTTTCATATCAGTCGAATCCTTAAAAATTATCAAATATCTTGCATTTAAGAAGCTTAATACCAAGTCTTCTTGTGAACTCTTACAGTTGTGATTGTGATTGAAAGCTAGCAGAGATTTTTATGAAGACTAGGAGTACTCCATTTACTTCATAGATTATTGTCCCTGCACAAAACTTTCAAGCATTGACAGTTGATATTTGCACGAAAACACTACACCGTGTAATATTTCGTAATCTTATTGGATACAGCTTTATTAACAGTTCTCGTATCTTATTATTTTTATCAACTTTGGATACATTTTGTGACGATTTTGTGGAATTCTTCATCAATATTTGTGCGACCTTTATGCAATAGAAAGGTCGCACATTCTATTGCACATATCATGTCTTTAATGCTTAAGTGACACGTTATCGAGCAACCGTAAGATTACTGCATTTTACCGTTGCTACTTCATATTTATGAGACAATGCATGATATGTATTGTTCATTGAGAAAATTGAAAATATACATTTTCTCAATGAACTATATGAAAAACAAGCAAACGCGCGCGTGGCGTGCGTGCGTGCGTGCGTGTGTGTGAGACACACACACACACACACACACACACACACACACACACACACACACACACACACACACACACACACACACACACACACACACACACGTTCTTTTCTAGATTTGCATCTAGAAAAGAATGCTTGAAACCTAGATGTTCTCTCTTCCATATCTTAATATAATTTTGGTCACCATGAGCGATCAGAGAAATTAAAGCCCATAGTTTCTTTGATTCTATTTTTTACAAATTAACTTGCGGCATTGAATTTTTTTTTTTTTTTGCCAGTTAACGTATTAATATAGATACTGGTAAAAAGAGATAGCAAAATACATTTTTATGCGAATTTACATAAACATGTTTAATAATTGTTCACAGTTTAAAAGTAGTAGGCTGTCTTTGACGAACCTCCATAACTTAGTATCATGGTGCAGCCATTTTCTTATAGAATAAATGATATAAAATACTATAATGTGCAAAATAATTTTAAAACACATCTACTTTGAAATCTCCGATAAACATGTTATTGCTACAATCACTATATTAGCTAAGACAGAAATACCAACAGAAATATTATTCTCATATTTCAGCTGTAGACTCTAATGATGTCTTAGCATGCATAATAATAACTGACGTAAACATGTTTTTCTACCGCGGACAGACATTTTATTCCACGATAGGATTTCGAGTTGAGAAATACTTTCCTAGTTTGCATTCAGAATCCTTCTCATAAACAACTATCTCTTGATAAAGAGGTACAATAGTTGTTTATCGTATAAGTTAATTTTTAATTCGCGTTGTACGAAACGCCTACTTCCAATATAGACGACTGATAGACTAACAGACAAAGAATTTACATTGAATATTCTGTTATCGTATTATACGCAGATAGTAAACCGATGTTACTATCTGCGTATTTATCTGACTGATAACAGATTTTGGACAGCATTTATACCTCATACAAAAATGCTATATTTCCAGTAGAATTCCATATATCTTGTAGTACAAGGACAGATATATTTCACTAGGAGCTTACTAACAGTAGATCATCAGTTATCACACTCTTTGGGATAGTTGATTTACCCAATGATGTATTGTTGTGTTCTTTTTAAATCTAAGGATGCATGAGTGTACTCCAAAGCATCGCTTTCCAACCGGCGGTACGCATATCCCCGAGGGTACGTGCTTGGCCATTCTGGGGTACACGAAAAATAATCAGTAATGGCGGAAAACCAAGTAAAGTAAACAAAGTATACATATAGTAAAGTACAAAACGTTAGTTATGGAACAATAAATGTCAGTATTTAAAAACAGCTATTTTAAAAACAAGGGGTACAATTTATAGAAATGGGTTTAAAAGGGGTACACAAGTGGGAGAAGGTTAGGAACCACTGCTCCAAAGCATACTTGCGACTCGTATACGAAATTTCGAAAATGAACTTTTTCTAATATATATAATAATTAAAAAAACTAATATTTTATTTAAAAATAAGATTTAAATAAAATAATAAACTTTTTTTTTTCAAATGTTAATTTTAAATGTAATTTGTAGAAAACCATATACAAAGGTTTTCTTAATCTAATCTTTCCTCATGTATAACATTAGGCAATTACCATCTTAATAACAGAGATATGATATCAGTGTATGGCTCATCACTGAAATCGTTGATTTAAAATCTGCCCCTCCCACGTTTTTTATGCAACTTATTCATGCATTTTGTAATGAAGCAGGCGTTCGTTTATTGTTATTATTTTGGACCAGAGAGTGTAACAATTCACGATCAATAAACATTGGGGGCCCAATCTCCCCTCGTCCCCTCCAAAAATTATGTAAATTTATTCTTTATGTTGGTATTTTAAAGAGATTTTTTAATAAAGAATATGCAAAAAAAAAGGGATATTCACGATCTTTCCTTTCCCGAAGAATATGTGTATAGAGACAAACACAGCTACATGTAAATTGCACCTTAATAAAAAAAAACTTTAAAAAATTGAAATGCGTAATTTTGGAAGCCTGCTCAAAAACAAAAATAATTAAACACTTATAGACACACGACTATCCAATTTGGTTTCATTTTAAAAAAAATCAAAATTATGACAAAAAAGTCGAATGAAAAAAATGTTAAATTCGCCTATAAAAGCGTCACATGCTCACCTTATTTATCCTTATTACCCTATTTAATTAATACAAAGTTTCCAATTCAAATTCGTAAATTTTTAGATTCACTCGTTTTGCTTTTGTTTGAAACCCTAGCATCACTTTTCCTTTTGAGGGTGCACAATAACTATTTAAAAACAATTAACTATTTCAAAAGTATGTATTTATCTCTTAAATTTGCTTTTAATAATAAGTATTGTTTAAATGTTCCGAAATCTCAAAACAGGCAACGTATATGTGTATATGTACTGTTAGCTTTTTTCTTTTTTCTTTTTTTTTTTTGCATACATTTTTCTTTTTAGTGGTACACGCACGATATATATCTTGCTATCTCGCATAATACCGTGCATTCTTGGATAACAGTTTAATCTTTTTGGGATGGTATTAATATAGATTTTGATGAAACAGTCCATAACATTTGAAGTGGAAACTTATTGAAAATCGCATAGACTGTTTTTTTTTGGGGGGGCGATGACAGATTATTTCATACTGAGTTTCGAACGTCACTGAACAAGGACAATAACCTCGGTGCAAGAGCATTATGGTGTACAATAACCAGCAGCTTGATGCCGAGAGTGCTTATTTCTTGTTTCGTATCTCTGTCACCACATCCTACAGAAAATTGAATGTGGTAAGCAGTTTCTAAATCAAGATATGTTGCTAACATAATCTTAATTTGATGTCATCTTCATGGTTTTCCTAATTTTCCTCAACCACTTAAACATTTTTCCTTACGGAGTGCTCGCATCCTATTTTTCTCCTCGTTATTTCTTAACATTTCCTTGATTCCCGTGTTTAACGCAGGTTTTTATATTTGCTTACAATTCAAAACGCCATAGCTACAAGATATTCCACCAGAAAGAAAATTGACTAGAAAATGCATCTAATGGGTGATTACCGCACTTTTCCTGAAATGTTGCCAATTTTTCAACTAACCAGTAAAGAAACCCGAGTTAATTACTTACATTTCAACATTAACGGAAAAAAGAACTATCTGATGTCACTCCTTATATTCTTCATCAGCTGGATTGTTGAATGAATATAAACTTTTTTTTTTGTATGCTTGAAAATACTCTGTATAAAATACTGTTTTATCCAGAGCGTTTTCTTAATTTTTTTTTCAAACACCAAATTTCTAGAGCGTTTAGAAAAATATTTACCTCTAGATCAATTTCACTTTAAGAGATGTGTCAGATAAGAGGAAATGGAACATTCCGTTTCTGAGATAAATTCCAAATATTGCATCTTTTGCACAAGAGCTGAAATGCGACCAATATCAGTGAATAATTCAACAAGCTTCTGATTATCAGTGGTTGCGGGGGGAATCTAAATAAAATCCTTCTTAAATTAAGAAACTAAAAAATAATGCTTTCTGCAAATGGAAATATTGGAATAAAACGAGTTTTCAGCAAACGCATTGCAGGAAAATAAACTGGGCACGTGCGGTTGCAAAAACCAATAATAGCATCTTTAGTATGCAATTTCCTGAAAATCGGGGATTTGAAATGTTGCTCTTTCCGTTTTCTTTTGTGTATTTACCAACTACGTGAAAAGCAAAATATTGGTTTACCACTCCTCTCCATGCACTTCCTTTTAAATTTGAAATTTCCTGTTGCATTTCTCTACTAGTTGAGCCATCGGATGTGATTATTTCTTTTATAATAAGTTGTTTGCAGACAGGTACACTAATTTATAGGCAGCTGAATAATACATGTTCCAGGGAAATTGGTTCCTTTAAAAGAGTTTCTTAATACGTGGATTGTGACCTATGATGAGGTGTAATTTAAAATTTTCTATATACATTAATGCTCTTTTGTTTTTTAAGGGCGACGCTGATGCGTACCTGTTCTGTTAGAGTTCTTATTATATTTTACTGCATGACAAAGGTCACAGAGCCTCCGTAGCTCAGTCGGTATAGTCGAAACCTTTTGGTTGGAAACATCTGGGTTCGATTCCACTCAGTGACGTGAGGAATTTGAGTTAGCCGGAGGTAGAAGTTTTTTTTTTCTCCCGGAAACTCGCGTTTTTCGTCCCTTAGAATAGACAATCCGGCTCCGTTAACACACGCAATTTGCAGTCAAAGATACTTAGATGCATAGAGGGTAACCGCCTTATCCTCGTATTACAGTTGTGAAGTCCAATGGCTTCGAAGGCCATGGGCGCTTAAGTGCCTGTTAAAAGTCGCTGATGGAATATCTGATCTCATCACTGTTAACCATTAGAATTGTGACTAGGCAGCCCGGCACTACATCGTATATTAGTGGATAACATATCTCCTCTCTCTCTCTCTCTCTCTCTCTCTCTCTCTCCAATCAAAAAGCTGCGGATTCGCATCCCGCCGTAGGCATAGATGATTGTGATTGTCTTTAGATGACAGATAATTTTCATCGCTCCGTGTGAGACCACCCACCGGCTTGTTAGAGGCCTGAAGTGGCTTGGAAAAAGTTCCATGTTTGTTCTCTAGAATAGGACTTCCGAATTATGTAACAATACAAAAAAAAAAATAATAATAATAATAAATAATGAATTAATTAACAAAATTCCTTAACCCGCCCATGGTACTGATATACAATAATAGGTTTACAACCTTTGGCAGATAGGAGACACATAAAAAAATAAATTTTGAACTTTCCATATGAGATTAGCTAACTTATCTTGAGGTGAAAAAACAAATCATTATAAAGGTTCCTAGACGGGATTCGAATCCAGGTCTTCTCAACCTAAAAGCTGGACTGATTGCTGTCATTCCCGTTGATTGATAGAAATTTTTCCAACCTACCCCACTCCCAACAAATGTGACTTAATATTCTTTTCGAGTGTGTCAAATTAAAATAACAACCTCGGACGGTTGTTATTTAATTTTAATTTTGGTTTTTTAGTAAGTGCCATTCACTATGCTAGCTGTATCTCGCTTTTGTAGCCTGCGCCATCCAAAAGAAATGAACAGAAAATTATATGAAAACTTAAATACATTAATAATAATCGTAAATATTCTAAGGAATTATAAGAATAAAATTTAATAATTAAAATGGTGCTTATAAAATAGGGATACAAAGGTAAGACTTGAAACTCTTCTTAAGAAATCTTTTTAAAATACTATACTTCTTGCAATACAGTCAAAATTTTCAAAAACATTTTAGTGACCTTGACTTTTTTTGTCCGGAACTAACGACTCAGGATTGATACGTTAGAGGTATTTATTATATAATTTTGATAGAGTTCAGATATCTGAGGATAACAGTAGACTCTCTTTTACTGCACTCCTTCATGCGAATTTGTCACATTATTCAATTCTATCCCACAATTTCTGGAGAAAGAAATAGTACATTATATAAGGGTAAATCATTTTAATACTACTGCCAAAATATGTTTGAGATCAGTGTTCGGATTTTCATGGAAATGTAGGGGGGGGGGGGGAATAGTTTGCGTATAATCATAAAATAGTTTGTTACATTTTGTTAATAGTCATTCTACGTACCAAATTCCATTATTAAATTTCATCAAGCCAGAGAAGAATTATTATAACCATTTCTAGGCGTGAGCTATTCGAATGGTTTAAAATAATAATATTTTAACAATAGCGAAAAAAGAAACATTATATCATTTGAAAAAGATGTTGCCAATAAATATGGCATTATACAACAACAAAAAAAAAAATTAAAGCAGCGATGAGTGGTTTAAACAAACAGAATTATTGAACTGAGGTGTTCCACCAGATCAAATAAACATCGAACAGCAGCTTCTTATAATTGCATACAATACAGTTCAAACATAATTTACGTCGAATAGAATCTTCTATTGCTAATATTTCTGTTGATTTCCTAGAACCGCTAAAGAATATATCGAGAAGTAGTACTTTTCAGAAAATCTGACATCTGTTATACGCAAGTTAAGAGATTGTTATTTGGCGGCATGTCCAAATTTGCAGTAACTCTGCTTCGGCAGGATAAAATTTAATGAGATTTGGAATTGAAAATGTACGCACGAATACTCTCACATAGTTCAATGTTAGTGTTTATCGACGTATTTTACTAAATATGACAAAAACAATTTTAAACATATATTCATAATTCCTAACTGGTTGGGTGGAATTGAATGAAATTTGGTATTTATGATATCTTAAAATTGTAAAGTAATATAAGTTTTGGTTTCGTCTCGATATTTGTAGCGGCAAATACCACTGCCAGTATAGTAGCTGGTCTGTCCGGTTGACTGAGCGGTTAGACTCGCTCTTCAGTAAACAGGCTGCGGATTAGAATCGCGCTGTGGACAGCCTGGATGTTTTGTGAATGTCTTTAGGTGGGAGACGAATTTCATTCTTTCCGGTGAAATTCACCTCCCCCAACATATTGGAAGCACTTGAAGAAGTTCCATATTTGGTCTGCAGAGAAGAGTGACTAGCTTATGTAAAAAATAAAAAATAAAAAATTTTAAATAAATAAAAATCCTTCCCTAAAAAATAATGTTATCCTAAAAAACATTACTAATATAACTGTAGGTTTGCAATCTTTCGTAGGTGAGAATTACATATAAAATATATCTGGAGTGCATGCATATGAAAAAGCACTTGTGAAATTTAAAACACTTGTTTTAACTTGATACAGTCATCGTTATTTATAAAAATATCACTACTCGGCAAAATTCTTTGAATAACTTAACTTTGTCATGAAATCAATAAAACTAACGAGAATAAATTTTACTATAAAACATTTTAAACCTATATTTATTTATAGTATTGATAACTTTGGCGCATAGTGTACAGCACTAAATTTTGCTTTTAAGCCAGGCCTAGGTTTAAGACTAAAGCGATGAATTTTCCCACCATTATAATTTTATTTTATGATAAAATAATTTGAAATTAGTTTTTTTTTCTTTTTCGCTTTAATAAAACTGTTTCGACTGACAGAACTATTAGAAATAATTATATTTCCTCCCTGGCTTGATGAAATTTAATGATAATTAGTATTATTACTATGCGACACCTCGAGGAGCCTTAGAACTCATCATGTGAGGGCACTCTACTCCACTACACACAACTCACCGTCTCCACTACTTAATCTACTAGCTAAGTACAAACAACGCCCTCTACCGCCCGCCACCAATAATATGTTTGTCTCTAAATTGCGTGTTTGTTTCTGGCCTATTTGACTGTATGTAGGTTGAAAACCTCTGGTGCTACCTCTGTATGAGATTGGCTAACTCACCTTCAATTGAAAGAGTCCATAATTTCTCATTTCACTTTGGGCATTTAACTTTAAAAAAATATCCAAAATTATACATATACTTATATAGCAAAAATGGCTCTTATTTCAGTTATTGTAATAATAAGAATGCTGTCATTATAGGATAATGCAATTTAGGAAATGCGCTTTTTTTTTACAATTATTTTCTTACCAGACTTCGAGATATAGTTTTTGATTCTTTTGCCACTTCAAAATTGTCCGATTGAAATCGAGATTGAAAGACTTACCAAATCCTACATACTATTTTTCTTTTATTTATTAAATTTGATCCAGCCAACTGGAATGTTTGTATTATATAATTTAGACATGTCTGTTCCCTTCTGGCATCTATAAACTGTTCGATTTAAACTAAAATGCAAATTTCTGACAATTTTTTTTGTCTACATAGTTCTTAAGAAATTTGCGGACAAAAAGACAAGCTGAATCTTTTAGGTGCTTGCTTACGCAACTTATGAAATGTGCCAGAAAACGAACATCTTCTTAAAGTACAAAAAGTAAGAAGGAGGGAAACCTCCACAAAAAATATCTTAATTACATATTTAAATCTCCTTCTTTCACTACGCGTTATTCCCGCTTCCTATGTGTTACTTAGATGCGGCTTCTTGTTAGTACCACTCCCAACCGACCTGCCGCTGGGGGTATATATTTTTGGCTGTAGAGGGGTATGTTCAAGGGGTCGGTTTGCCTGCTTCTGGGATAAAAAACGCCAGATAAACTGGCGGAAAAAACCCTGCCCAGACCAGCTAACTTGGCTATGCCTGAAGAAGATCCTCAAGTTCCTCCCGTCTTCGACGGGAATCGAACCTGGGATACTTCTGTTCCCCAGGCCTATTTGACTGTATTTGGTTGCAAAGCGGAAAGCCACTAGGCTAACCGCGCGTACTTAATTACATATTTAAATAAATAGAATTAAACTTAAATGGAATTTAAAATTATTATACAGCCAGTTTTGAAGTTCAAGTATTCTCTTTCGTTTATGTTGGCTGCTATTCAACTTTAGAATAATATAATAGTCATATCATAATTCATTTATGCATAAATTTATCTATTTAGTGATGTGATTGAACACTCAGGCAGTAATCAGCAAATCGATAAAGTATTCAGGTTATTTATTAGCAGCCATGTGAACGAACAATGATTGTAATCGAGCAGACAAGCTTGCTTTTATACGAGTTATTTATCCTTTTCTGAATGACTGCAAATCTCTTTTTTTATTATTTTCTTTTGTTGAAATCTAAATATTGCGTGTGATGAAAGCACATAAAATTAATGTTCTTCCTAGAATGATTGATGCGAATCGATTCAAACAATAAAAATCTATCTGCTGTTTATTATAAAATTGAATCCTTACGTTTCAAGGGAAAATAATGATTAAAACTATCGGCTAAACTCTGAAACAAAAGAAATATTTGTGATTCATGGAGAGAGTTCATCGGCCTCTCTTATTTCCAGACTCGAAACGTTATAAATAAAAATTGATGCACAAAGTTTGTGGTTTCGTTTTACAGATAAAGTGAGATTACATTTATCACTACGAACAGATACAAAGTGCAGTCCTACTTAATGTATCGGCACTCAGCAACTTGAATCATCTTGCATAACGGTGTTTGCAAAGTCGTTTTGAAAATTCCGCTCCATTTTCTAAAATGACATCCATTTGTCAGACTCTTAGATTAGAATTTTTATCTTGTCTGTTTTTCTATTTTTCATTTCGTTTAGCTTGAAAGTTTACTAGATACTTGTTTTAACAATGACAAGGCAGCAAATTATAAATTGTTTTCACGCTGTGGCTTCCATGATGCTGCCATGCCTGGTATCAGCTTTCTAGAAAGAGATTTTCGCTAACAAAGATTAATTGAAGAAAGTTGCAGTAGTTATATAAAATTTATCTTCTGTCTACTAACAAATTATTTCTTAAATGAACCTTAAATGAACCATGAGATTTGCTACACATCGTAGTTTCAAAAACACTTCAGTGATATGTCTCTGACACTTTTGAATTTCATTCTAAAGAAAACGGAAATCTCTTATAGTTTCTTAGTAACTCAAGTTACGATATTCTTGAACATTCCATTTTTACAGTTGATAAAATTGACATAAACTCAGAAGTCTTAAGCTTAACGTTTATGTTTCTGTTCTATGAGCACAAATGGTGCAATTTCATTCATCATTTCCGATCTAAAATAGTTGACAGATGTTGTTACGACGAATTCGACCGTGGAATGGGAAAATTAGCTAATTTTAAAGAGAGAATGAGGTAAAAGAGAAAAGATGGAACACTAAAATAATTATATTCCTAAAAGCTATAAAATTTATAGTTTTCCATAACTTTATAGTCATGAATTTATCTTTTCTTAAGTTACTTAAATTTTTATTCTTGAATTTATCTTTTCTTTAAATATTAGATAAAATTTATATTTCTTTATTGGTGTTTGAATAAAAAAAAATAATAAAGTAATAGCCATTGGTAACATGCATAGGAATAAAATTCTCAAATAATTTAATTTTACAGATTATCGTAATATTGGGATTATCTGAGACCGCAAGGTACTGACTGTTTATTTTAACTGATAGAATAAATACAGTATTCTTCAGAAAGATTAAAAATTACTTAGAATTTCTTCCTTTTTGTTTTAAAAAAGTATAAATGCATAACATTACATGATGTAATAACGTGCAATTCAGTTATCTTAAGCAAATACTGAATACTAAACGTCTACGAGTATCCTAAGATATTATACTGAGAGAGAAAGAGAGAGATGATGAACCCAATATAAATAATGTTTTTAAATTTAAAATTTTTCTTAAACTACAGTTTCAGGTTGCTCTTAATAACAGCAATTATGGAAATAGCAGATGGAAATGGAAATTCTATTATTTCGAGCTATCAGTGTTACTAACTAAAGGCAATTTTAATTTTAATATAAAATTTCATATAATATAAAATTTAGATTATAGTAAGGTAATTAATTTAGGTAACTTCAGGTTCTGCATAATATCATGAGATTATGTGCATTGTTAACTCATACAGCTGAAATGCAGTGTGTGCAGCAGAGAGAATTAGGAGGTGGAAAAGTGGGGTATTTGCATTATGCACAAAATTGAAACGAAGTCGTTTACAAACTAAATAAAAAAAGAAAATTAAGAAAACTACCGAAGTTTAAAATTCACTAAAAGCATACAGATTTTCAAACTATTATTATGATTACTAGACTTCCAGGGAGTCAGAGACTCGAGGGAGACCATATATATTCTCTTGAATTTATTCACACTGTCTGCAATCACCACCTCCACTATTCATTCACGCACCACTCCATGACAAAAAAAAATCTAGTTCTTATCCCTTTCCTGACAGTCATTCATTGTCAACTTTAATGGATATTCTCTCGTCCTGTCATCACCCTCTATAAAATGAAAATTTTCAACTGCCGGAATACCGGTGATCTTTTGAGAAGTTTGCAGGTCTCCATCATATCAATCCACTTTTTCCTGTTTGGTGGTGTCTGCTGTTCACAAGTATTCAATCTCTCTCTCTCTCTCTCTCTCTCTCTCTCTCTCTCTCTCTCTCTCTCTCTCTCTCTCTCTCTCTCTCTCTCTCTCTCTCTCTCTCTCCCCTCATAATCTACTGTTCCACATTTCTCGATATCATCTTTAACACTCCTCTTTTCACCAACTCCACTGTATCTGCATCACCTCTGAAACCAGAAGATCAGATCTGCGCTCAGTCGTCCAGATGTAGCCGTATCAAAACATTCTAAAGAGGCAAAATGATTTGTTATCCCTACATGTCAATTTGCAATTCTCTGAGTTGTATTCGCGGTCTTTACTATATGGTCCCTGAACTTCAATTTCATACCTAATATGCCATTCGATATTTCATTACACCAAAGTGCATTACTTTACATCTAACATTAATCAGATATCCATTTTGACAAACCTACAATTCCAGCTTATTCAAACCATCCTGCAAGTACTGCATGCAAGTCGCATTCCTGATTACCCCTTTCTCTCTTTGCATCATCAGCAAATAGCCGCATGTCTCCTGTCAAATCCTTCCCAATGCCATTCATGTAAAGATGTGATACTGTGTTATACCATTGATCAGCTTAAATCTTGCAGACACACATCCCCATACACCACTTTTTGATATCTGCCAGTCAACTATCCTCTTAGGTTAATTGTTTATAATCGAATTTCATATATTCTAATTTATGCAACAGCCTTCCATGCTGTGTCCTGTCAGAAGCCTTAGCAAAGTTATGGTGTATTCATTTCCCTTGTCTAACTCAATGGTAACGTTATTATAAAATATGAGCAACTTACTCAAACATGACATTCCCTTAGTAAATCCATGATGTTCCTTACAAAAGTATAGAATCTCTGTCAGCCCATTTCTGCACGTAGGCTCGTTCAAACTGTTCCACAGTTTTCATCACCACTCCAGGAATACTGATACGCCGAGAGTTTGACACAACATTCTCTGCACCACCCGTGTGCATGGGATTATCATAATTTTTTTTATCTGTTCTGAGACTCAAATTATACAGCCAGTTAAAGGCACAATCAGTTCAGCTGAACATTCCCTAGCATCCGTGCTGAAATCCCATCAGTCCCTATTCCAGATTCCTTATTCAGTTTAATCAACAGCATTAGTGCCTCCTACTCATACACCTCAATTTCTTAATGTAGTGTAGCGGTAGCATTGAGTTCTACTGTAGTGGGTAGTTTTTAGCAGAATGGGAAATTTAGTTGAACAGTCGCTTTTGCATCTGCCACCCGCATATCACCTCGTACAGGACAGCTATTCTTTCTTTTATGCAGCATAGCAGTAGAATTCTCTTGGATTATCTTTAGCTTGCACCAGAACCAGTTTCTTTTCATATCTACCCTTAGTTTTCTGTACAATAATTATAACTGTTCTTGCCTGCGCCTTAATTTTCACAATTAACATCATCCTTATTCACACGGTATTCCTCCTATATCATGTTTTTCTTAATAATCTCTTGCTTAATACGACTGCATATCCATTTCACTCCCAACTTGTTATTCTTCGAACTCCAGGGACATATTCTGAAACTGTATCATTGATGTATTTTTAATACTCCCCTTCTAGCAACCGATACTGTGGAACTGAATCTAGTGTTCTCAGTTGATCCTAATTTCCTCCTTTGTAGTTCAGCATATAACATTTTCTTAATGGAATATTCATACATTTAGCCACTTCTCAGATCAGTACAGAATCACTGTTAGCAACTGGAGCCAGAACGTGAATGTTCTGGCTAAAGCTCATTTCGAATTGGTTCCCTAAACCGAACCAATTCAAGATTTAGCCTGAAGTACACAAGTTGAAATAAATAAAAAAAATAAGAAGCATACTACAAGTTTCTAAAGCAGTATAAGCATACTGCTGGTCTCCAATGCAACATAACGATACTGTTTAATAATTTCTCAAAAACTGTTGTTTTTGATCCACCCCTCCCTAAAAAAAGAAGAAATTAATAGACTATAATTACCATCGTAATATTGGAATGTTTTCTAGTTCTTTTAACTTTAATGCTATCACATCAAATATTGTAAATATATTCTATAAATTTGCCAACAGAGAGTCCTGATCTTGAATAAACTTCTCCTGTTTAATGATCAAATTTAAAAATTAAAAGGAAATATTGCGTTTATGAATTAACAGGTTTATTAATAACCGGCTTGGTCGGCCCAGTGCATAAGAGTTTTCTCTCTAAACTTGGGTCTTGAGTTTCAATCCAGTTTCTTGAGTTTCAATTCCAATGCAGGCGTAGTTGTGATCAGATTCGTAGATGAATTTTATCTCTCAGAGATCACCATCCTCCTTATTGGATGCCTGAAGGAAAATCTGTTTTTCACTAGAACGTAGTTTCTTCTGGATTTGATTAGCCCGCCTTGGTGTTATAATACGAAAAGTGTATGACCTTTCGGGGAGGTAGGACTTCGATAAAAAATGATCATATGATTTACTAAATAAAGAGCCAAATTACTTGACTTCGGCGGTGCAAAATTATATAAATTAAGTGGATATTAAATCCAACATCATTTCAAAGCCGAATACAGAAACTATAAAAGTTTCGTGCGAAAATTGATCAGAGAGCTTGCGGGAATACACTGCCGCCATACTACGAGCTGCCCCAGCCGAGCCTAATGTTGGATTTAATATCCACTTAATTTATATAATTTTTATAAATTAATAAAATTATATAATTTTTATTAATTAATAAAATAATACATTTTACTAATTTATTATTTTATTAAATAATAAATAAATACATTTACTAAATAAAGTCAAGCCTTTTGGCTCTTTATTTAGTAAATACTTTACGCGCCGACCGAGAGTTCGCTTACGGAAAATACACCTCTCCGACTCTTCAAGTTCCCCAATACTGAGAGTTTTTGCTCTCTTAGGTTGCTTCCGTAATTTTGTTCCCGGTGAGGGGGGGGGGGGGGGCATAGATTTCTGGCAGTTTGCCTGAGAAAGCTTTTTGAGTCTCTTGGGGAAGTGCTTTCCAGCGTGGTCGGTGTGTGGAGGGGGGGGGGGGGCGTGTCGACTTTTCCCTGTAATATGAGCGGTTCTGCTCGGTGGTAGGGTAAGCCTGTCGCTGAGTGGAACCAACGCTGAGTTGGACGATCTTTCGGTCACTCGTTTTAAGCGGATTGGGGATTGCATAATTTTTAAAGAGAGAGGCCTTTATTTAAACAGTGTCTTGCCCCGCTGAGGGTACTTAAGATTTCGGAAGAGTTTTGCCTGAGAGAGCATGTTGAGTCTCCGGGGGGGGGGGGGGGGAGTGCTTTCCGGCGTGGTCCGTGAAGGACCATGTCGGTGAGCTCTTTTCCCTGAAATATGAGCGGTTCTGCTCAGTGGTGAGGTGAGCCTATCTCTGAGTGGAACCAACGCCTGAGTTGGACGATCAGTCGGTCACTCGTAGGGAGTGATCCGGGGGATCGTCTAATTTTTAAAGAAACCTTTACTTAAACAGTGTCTCTGACGAAAACCAATGAGTTTGAAACAGAATGGATCAATAGAAGGCAATATACGGGCGCTTTTCTATTAGGTTAGTTTCCTGGGACAACTCGTAGTTTAGCGGCGGTGTATTGCCGCAAGTTCTCTGGTCAATTTTCGCACGAAACTTTTACAGTTTCTTTATTCGGCTTTGAAATGATGTTGGATTTAATATCCACTTAATTTATATGATCATATGATGTTTGATGGTTTTACTTCTCTCCCCCCCCCCCCACATATATATATATATTCAGTTTAAAATAATAAAATATTTAAATATTTTTTTATTATTTAGTTGTTCGCTAATTGCATGTAAATTGAGTAATTTATCACATCGGGTACTCTACTAAATGATAAGGTTTGCAATTATCGCATTTTAAATTTGTGTTCTTATTGAGTGAAGATCACCTCTTGCTTTTTAACGTGTAAGCGTACAAATAGCTAGTTGATAAAAATGAAAATAAAAAACCAATTAACAGGAATTTTTATGACTTCACGAGGTGCCTTCACCAGTGCGTCTTTTTTTTTTTGTAAAAAACAGTTTGCCTTTTGCAATAATGCTTTAAAAAATATATGCAGTAAATCTCCTCAGCTGCTGTTTTGCAGAACCGCCTTCTTCAGAAAAAAAAAATGAAATATGAGTATCGTGTCCTCTAAATTGTTGACTAATTATTTTGATTTTGTGTTTTATGGAAATAAAAAATATATATACTGCCTCACATGTTAATTATGCGTTTATAAGGCAATACTTTTATAACTGCGTTTTACGTTAAGAAAAATGGCAACTAAGTTTAATTTAAAAGTGCCATTAAAATGTTGCATTTTTATATATACGTTGATTTATATTATTTTTCTTATTTCAAAACGGTTTCATAAAGCCGATCGAATCTTAATTAGTTTGCCAAAATGTCTTCGTAACGCTCTTAGTATTAAAGATTAAACCAAGAGGAATTAATCACGTAACAAGCTGGAGTACAAGTGCGTTGTCTTTTGCTTTGTCAATTAATAAATGACAACTCGTTTGCGGAAACATTACAATTACAAATACTTATGGATCATTAATTTCCTTTTATGAATAAATGGAAAAGCTTTTATTGTGAAAGATGTGGAATGCTTTGTTTCCTTGTTGATTTGTGTATAAACATCGATGCTTTGTTTAAATGAATGTCACCTCCATTGCAAAAGTGAAATGTGAACCTCTTCAGTTCAGGAGAATTTATTGGGTATGGAAAATTACCATAAACGTGTGTCGATATCCTCAATTTTATGAAGTACGGTTCAATTTTTTATTATTTCAATTCCAAAAAGACAAAAAAAAACTGTAAAATCTATATTAGTGTAGTGTTGGACAGAAAAAACTATAAATCGGGAAAAGAGAGAAGAGACTTCTTACAGTTTTGAGAAATTTAGAAAAAATACGGGAGCTAGATCAGTAACAGTGCCCTTGAAACTATTATAGAACTATGGAGCAGTCCAAGATATGCAAGTTACTGCATATGATAAACAAATAAATAAATATAAAAATTAAAGAAATAATAAAAAGATTTTCAGAACTCTTCGCAAAAGTTCTGAACAACGTAGGTTCTAAACACAAGTCTAGAACCTACGTTGAATTTAAAATTATACTGTACAAAATATCAATGAATTGTTATATCATATAAAGCTGACTACAGAGGTTTTTCTAAATCTATTATATCTATTCTGCAGATATTAATTATTATCGAAGATTACGTTTCGGAATATCGCTATTGTATAGTTTTTTGGTTTGTTCTATACAGAGACATATAATTTTGTTTTACATTAAAAATGGTCCGGTTGTACCTAAAAATGAATGACATCATGAATTATAGTTCGAAAAAAAGCATTCAGCAGGGACAGAATTATTGCCATCACCTCGAGTTATTTTGAAAAATTTGCCAATTAAAATGTTAGTAAATCAGAATTGTAACCACGTGGATATAAATTAATGTGTCTGCTAAATCAGAATTTTACTAAATTTAATGGAGTAACAGTGAAGTTATCACGCCGTATAATTTTGAAATATTTTTTTGAATTCTGTGCGAATTATGGTCGAAAATTTAAGGTAGCTCAACATTTTTTAGAGATTTCAAATACCCAATTAAAATAAAATGCTTCCAGCTAGATTACACTAACATGTATATGGACATACGATTCTAATAGGCTTCTGGATGCATTTTGCGACACACGCATACAAAAATATCATAGCTAAGCATCTTAGAACGAGTCATTACTTTCCTTAAATTTTCAAACGTGACGAAGAATATTGTTATTACCTTACATGAAACTTGCAGTTTTTTTTAGTCAGTTTATTCTAACTCCACTTCTGCTTCTCCAAATAGAAGGTAGTAGTATACCGGCCACTCTCAACCACATCAAGATAAGATAAGGAATCGTGACATGATGTTTGTTCAGATGATGACATCATTGTGTGCGTGACGTCATGAATTTGGAATGTTTGGAATTTTTCTGGGGGACATATGGGTGTGCGACGTCACGTTGTTTGTTTTGTTCGCATATAGCGTTGTGGGTGATGATTAGATATAGGGATTCGTGTCGTGGATGTGTGTTGCTATCAGATGAAGATAAGTGACGTAATTTATTTGTTGTAAATAAGTGATTTTGAATGGAAAAGGAAGATATATTAGTGGATAAGGAATGGTGTCGTGATTGGTGGGACACTCTGAACCAAATATGGGTAGGGTGAATGGGGGAAGTGCGTCTGTGTCCTGGATGTGTGTTGTTATCAGATGAAGATAAGTGATGTAATTTGTTAGTTGTAAATAAGTGATTATTGTTTTGAATGGAAAAGGAAGATATATTAGTGGATAAGGATTCGTGGTGTGATTGGTGGGACACTTTAAACCAAACAGGAGTAGGGTGAATGGGGAAACGTCATCAGTGTCATGGATATGTGCTGTTATGAGTTGTAGATAAGCAAATGGTTTGCGTATGCCATTATGGGTAATGGTTAGTGATAAGATACAGTTTGCAATGTTTTGAATTTCGCTCGGGAACCCCTTTCTGTCAGGGACATCACGTAGTGTGTTTAGTTTGCGTATAGCAGTGTGTGTGATTTTACAGATAAGGAATCATGACGTTATGTGTGTGTAAATTTCTGGAGAACGTATGTCTTTGTGACATCACGCGATGTTTTGGTTTGCCTATGGAATAGTGGGCGATGTTTTGAGATAAGATATCTTAGAATTTTCCCAGGGTGACACACATTGTCATTATCGTCAAGTTTTGTCTTTGGTTGTCTATAGATGGCTGTACTAATTTTCCAATACATTTTGGGGTATTTCTTTCCTGTTAAAAGGTGGTAATTCTTAGAGTAGAGTCATGATGATGACAGCGTTTAGGCTTTTCTGAATAATTTAATCATACGCTGGTGTCCCCTCAAACACACGCTTTTTTGCTCATATACATAACTCATCTGAATATTTTGATTTGTCTACATTTAAGATCTTAAACTTCATTACTTTTCTAATTAATGTTCTCTTTTTACAAAATGTTTGGCTATTGGTATTTTTTAGTTTACAGTCAAGAGAAAAACCAAACGTCATTTAAAAATAAATTAAAATAAACGGACTATTAAATGGATTACAACACCTTTTCTATGTAGTCTAGAAATTCTAATGATAATTTAAATTACTTACAGTCTTTCCAGAATGGGTCTTCTAAATGTGAATATTCCAAAAAAGATATTCCAAAATAGTTGAATTTTAAATCCACAGCACAATACACACTCACACATGAGTTGAAAGAACAATTTTTCTGTAAATAACCAGAAAATCTAGCTGACTACATCCTTTAGATTTCCGTCCATTTGGTATTCCGTTAAATTCTTCGCATTGGGATCATACTATGTTTTTATTCCCATGGTGGTGAGTGTAAGCTCAAACTGTCTTTTCCTGACTAATATCC
Organism: Typopeltis vanoorti; assembly: GCF_054136105.1. NCBI lineage: Eukaryota > Metazoa > Arthropoda > Arachnida > Uropygi > Thelyphonidae > Typopeltis > Typopeltis vanoorti. The sequence goes on along the minus strand of NC_143553.1, from coordinate 70,394,490 downwards.
ACCAGTGATTGGTAATTTCGCATCTCTCAATGCGGATTTTTTATATGGTTCTTTTTTTTTTCAAATGATTGGTTGTTTTTTCTATTTTACTTTTAAAATTCTGTTAGCTATATATTATAACCAGAATAACTGAGTAGAATAAATAAATAAAATGTGTGTGTGTGTGTGTGTGAATTTATTTTCTCCAACTGTAGATATTTCATGTGTTATCTTAACCTGACTCATTTGCAATTTTGTTGTCCATACGTGTGACATCCTCTGATTAGGTTTGGAATTCTCAGTTAGCGTTTTCTTATTGCCACCACAAATAAATAAATAGTTATTATTATTTCAAATGAATATTAGCTCTGTAATATAATTTGTTAATTTCTATTACACCACAACACACACTTTTGTTTTTTTTAAGCCAATACATGTAATTCTAATCAATAAATAAATTATGTGAATTTCTTCACTGTAAGTTTTCAAATGTGTAACCTTAAACTGTGTCATTATTGTTCGTTATGCCCTTTGGTTGTATTTCCTCTATTTTACTTTTAAATTCAGTTCCCTACATATTCTAACAGAATAACTGAGAAAATTAATAAATAAATAAATTGTACATGAATTTCTTTTCCCAACACTCTAGATATGTCTCATATCCGGTCGCAATTTGTTGTACCTAGGTGAGAATACGTGTGTTTAGTTTGGAACTCTTTGATCCTGTGGGAAATTGTTACTGTAGTAAATTAATGCTTATATTTTTTAAACCAATACATATAATTCTAATCAGAATAACAAAAAAGAAAGAAAGAAAGAAAGAAAGAACTGATTGTCCTCTGACTATTAATTTTACCTTCAATTCCTTGTGCTCTTAATCTATTTCTGCAAGTGAAATTTATTTCATTTATTTATTTTCATTTAGCATTAACAAGTTAACAGATATTAGACAAACAAGGTTTTAACTCTCCGTTAGTGTTTTCTTTTAGAATCCAAAGATACAATTACATTATTAGCTATCACATCTGTCTTTGTTTTTTTTCTAAACCAAACTTTATTTAAGAGTTTGGGAAATGTGATGGGTCTAACTATCTATGGTCTCTCTGTAAAATGACCAAATTCTAACAGTTGTACTTTCAGTATGACTGTTTTTTTTTCTAGTCTGGTGGAGGTATCTACAGATATAGTAACAAATTGTCACTTTTCAGGTGAAATCTTCTCCATTAAAATTTTAGCTATTAATTTAATACCCGATTCCTTTTGCTTGCAAGGACACAGTTTTTTGAAATATTTCTTAAAATCCACTGTGTGGATTTTCAAAAAAAAAAAAAAAGAAAGTAAAGTCTCCAGTTAGTTTGTGGCAAGAAATTACACAAGAAAAAAATAATAATTTAAGTAAGACCACATATATATATATATATATATATATATTATAAGTTATGCAGTAGGTGGGACCAACAAAAAACGTATAAGTCGAGTTTGCATAACTCGGGTATAATTTTGCATGTAATTTATGTATACAAACATACAATTGGGATGAAAGGTTTACAAAAACACCTATATTTTTTAAGAAATATAATCATAATTGTAATTTTTCGTACATAAAAAAGAAAGTTATTTCGATGTCAATGGTGTAATAAAAGCTAATAGATTCGTCTGATGGCATAATGTCTTTTTCTTGATATGAAAAATTCCTTCATAGCAAGCTAATGATTTTTTTATTCCTTGCCTTGTAGCTACAATTCATTCCTCTTTAGAATCTATGTCCTCCAAAATCTGTAAACCTTTCTTTTATGATTGTTCTTACTGTGGATTCCTGTAGATCGAACTTCTTTGCCAGCTCACAAATGTTTATTCTGCCTCCAAAATCCTTAATAATGTTGATTTTTGCTTCCAAAGTCAATGTTTTTCTTTTCTTGCTAGCGGTAGAATAATCGGGATTGCTTCTTTTGGACGACATTATTATTTTTTATGTGATGAAATTTTTATCAAGAATATAACATTAAACAATCGCAAGGTTTGTAGACTAAAAATTGTGTATGAATGGAGACGGCAAGAAACACGTCAGTGCTTGTTCACAGCATGTGCAACACTGGCGAATGCAGCCAGTACCGGAAAGATATGACTAGTGGTGAGGTGTGAAGTGGGACGGGAATACATACATATAAGAACCCACTTAACTCCGGATTCACGTATATATGTATATATATATATATGTGTGTGTGTGTGTGTGTGTGTGTGTGTGTGTGTGTGTGTGTGTGTGTTTATATATATACACATATACATATATATAAAGAAATCACCTTGAACCCGCTTCATATGAACAATAATCTCAGCTATAATTTGCCTGACTCTTTCAGCTCTACTATCAGATACTGGAGATCGCGTGGTTCCACACACACACAAGTGGTGTACAACAATAGAACTTTAACACGGACTATAGCTCAAGTTCATAATAACTGTAATTCACAGTCGAATATTATAGCTTTATAATAGTATAGCTTTAGAGTGTCTCAATGTTATTTTCAGTGTTTTTTAATATCTTTCTATGTTCTTAACGCCTGATGAAGTCAATCTCGATGAAACATGTTGCGTTTTCAAATAAATCTCATTTTCTTATAATTCTCGGGTTTTAAGTCAGTTAATATTAAAAATCATATATATATATATATATATATATATATATATGGTCTTACTTAAAATTGCATAACACATCAACAACACCCTTTTGTTCATTTTAATTTACACATTTTATTTGAGTGAAATATTATTTACAATTGTGTTTACTGAATCTAACATACAGAAAATTAATAAAGTGAAAAATACAATCTTATTTTTGTTCCTTAATCTGCTTATTGTTTATATTTGAACAACAGTGCAAAATTTATAAATAAATTTTGCACTGTTGTTCAAAAGTTCTTCCCATGGTTGCAGAATTGTCATCATGTGGTTTTCAACAATGTGAAAGTTTCATCTGAAAGTTTCTTCATTTGTGATCGTTGGGAATTTGTTACTGTAGTAAAATTAAGGGTCACATTTTTATTTTTTGAAACCAATACATATATTTTTGAGCATTATTAAAAGCACAAAAATGTTCGCTATGTTTCCAAAAGCATTTAAAAGTATACACGTTATGTTTTCACGTTTTGGACATCCAATTTCATTTAAATCAAGAACAGACCTCCCTATTAACTTGTTATTGTTTTTGATTTTTCTCTTCCTTTGGCAAGTAATATTTGATATTTGCATGTTGATTCTATCATCCAATTTCTTAGTTTGTCCAGAGATAATGAACCAATTTCCTACTTCAGCTGATGGTTATATTTTATTAACCAAGAATTCTTGTTTTTTAACTCTTTCAGGTAATTCTTTCCAACTACAAGGTGATTTTGTCAATGCATATCTTAAAACAATTCCATCAGAAATACAAATTTCTTTAGGAAATAAATTTGAAGTCTTATTCAAAATAAATTGACACTCAATTATCCCAATGATAACTGAAAATTCGTATTTTTCACCGAATGTCGATTTTTCATAATCGTTTTCATTCATTCTTCTTACATTACTTCATATGGCACCACAAATAAATAGTTAATTATTATTATTATTATTTGACTGATTATTAGCTCAGATTTATATTTTATGTTAACTTTCCATTATAAAATTCTAAACAATTAGGACTTTTCACAAAGAAACTTTCAAAGAATTTTGTAGCTCACCCATTATTTTTACATTACTGGACACAAAACACCACAACACAATACAGCAGGTGCAGTGGATGAACGATTACCTTAAGTCTAAAGTCACTCAACGTGATTGTTTTCCTTATAGTACTGTTTACCTTACCCAACCCTATGCTGACTGTTCCTTAAAAAATGAACCTTTCATGCAGATGACTCAACAACATGTTTTCACATGCTGCTGGATATACTGTTGATGTGTTTTATCTTGTTTTGTGTGGGGAAAGATAAAATTTGTATTTTTGTTATCTGGAGAGTACAAATCTTTTTTCTATGCCAAACTTTAAGAGTTGAAGTCACTTTTTTGGATTAAATTACCCGCTGTTTCTCTGTAAAACAACCAAGTTCTAACAGTTCAGGTTTTCGATTATGCGAACGAAAGGTTTACAGATAACTGAAACAATGTCAATAGGTAGCATTAGACAATTTCTAAAATAAGCAATTTCATGGATGTCAGTTTTCACCACTTTTTCCCATTCCTGACATTTATTTCACAATAGTGATTTTTTTACAATAATTAAACAGAATTGCATTAAGGTATAAAGTTATGGATTTAAATATCCAATTCTAATCAGAATAACTGAATAAAAATTCACTGTGGAAAAACACAACAAAATACACATCTTTGTTCATTTAAGTTTATAAATGCATATTTTATTTTGCTGAAATACTGTTTACAAGTATATTCACAGAGAAAAATTCAAAAGATGTAATTACCTAAAAATATTTCACAATATTTAGCTTACACTCTTAACATTTTCCAAAGAGTTCAATGAATAAAATTTTTGTTACACACTGTTTCTTGGTTATATTATATCAAAATAGCTTATCACACAAAAGAGTTTTTCGAGCAGTTGCCATGGTAAGCACAGCTCCATACATTTCATATTGTGTTAGTCTGGAAATGACACCATGCCTCCCTAAACTTTCTGTGTATTGTTTTGTCACCAAATATACACAAACAGGTTTCGTAAAATGTTTGTAAATGTCCCAAAATAAAGACTATATTAAATTGGATAAAATCTTGAAAGTCTAAATTTACCGTTGATGACTTTAAACGATTAGCGATAATTTTCCCCATGATACGAATAGCTGGTAATTCAATTTCCAAAAATAGTAAATGATTATCAATTTCGTAATGAAGGGAACTGAATTTAAAAGTATAATAGAAGAAATACAACCAACCAGCATAGCGAACGGTAATGACGCAGTTTAAGATAACACATTTGAAAAATCTACAGTGAAGAAATTCACATAATTTATTTATTGATTAGAATTACACGTATTGGTTTTTTAAAAAAAAGAAAAACGTTTGTGTGTTGTAGTGTAATAGAAATTAACAAACTATATTACAGAGCTAATATTCGTTTGAAATAAGAAGAAATAACTATTTATTTGTGGTGGCAATAAGAAAATGCTACCTGAGAATTCCAAACCTAATCAGAGGATGACACACATATGGACAACTAAATTGCAACTGGAAATAAGTCAGGTTAAGATAACACATGAAATATCTACAGTTGGGGAAAATAAATTGACACACACACACACACACAGTTTATTAATTTATTTTACCCAGTTATTCTGGTTATAATATATAGTTAACTGTTTAAAAGTAAAATAGAAAAAACAACCAATCATTTGAAAAAAAGAACGATATAAAACAAAAATCTTCATTGAGAGATGTGAAATTACTAATCGCTGGTGGATATTACTGAGGAAAAGACAGTTTGAGCTTACACTTACCTCCGTGGGAATAAAAACATAGTATGATCCCAATGCGAAGAAATTAATGGAATACCAAATGAATGGAAATCTAAAGGATGTAGTCAGCTAGATTTTTTGGTTATTTACAGAAATATTGTTCTTTCAACTCATGTGGGAGTGTGTATTGTGCTGTGGATATAAAATTCAACTATTTTGTAATATCTTTTTTGGAATATTTACATTTAGAAGACCCATTCTTGAAAGACTGTAAGTAATTTAAATTATTAGAATTTCTAGACTACATAGAAAAGGTGATGTAATTTATTTAAGTGTCCGTTTCTTTTAATTTATTTTTTAAATGGCGTTTGGTATTTCTCTTGACTGTAAACTAAAAAATACCAATAGCAAATGTTAATTAGAAAATTAATGAAGTTTAAGATCTTAAATGTAGACAAATCCAAATATTCAGATGAGTTATGTATATGAGCAAAAAAAGTGTGTGTTTGAGGGAACACCAGCATATAATTAAATTATTCAGAAAAGCCTAAACACTGCCACCATCATGACTCCACTTTAAGAATTCCCACCCTTTAACAGGAAAAAAATACCCCAAAATGTATTGGAAAATTAGTACAGCCATCTATAGACAACCAAAGACAAAACTTGATGACAATGACAATGTGTGTCACCCTGCGAAAATTCCAAGATATCTTATCTCAAAACATCACCAACTATTCCATAGGCAAACCAAAACATCACATGATGTCACAAAGACATGCGTTCCCCAGAAATTTACAAACACATAACATCACGATTCCTTATCTCTAAAATTACACACATTGCTTAATGCGAACCAAACACACTACGGGATGTCCCTGACAGAAAGGAGCCCCCCGGGCAAAATTCCAAACATTCCAAACTGTAGCTTAACACTAACCATTACCCATAATGCCCTATGCAAACCATTTACTTATCTACAAACTTAAAATGGCACATATCCATGACACTGATGTTGCTTCTCCCATTCACCCTACTACCTGTTTGGTTTAAAGTGTCTCACCAATCACACTACGAGTCCTTATCCACTAATACTTCTACACATTATTCCCGCTTCCTATGCAGGGTCCGCGTGTTACTTAGATGCGACTTCTTGTTAGTACTACTCCAACCGACCCGTCGCCTGGTCTGCCGCTGGGGGGAGGGGATATATTTTTTTGACTGTATAGGCTTATGTTCACGGGGCCAGTTTGCCTGCTTGCGGGATGAAAAACGTCAGATATACTGGCGGAAAAAACTCTACTGACTGCGCCTAAGACCGGCTAACTTGGCTATGCCTGAGGAAGATCCTCAAATTCCTCACGTCTAGAACAGGAATCGAACCTGGGACACTACTTTCCTAGGCATATGGTTGCAAAGTGCAAAGCCACTAGGCTAACCTCGCGGTAAGAGTCTCCTTATCCACTAATATATCTTCCTTTTCCATTCAAAACAATAACGTCACTTATTGACAACTAACAAATTACATCACTTATCTTCATCTGATAACAACAACACACATACACGATACGATTCCTTATCTTATCTTGATATTAATCTTGTTCAAAGTGCCCCACGAATTTTGACACAAATCATTATCCACTAATATATCTTCCTTTTCCATTCAAAACAATAACGGCGCTTATTTACAACTAACAAATTACATCACTTATCTTCATCTGATAACAACAACACACATACACGATACGATTCCTTATCTTATCTTGATATTAATCTTGTTCAAAGTGCCCCACGAATTTTGACACAAATCATTATCCACTAATATATCTTCCTTTTCCATTCAAAACAATAACGGCGCTTATTTACAACTAACAAATTACATCACTTATCTTCATCTGATAACAACAACACACATACACGATACGATTCCTTATCTTATCTTGATATTAATCTTGTTCAAAGTGCCCCACGAATTTTGACACAAATCATTATCCACTAATATATCTTCCTTTTCCATTCAAAACAATAACGTCGCTTATTTACAACTAACAAATAACGTCGCTTATTTACAACTAACAAATTACGTTACTTATCTTCATCTGATAACAACACACATCCACGACATGGACTTGATTCCCCCATTTACCCTACCCCTGTTTGGTTTAAAGTATTCCACCAATCACATCACAAATCCTTATCCACTAATATATCTTCCTTTTCCATTCAAACCAATAACGTCACTTATTTACAACTAACAAATTACGTCACTTATCTTAATCTGATAACAATAACACACATCCACGATACGAATCCTTATCTCTAATCATCACCCATAATGCCATACGTAAACAAAACAAACAACGTGACGTCACACACACATATGTTCCCCAGAAAAATTCCAAACATTCCAAACTCGTGACGTCTCGTAGACAATGACGTCATCATCTGAACAAACAATTACGTCACGATTCCTTATCCTATCTTGATTTGATCTGATTCAGAGTGACAGGTACACTACTGAGGGTCAAGGTCTAGAAATTCTTGAAATATTAAAGAATTGTCTCCCTGATTTAGGTATTCAGCCAATCGGTTAACTTAGATGTGGTCTGGAAAAATGGGAATTTCCTTCATATATCTTTCGAGAATATGTCGAAGTTATTTTACTTCAAGAACTTCGTGTGTATCACTGCAGTACATAGCAGTGTTTGATGAATTTAATGATGATATATTTTTCTCTTTTCATGTTGCTACTGCCCATGAAAGGTTATTTGCAAATCTATAGTGCATTTTGTATCGTGGGTAGGTTAAGGATTATTTTTCTATTTTTGTCAATTATATATATATATATATATATATGGATGGAACTTTTTCACGCCACTTCAGACCTCCAATAAGCATGGCGTTGGTCTCACACCGGGCGATGAAATTCATCTCCCACCTAAAGACAGTCACAAATATCCATGCTCACTTTGGGGTTCTAACCCGCAGTCTGTCAGTTCGAGAGCGCGTAAGCTAACCACCAACAGGGCGGCATTGAATGATCAGGTTCAGTGGACTAATCAGTAATTTAATAATTCAACATACGAGTATTAAAATAAAGAATTATGTATATATTATAATAAAATAAAGATATCGAAATTATATTTATTAGTTTTATTGCAACTTATTGTAAATATAACTTATTCGGTTTTAGTGTAATCTGTGGGGGTTGATTATATCATAATAGTTTGATAAAAGCTTTAAGAGCCTAAATATCTGAAAAAATGCAATTCTTAAACAAGCTTTAACAATAACAAAATTTTAAAACGTGTTCCTAAAAATCACAATGTTTTATAAGTTAGATATTTTCTGGGATAATGATAGAAATGCATCGCATCATTTATGGCGGCATAGTTATCAACTCCTGGAAATTAACAACTTGTATTCCCGGCGTGAAAACAAGAGTCTCTTCAAGACGTTATTAAAATATCTGCCGCCTGTCTTCTTTAGTTGTGCACATCAAATCTTCTGAACTAAGGGATAAAAGAAATCGAAGAGGTCATAAACAAAACACGTTGCGTTTGCCTTTCTGTAATTAATTGCTTTTATACGAAACGCAACAATTCTTGGAAATAAGATTGAATCATGAATTGAATGAATTAATTTTGTTTGAATAACTGTGTCCTAGATAAGAAATAACTGACAACCGTTTAAACTTTTATGAAATCCGCTTTCTTTATGCCTTTCATAGGTTTGGTTAGACTCACTGGTTAACAAAATAGAGTTCCAGTTTTCATGAAAATGTAAGTAATTTTCCATTACTAATATGAGACAGCTCGAGATATATTTTTTCGCTATATTGCTATCGCCTGTTTTATTATTCCGTTTCCCGATCACTTTTTTGTATCATTGTACTGTTCTTGTTGATATTGTGGTTATGAAGTAATATGAAAATGATTTTCAGTGTACAGTCACTTTGGTTTTGCGTTACCTATAAATTGCAGAATATTGAAAGCTGAATAAAGCAGAGCCGTACGAAAAGAATTCGTCACGGTGCTCAATCTTGCGTTGAAATCCATCGACACAAGAGCAGATTTCTACTAAGATCTAGTGGCAGGGCTAGGATCCACGAAAGGTAAATGAAGTGTGATGTGATTTAACCATGTTTTCCTTTGAATATCCCTTTATTTTCTCAACTGGAATTCAGTCCTTAACACGTTGTTTGACGTGTTGGCATGACATAAGCTTATATCGTACAACAGAGTCGCTATAAGAATATGCAAGCAAGTTTCCACTGAACCAAACAGATAATCAACCAAGCTTCTCCTTACAGTAACTCATAGAAACGTTAAATAACCTGCCACTTTCAGATGGGACTACGTTAAACACAGCCTCCATTCTTTTATGAAGAGCTGGGAAACCAAAAGCACGAGATTCAAGGAAAATAAATATCTGCCAAGAGCAGCCGTGTTACTGAAAGATTTTACAGGCGTATTTCTGGAATGAGACTATAAGCCTATGCTGTGTCGAAGTTTAATTAAAATCAGTCCTATCAAGCAAAGTTAGACAATATTGATCGACTATCAGTTTATCTGACTTTCTTAGAATTGAATTGAATGAATTCAATTCATTCAATTCAATATATCTAACGTAAAACAACCAGCAACTCATTACAGTAAATGTTAAATGTTTCAATAGCCAATGATTTAATGCATTGTTTGCAGTTTATTGTTGTAAGTCGATATTCGTTATACTTTGAATTGCATATTTTGGTGTACTCGTCTGTTTTGTAAATTGTTAATTATTTCACTAACGTAATTACAGGTTTTTCGAGCTGCAGACTTGATCAAACGACCTATCCAAATCTTTATTAGTACACACAATTTCATATGCAATTAGCAGTTTTGTACTGTTGTGGAATTACATAACTTATACTATCACATCATTTTCGTCTTACTTCCGTAAGAATTTTAATCTAGCATCTACATTAATTACAAATACTTTAATCATCATAAGTGTGTTTGTTTTTGAGACTTTTCTGTGAGGATCTCTCTCTCTCTCTCTCTCTCTCTCTCTCTCTCTCTCTCTCTCTCTCTCTCTCTCTCTCATCCTTTCTTTTGAATTATGCAGAAAAACTAATATCCCATCTGTTTTAATATTTCTCATATATTCTACTTCATCGCCCTATTACTGTGTAAACGAGGATCTATTTTAATGCTGGGAAGACTAATGATCGTCGATTACAAATGTACTTTAGCGATGAAGTAGAATATATGCGCAAAAATATATGAAAGATGAGTAATATAATTTGTTTCATAGAAAAATAAAAACGGTTGGGAAAATGATTTTTCTGTATAATTTTTAATATAAATCCCATTATAGTACTACTTACAGCAAATTCATGTACGAGAGTTATGAAACATGTTGAGATAACATTTGTATAGAATATTTGGTAGCATTTTCTGATGTCGTGTACTGAGAAAAAAAAAGACGGCACTTTGCGATATTTCTGTAGATAATCATCCTACGATCGCCATTGCAGCTGTGAATAAGGTACACTTTAAAATTTCGGTATCATCATTTAACTATTTATCTTCATTAAGAATTATCCAATCATATTAGATAATGCAATCCTGTGCTGTCTATACGATTATTGTTTCTGAAAAGAGATATTAGTCTCCCCCCCCCCCCGCGTGCTTTGCCTGCCATTTAAAGGGATATTATATATATATATATATATATATGCACCAGTTATGAACACTTGCGAATTTAAAATCTTCTAATTTAATGAGCTGCTGTTACATAAAGGAATTTTCTTAAATTCATTAATGTGGGCTCTTTTACACATACAGTTGAACATCTTTGGAAGCTTCCTCTTTCCTTGTGTCATTCGGCTAGCTCATTAGCATAAAATTCAATAAAAGTTCTTAATAAACTAGAAAAAAAAAAGAGAAATGAAAAATGACATCGCATTGGGAATAGTAAAATGAGAATGACAAGTTAGACATTGTCCATTAATTATATGGAGTTTTAGATTTTTGAATCTTCCCTCTGTCAAAAAGTGTGACATAAAACAACTAAATAAAGTACTGAATTTAAGTTGCCAAAATTTATTTCTTTAAGTGCTAGACGATTCTTGATCACTCTGCTTATTTGATGCCCGAATTGACTTGAAAAAAGTGTTATGTTTAGTGTTTTTAAAGGGTTGAATGATCCAGCAAAATTGCTGCTTATCTGATTTTAATCTATCCATGCCACTAAGGTACTGTACACTTATATAGTTTCATGTGGGACGGAGGATTGTCAAAAAATAATAAATAATAATAATAATAATAAAATTGCATTTTATAAAACGTAGCATGGATATACAACGACCGATACCACCATATTGTAAATCACAAGATAAAGCAAAAAGTGGATTTTTTGTTTATATTGAAAACAAGTTTAGGAAAGCTTTGATTTCAAATGACTTTTTTCGTAAGATTGTAAAAAATAAGGCTCTTAAAATCATGAAATTCAATATTTTCTAAGCAAAGCCTTCACCAACTTTGTAATATGAATTTATTCTAAATGTGCCTCTCCCTTCTTCACTCACAGAGTGATACATCTTCTCTGAATCCCCCTCTCCCCAAAGAGCATTACTTCATTTAATGATCTGTAATGGGGGAAAAAAATGAAAGTCTTAGAAACCCTCAGTTTATTCTGCACACTTAGAATATTTAGCAAATAGTCTTACTATCATAAAGAGAAGGTAATGTTTTTTCCTCTCTTACCTTAAAGTTGAAAAACTGGTCGATGAACTAGCAGCCAACATATAAAATATATTCCATTATGTATGAACGTTAATTCTAATAAATAAATAAATATCATTCGCATTAAATATGATTTATGGTTCGCCTCTACCAATTAATACAAAGATGTATGAGATAATCTTGTATGCAAGAATTATGCAACAGAATTGAAAGATTAAGGTTCACGTTCTCTCTCTCTCTCTCTCTCTCTCTCTCTCTCTCTCTTTCGATAGAATGGTGTGAATTAATAAAACACTATGTTTTCAGGTTAGTTGAATCCGAAAATTGGAATCCGGATCCTTGACCCTTTCTAGTCCCACACCTCTATAGTGATCTATGGTAACCCCGCACTCCCAATTTTTTTTCGTAACGATAAATTTTGACCTTATTTTTAGGTATAAAATGAAACATTTATTACAAATTACTTTTCAACACAATGTTTTCTCAATTAAAGACATCGTAAGAATATGATCACGTGATAAATGCAATAAAAATTTGAAAATTCCACAACATAAGAAAATTCAATGCACAAACCAATTTTTTAAATTACTTGTGGCACATTTTAAATTTAACATAGATAATTTCAAAAAAATTTAAATAAATATGGTATTTATAAATCAACTTACTTTTGTTCAGTTTTGATGGATCCATTCTAAGCACGCTCTACAAACCTGATAGGCAGGCAACGTTCCTCTCGCATCCTCAGGCTGGGAGTACCCGGTTAAGAACCCCTCCTTTCTTAGACACCAAAAAAATAAAAATAAATAAAATTGTTAACAGATAGTTCTGATTGAATAAAAGCTCTAAAAGCTGATGAAAGAAAAATGACACATCAGATTTTCTGTTTTATTTGTCCTGTGCATGCCCGCATGCCATATTTAAGTGACGTTTAAAAGTGTTTCCTTACGAAACAGACAAAATTGCAAATGCGAGTGCAGTTTGGGTTTCAGATACGATAAATGTTTGGCTAATATTCCATACTTCTGTATTTAGCATTACAAAAGAAAATTGATTACTCAATTCTCTCTCTCTCTCTTTCTCTCTGCCTGCAATATATCACATCAGAATATAACTGGTATTTTAACCCGCTTGTCTTCACTCGCTTTCATCACCTCTAGAGAATTTAATCTTTCTTAGTGAGTATGGGACATGTTTTATTTGTTGGATTATCTTGATGCTTGTGCCCTGAAGACACGGATTAAGCATATCACCTCATGCTTCTATTATGATGTTACTCAAACCAGATAAAAGAAGACGTACTTTTACATTCATTATAATAAAATTCTTTACTTTGAAAATGCTGATTACAGACTAAATACATGTACTCTGAAATAATTGCCAGACTGATTTTCCAACTAACTGTTCGATATGAGTTACCGACAAGAGCAGTGTTCAGCGTAATATGTCAGAGGGCCAATTTTTTTCAGTAAGTATTTTTTTTACAGTTTTTTTAATTCTTTAGTGGGTTTTCACAGTAGGTGAAAACCCACTAAAGAATTAAAAAACTGTTCTGATATCTGTAAATAATAACAGTTCGTAGATAGTTATGAAAAAACGTTCTTTAATTTAATTTTTATGTGTATTCATTTTATTAAATTAAATTAATTAAGTATTAATAAATATCAATATTAATAATTAATATTAAAAATAAATTAATAGGAATCAATAATATTAATATAAATATTAATAAAATAACTTATTAATTAAATATATTCATTTTATTTTAATTTTTAATTTTCTTTGAATCTTTGAAAAAGTGCTTAAATGAGGCGGCATCTGAATGTATCCCTAGTGTTCGGAGAAGAAATTGGTTGGGAGTGAAATGGATGTGCAACCTTATTAAGCAAGAGATCCACAAAAAGAAGACGATGTGGGAAGAATATCGTGAAAATAAGAGTGAAAGAAGTTATGAAATGTATAAATTGCAGGCTAGAAAAGTAACAAGTATTGTGTGGAAAGCTAAAACGGAATATGAAAAGAAATTGGCAGTGCATGCTAAATGCAATTCAAAAGAATTTTATCGTTAAACTGCAAGCAAAATAAGGATGAATGTGGACGAATAACTTTACTGAATGCAGATAGTATTCTAGCATTGAGTACCATCTGTGATTTTTCAATTAATGAGTACTCACTTTGCTAAGATATGTCAACCAGCTGTATGTCACATGGTGCACAGTGCTACTGCTATATTGGATAGGGAATTGATGAGATGGGGTTGAAGACCTGTTTCATAACCTGCATATGAATTTGTCAATATGGACAGATGGAATATCAGCACATTTACTAAAGGAATGTTCAACCGAATTGGCTAGGCCTTTCACATGTTTGTATAACTTGGGCATCAGCTCAGGAATGATAACACAGGAATGGAAGAAATGTATGACAGTTCCTTTGTACAAGGGTGGTTCAAAAACCGATGTGTCTAACCACCGACCTATCAGCATCTTTGATGTGGCATTGAAGATTTTACAGAAGTTGGTAAGAACTCGCATACAGAAATGGATAGACAAACACTGTACTCTGCAAGGAGCAGCATGGATTTACTAAAGGAATGTCATGTTTTAGCAGTTTGTCCATATTTTATAACAGTGTTACGGCCGAGTTGGTTAAAGGGAATGGATAATGTTGGATTTTGCTAAAGCATTTCATACAATACCACACAAAAAGCTGTTGCATAAACTGAAGAATATGGGATTGGAATATAAACTTTTAACTTGGATCAGTGGATGGTTGGCAGACAGATATCAAAACGTGGCATACGGTGGGTGTGAATCTGCCATATGTAAGGTGATCAGTGGGGAATCTCACGATTCAGTCATTGTTGTTCAACCTATACATTAATGACTTAGGAAGGATCTAACAAAAGATTTGCAATTGTTTGCCGATGATGCGAAAAGAACCAGGGCAATCAGGGATGCCACCAATTCAAAATGATTTGAATAGGCTGGAAATCTGAGCAAACGAAAATGGCTATCATTTTAATGTTAGTAAGAGTAAAGTTATGCGCTTTGACATGATGAGATTTCAAGCAGCCCATTATATTAGCGGGGTTATGTTACAAGAAACTGATGAACTTATGGATCTTGGTGTAATTGTGGATAGGAATTTAAAGTTCGAAGTTCACATAGCAAAAGTTGCAAGTGTAGCTAAGACTGAGGCTATGGCTGAGGAAGATCCTCAAATTCCTCACGTCTTCGACGGGAATCGAACCTGGGACACTTCTTCCCCAGTCATGGGTAGTTTTTGCATAAATCTGATAATTGGATTATTTCCTTTTGTGTTTTGTTTAATTTTTTGTTTTCAAGAATTAGTCCAGTTTTTTTTTCGTAGAAATCATCTTCTGTCTCCTTTCCTGCTCCTTATGGCTGCATGCGCATTACTAAAAATTATCTTGATCCATTTAAATTTGTAATTGAAATGTGCTTATTCTTTCGAAAATTAAAATCTTCAAATTCAATCATAGATACCATATGTTTTCCTGACAATAATGCAAGTCAGATAAATATGTTCCACGTTCATGCTTATCTTACTTATTTCCATCATAAATTAGTAAGAAGCTGTCTTCAACTTGCCTATCCCTATCCATCTCTCCTCTTGTGTTGCTACTATATCCATGTAATATCTGTTTATTTCAAGTATGAGTTCCTGATATTCTTAGGCTCCGCGAACTTCTCACGTTCTGTGATCCTATTTGGAATCATTAGTTCCATGACTTGGGTCGATATCCATTTAAATCCGCCTAGTGAAGATTACTTGGAGGAGTCTTTCAGGAGCCAGTGCTGTCTATTCCATGTTCAATCTCAAAGCCGGAGGGCTGGGCGCTTTCTTCGTCTACCCCCTTGCCTTTGCCCATCTGTCTTGGGATGCTTCTCCGCTAGATCTCAGAGGATCATGAGAATAGGCAAGTCTCCCCCATCACGTCAAGATGGAGACACTGTGCAGGGAGATTCTTTTGTATTAGTTAATTAAAATATGCTGCGACTGAATAACGTCAATTTATTTATTCGTATGGAGTTTCCTCCCCCCTCCCTATTGGAGCGAGTTGAGCCCCCTCATGGGGGGTTAGGTATTTATGGCTGTAGATCCGTGTGTGTTCACGGGGCCAGTTTGCCTGCTTGCGGGATGAAAAACCCTACTGCCCGCGCCCAAGACTGGCTAACTTGGCTATGGCTGAGGAAGATCCTCAAATTCCTCACATCTTCGACGGGAATCGAACCTGGGACTCTCCTTTCCCAGTCATATGGTTGCGAAGCGCACAGCCACTAGGCTAACCGCGCGGACAATAACATCAATAAAAATATAACTGAGGTTATGGAAAAGTACATATAGTGGAAGTTGCACATAAACAAACAAAATATAATAATAATAAAAAGACCGTGCTCGCATATTACTGAAAAGTAGCATGAAATAGAAAGGAACTCGGCAAATGCCTTCCTTGGTGAAAGAAAATATGAACTTCTTTGTAAGGAAGCTATTTTGTCCAAGCAACACTGTAAATTCTAACGTGAACTGCAACCTTACGTTTAGTATTATTAGATTTTCTACTTTAACTGCATAAGGTATGAGTTTATTTTCATATCACTGCACGTAAAGATCAAATCAACTTTCCATCTAGAAACACAATAAGCCACAAACATCAATAAATGGTATTTCAGCTTCAAATAATGATAATAAACATTCCATATTATTTCATCTTTGCAATTATAGAAGCTTGTAAACGATTGAAACTTAGTTATACAGTATACAGATACAGGGTGTCCCATAAATGCATACATACTTTGGTTGTTAATAACTGGTATTTTATTTTCTTTAATTTAATAATTGTATAATTAAGAGTAAATGTTACAGTAAAGACTAGATATAAAAGCATTAAGTATTGTATATTTAAATGATCCATTATCTTAAGTATTCAAAATAACTTTCATTCTCATCAAGGCATTGCTGACATCGGTAGAAACTGATCTGCAAGCATCAGTTAACATATCTCTTGTAATTGTGCTGGAGTTCGCTTCGATTTCTAGCCGTAACTGTATAAGTGTTTGCTTGTGTGCCACAGTTTCAAATTTATCGTAGATATGCGAAATTGCAATTTGCGTTGGAGGTTCTGTTTACGTTTTCACATTTCCAATACTACTTACAGTACAAATTTCAAACTTCAGCCTCAAACCTAAGTCTGTCATTCTTTATTCTTTTTTCTAAGACCAATTTTTATCTGTAAAAGAAAATCCAATACAGATAATGGACTGATAAAGTGTATCTACATTTTTTGGAATACCTGTATGTTGCAATCAGCATTAGGACACTCGTTTAGCTGAAACTCACTGATATATTTCTGTCATCGTAGACTATACTGTTATATAAGAGAAATAAATGTACATCAAGAGTCAACTTCATATTATACAACAGTGGCACTAGGAAAAAATTTACGGACTTCGAAGAAGGTGTAAGATATCATATAAGCGGCTTATATGTCGCGATTATTGATGAAAACTTGGAAAACTCAAAATCAGTTACTGTAGGCAACATTATCAACCATTGAAAATGTGAAGGTGCTCTTCCTCGCAAGAAATGTCAGAAGTTAACACCAGAGGATCAAGGAGTGCTTGGAATGATGATGATGCGAAAATCTCGGCAGTGAGATGTAGAAACAATCAACAGAAAGTTCAACAACAAGCTATGGGGTTGAGGTTAGTAGTAGGCCATTACTTAAGTATCTACATGCACAATCTGTATTTCTACGTAAAAGCTGCCGTACATAACGCAAGCATCATGCTACACGATTTTCGAATCGGGTGGGTGGTTTACTGATGTGATGGGTGCCTGGGCAATGACTTATTTCCGAATGCATCATCATCACAGCTCTGAATGGTGATAGATGTGCATGGATTGAAGCAACTTCTTGTGGTGTTGATTATTCGTGGTTGAAGTGCCTGAAAAGATATGCAACACTTTTGAATAATACAGTACAGTACTTCCTACAGTTTGACATTTAACGGAACGGATCTGTGTGTCTTTCCACATGACAGTGTACCATGCAATGCAGGTGTTATATTGCGACACGGAAGAAAATGAAAATCTTGTAGAAGGCTATGTGTAGTTTACATTTCTTTGAAATATAGTTGTTAAGTTATTTATTTCCACATCGCATTGTAGTGTATTAAAATTGTATTAGTTGCAACATTGTATGCTTGTTGTATATAATTGAAATCTAAGAGTTTGTGTAATTTATTCACCTGAATAAATACACTGATGAATATAGTCGAATATAAGTATCGAAACGTAGGAAAATCAATAAATAACCAAAATGTCACATGCTAAACATACGTGGAACGTGTATACTTCATTATGATCGAAAGTGAATATATATTTTTGATAATAGTAAAACAGAAGAATATAATTATAATGTGAAATCACAACCGTGATATAGAAATGGAAGATGTGGACTATTGAATAAAAATTAGAAAACATAACAATGTACAGAACTAAAATTGTTTATATAAAGATATATTAAAAGTGCTATATCTTCCATACTTAATAATTAAGTATTGCAGATATGATGCAATATGAAATCTGGGACCAAAGAAAAATAGCGTGCAGGATTTCGAGTTTTGTGGGCTCAAGGGACAGTGGATTCAGAAATTCGTTTAGGACATACAGCCCACTGTGGTGACATTAGATAGTGTGATTTGCACAGCAAACTTTTACGAGTGTATTTACATGTTCAGGAAAGGTTAGTTATTTATTATTTTGATGACGCAAAGACATCAAAAGTTGTACTGCGCCAGGACACAGGTTACAGCAGTACACATGGTAAGCGGTTAGTAGAATAATCACAAATCTCCATGCCACTGGCGAGATTCGTACTCGTAGCCTCTTGACTGAAAAGGCCAACCAGGCCGACTTCAAGAAAGGAGTAAACAGGTGTCACTGACAACGATCAATTAGGATACCCAGTCACATTGACTACTGATGAGAATATTGAAAAACCTCGTGCCCATAACATCGAATTAATCGCGGTTCTGAGTTGGAAACATCTTTTTGCTAGCAATAAGGAAATGGGGGGGGGGTTACTCTTTCGAAATATATAATTCTAATCAGCATCGCTACAAAAGAACTATTTGAAATTATACATATGTTTGAATAGGTTAGAAGACCCAGCCTGGTTGAATGCATGGATAGCGTCTCCATTTCCACTGCAATCTTTAGTTTGGTTGAGTTGGAACGACCGAAGAAACTGAGTTAATGAGGCCGCCCATTGTCCCTGTTATTTACTTGTGTTTTCCTGCCACTTTGATTATTTTGCATGAAGGGAACTTTGATATCTTACTTCTACTAAAAAGGCCTTATAATGATTTTTCTCATCCCAGACGGTATTTATACTAGGGGTTTTTTCCAAGCCGAAGGGAAGATAAGAGTCAAATACTGTATAGCATCGTCCTTGCGACTGCTTTGTGAAGCGGGAGAGAAACGCATATTACAAGCTGTGGGAGATTGAGCCCTACTGTGGCAGAAAATTTGTGAATATCTTTGATTGATAGGTGATTTTTGTCTTCGGTCTAAGACCACCATTCTCTTACTAGAAGTGCCTCGAGTAGTATGAAAAATGCACCAAGTTTTCGTCTGTAAAAAAGAATTTACTATTTCTTCTTTTCAGACGAAAACTATTTATAACAGTTGTAGTGTCTGCAGTCAGATGAATCAAGTGATTAATAACTAGATATGTGATTACGCATTTAATAAGGCCAAAATTTTAGCAATATAACATAAATCGGCATGTGCAGACCGCGCTGTTTATTATTATTTTGCATATCACACTATTGCAGCAGTTGTCTGTTGTACGCTCTCTTTGGTTAATTGATAGATGTGCTCACTATCAGTGAAAGCTTAGAGGATGGAGACTGATTGCCCGTCTTCAAAAAGTTTGTTAGACTAAAATAGCTCCGCCTACTCCTTATGGGGAATAATAGGTATGAGAGGATTTATTTTATTTTATTTTGTTGCAGAATCATGAATTACGTTAGTGTAAAGAACACAACAGTGAACTACAGGTGTATATAACTGTCCTACATACTCTAACTGAATCCTGTACTTTACAAAAATCGTTAATTGTTTTGAGGAAAATGCGAACAACATTGTATTGCATAGCTTATGTGTTAAAATTCTGAAATCGGAACTATATTTGTTTGGTTTTCTATTACAGAATTATATAAGAATCTTGGAAATTTATAATTGAGTGTTTGTGAACGATATCATCGCATTTCCGTATAATCACCAACTTGAAATATTTACTTATGAGATTTACTAATTTCACTACTCTATTATTTTAGTTGCTTATTTAGTACACATTTTTCATGTAATCGTATTCAAATTATTGATTTGATTTATAAAAGTTGTAATTTATCCAACTGGAGACCCAAAATGAGTTTTCGCGACGTTGTATGTATTTTAATCATGAAGAGTTAAATATTCGCAGTATACGATGCTCATTCATAATCTGCAGTGTGACTGTATGTCAATACTTTAAGAATCTTATTTTTGAGGTTCCCCCCCCTCCCTCACACATAGAAATTACATGAACAGTGGTTCTATTCTCAACGATTACTAAGCTATTGTGTTCATAATTTTGTACATGCGGACATATAAGCACTTATCAGCAAGCAAAATTTCATCTAATAAACCAGGATTTCCCAAACTATGTTCCGACGAACACTGGTGTTCCGCGGAAAGTGAATAAGTGTTCCGTGAAAAATTATCAAAATTAATATGAGCCTGGAATGGTTTTAAATGCTGCGACAAGTTCAAACGTATTTGAAAATTAGGCGCTCCTCCTTTGGTTGTGGATCGTGTTACTAAGGCCAGCGCGCGCTGGCCTTGACTCAATTTCCCGCAGTTGTCGACACCTCCGAGCGCGAGTAAAGTAGGTCGGTATCTATTCTAGGAAATGTGCGGTCACAAGCAAGGTCTCCCAGGTTCCAAGGGGATAATGAAGCTGTGGAAAGGATGCAAAGAAGAGTTACAAAGATTATATCCGGATTATGGTATTTACACTATGAGGACAGATTGCGAGTATGTGGATTACAGACTCTGGTTAACAGGAGAAAGAGGGGTGATATGATAGAGGTCCATAAACTTTTGAATGGGTGTTATAGCATTTCAAATGATGAAATTTTTCGTTATATGGAAGGCGGGGAGAGACACGGGGGCATCCATGGAAATTAAGGTTGTTCTCAGTCAAGAAATGGGTAAGAGCTGGGTTTTTCTCCCAGAGAGTAGTGAGTGAGTGGAATCATTTGACCTTACGGGTAGTGAGTGCATCTAGTGTAAATGAATTTAAGGGAAGGTATGATAGCTGGGTTGGGTAATTTACAGCCTCCCTCAATGAGCCTTGACTCCCTGGAGGTCTCAGATAATAATAATAATAATAATAATAATAATAATAATAATAATAATAATATGTGACTGTTCTAGTCTATTTCATTCCAGGTCTTCGGAGGATAGGACACACGTTTGGGGGGGAAACACACATACACACACTGTGTGTGTGTGTGTGTGTGTGTGTGTGTGTTTCCTATGCAATAAGCGAAGAATCTTTATCAGGGTTTTTCAACTAACGGTGAGTTAGGTGGTCTCCGACTGGGGTAGCAAAAATTTTTTATTCTTGAAACCAGGTTTTTTCATCCTGCAAAACAGTTGTTTCGCCATAATTCATAAACCGCAATCGGAATCGGAATCCCAACTCTCTGGGATGGTTCGTTATACCCGATTTCATGATCTGTGAAGAATCACTGCTCAATAAATGGATATTCCCCAATACTATGAATACACTGTCTGCATAAAAATAAAAAAGTAAAGAAAATAAACAAAAAAAAAACTCGATTATCACTAGTTTTTCTTCGGCTGGCTGTAGAGTGCATTTTAGCACATGTGATGATATTCACAATACTGAACAACTCTGTGTTATGCAATCCGGTGATGCATGGAATTCGTATGGTTGGGTTAGCACTATTATTCTGTGCTTTTGAAGGCTGTATTTAGTTTGTCGCTACATTTCGAATCGCGACAATCTAATAAAAAACTTACTTTTGTGTAAAGAGTTATACGAAACGTCCATGCCTAAATGGGTTTGATTTCTTTAGTGCCCGCGTGGAAAACAAAAAATCACATGTGTGATAACATCATTGTCTTTTATCTGATAAGAATTGTAAAGACATCTTTCAAGAATCCATTTACCCAGACAATGCCCATATAATAGCAGAAATGTCATGCTGCAATTTCTCCTTCCTGCATGAGTTTTATTTGGGCGACGAATTTGTTTTTATTTAATAAAATGATATTGTTCCAAATGCTATCGTCTAAAAGAGAAATTTCTATGTAGTAGTTTTCTCCAGGTGATCCTCAGTGGAATTCTTGCAATGCCGAAGTTATTTAGGAAGAAGACCTTTGTTTTTCCTTTTAACTATGGTCTACCTTGAAAAAATATTGTGGAACGATTTCAAGAAGACATGTCTAAGCTTGTCGTACAGCTTTAGTGGGTGTGCTAATGGACAATCACTTGTCTTCAATTGAACCCTTAAACCGTTTCTCGAGAAATAGGACTGTTTAATTCTTTAGTAATCTTTTCCTCTCCCGTACCGTGATTTGGGCCTGAAATGCGACAATGTATTGTCGGAATCGTATTATGATTTGTGATATTCGATGAGAATATCTGTCTTTTACTGATAGTAACAATTTTATTATAGCCATTCACTATATACAGTGTAGAGATATGGCTGGTGAATAAACATAATAAGTATTTACTATTTGATAAATGAAATTTCTATCTAAGGAGAGTAGCCGAAAATGATTGAGTAGCAGTATTTTTCATCGAGAGAAGTTTTGTGACTAATTGCATCAGGAGAATTTTCATAGATAAAAGATTTCTGCTTTCTTGACGAGATAGCGCTGAACAGTGAAGTATGCCAAGGTTATCGCAAAGAATCAGATGACATGATCGTCCGATTCAACTTTATCAAAATAAATGAATAATGAGGATGATTATTAATAATGTTACTCATACAACTTGCATACTCCAGTAGCTTTGATCTGATCCTGCAATGGAACAAAAGTTACACTGGAGTGTAATTTATAAAAGGAAATACTTCTTATTGATCAGTGTTCATTGATGAACAGAGATTCAAATTCGTTTGATGATCCATTTTTCTCTAAACATCGAGACCTTGAACTACTTCGCTAACTCTTCACCACTGCATTTCACCAATACCATTTCAAAAATAGAGTCCTATTTTAAATCTTTATGATGCTCAATTATTCGGAGACTATATATCAATCAGTTTGGTTTCTCCGGATGACTTTTCCGGAATTCAACAACAATTGCCATGAAAACTTGTGGTATCTTACATTATTTCATCCTTTTATTTTCACTCCAATTATACAGTAGTGAATTTTTAAGAAACTTTAAGAATCTGTCATAAATAACTGTCTGTTCAGATGGAAGATATCTTGAACAATAAATAAAAGTATCAGTAAATGGTTATTTCCAGTTCTTCAGTAAAACTTTCTGAAATCCACGAAGCCTGCTGTCTCAGAAGTAACGCATTTAAGACAGTAAATTTTAACTATCGAGGGAATTACATTATTAACAACTGATCATCAACTAATGTTAATTAAATAGCAGACTAGCGTACAGCCGGGATCGTTCTAATCGATTTTATTCTACAAAGATACAGCTGTTCGCTGGCAATCAGGAAACTGAGGACATTGTAATTAAACTCGTCGTTGTTGGCTGTTTACACCTGAATGGCATCTTATGCTGCTCATTGGGCCAACAACGAGGTCATAAAACTCTAAGGTTTTGCCATATTTAATTCGTAACTGCTGACCAGAAAGAGGCACTTATTAAATATCATCTGTCTATCAAATTAGGCTACTGTTTGTTGTTCGTATATTGGGAAACCCATCACTCCTATAGTCCATCAACACAAATATTGTCATAAATGCGCTGAACGAACAATAATTTGTGATGTAATGTGTGTCGCAATCTACTATGCAATTAAGTAACCCATTTCGGTGAGGAGTCCGCCCTTGAGGTGTGTAAGAAAAGTTTAAGTTAAGATGTTCAGCCAGGAGAAAACAAAAAAATTACACTTTTCGAAATCTTCAAGTGTGTTTCTACCCTTTCGGCGATTTAAGAAAAGGCAACTCGCTCACAGCGTGCAAGTGTGACCCTCACATAAATATTTTTAGTTAAGCATCTCAGATACCTGACTTCATGTGTTCTGTTAAATCAAATAATCTTGTTAAATCAACAATGAGGGAAGCTGTTTCTTATTCGACTCTAATGTATAGAATTTTGAATATTTTCTGCATGTTTAAACGTAAATTAAACCGTTTAATTGAAGGGGTTTTTCTTAGAATAAGCGAAAACGAAAATGGTAACGAAAACCACTAAAGTGATTCTCATTTTTTTTTATTATCCCATGTTATTATTACACCAGATCATAGAGGTCAAATTTATGTATTTTATACAGCATCTTTTCTGGATTGTTATAAAGTTCACATTTGGAAATATTCATACAATTTAGCAAATGCATTGGCGATGCCTCCTCAATGTTACAGATTTTGCAGATGGGGAAGACTATTATGCCATTGCTAAACTTGATTGGTCTTGTGTGGCCGGTCTTGAGGCGAGAGATCATGGTAGTGGCACAGCGATTTAACTTAGAGTTGATGGTAGCTTCTGGATTTTCTGCTGAATACCATTGGCGAGTCATGTCCTGGAGAATCGTTCTTTTTTTTCCCTTCTTTTTGAGTGGTTTTAAAAAGATCGAAATCTGTGGTATCACTTAATGTTGCAGCCATTTTTGCTACTTCATCTGCAGTTTCATTTCCCCTTAATCCCACATGGGATGGAATTCATTGGAAAATTGCTTCAGAATCCTTATGTAGTTTGTTTATGTTTTTTGCTATGTTTCTAAGTATTTCTTGATGGCTAGTGTAGAAGTTCTTAATAGCTTGAAGGGCTGCTAAGGAATCTGTGAAAAATATAAATTCCTTTGGATTTTGTTTATCCAAATGTTGCAGTGCTGCGTTAATTTCTATTAATTCTGCATAGTATGAGTTGCATCCAATACTGTTAGTTATTTTTAGTTCTATATTTTGAGAGCCACAGATAAGTACTCCACTCCTAGAATTGGCATTTGGATTTTTGGAGCCATCTGTGTAGATCTTTATTGAGTTAGGTTCATATTCAACTATTTTTGAAAGAGCTAATAATCTCAGGATTTCATAGTTTTCTAGACTTTTTTTCTCGTGTTTTCCTATTTCAACATTGCTAACTATATTTTTCCTGTCTTGATTTGGAAGAAATTCTGGATAGTTGGCTATTTTATTTAAACAATCCAAGAGAATTTTATTTTCCATGATTTCATGCATTGTTGATTGTTTCTTTATTTTGTTTGTTGGTTACCAATTTTTAAAAAGTTCATTTGTTCTATGATATGCAAGGTTGGCTCTTTTTTCTACAAATTTAGTAAGATTTTCTTGCCACCTAATTTTTAAAGGAACAAGGTCGAATTCGAATTCTGCTATTTTTCCAGTTGTATTCCTTAGTCCACATATTATTCTAGCTGCATTTTTCTTAATTGTTATAAGCTTGTCTAAACTGGTTTGTGATGTTTGCATCCAGATAGGCGAAGCATATTCCATTATGGGTTGGGTAATAGAGGTGTATGTGACTTTTAAGGTTTTAGTATCGGCTCCCCATTCTCTACTTGAGATACTTTTCATGATATTTAGTATTCTTTTTGCTCTGACTGCAACATTGTTGATATATTTATTGAATCTTAGTGATGGATCCAGAGTAGCTCCAAGGTGTTTTCATTAAATGTAATTAATTTTTGACTGTTTAGCTTTGGTCTCCAATTTCTGAGATGGTTATTAATGGTAAATACAAAAATGTATTCTTTAGTAGGGTTAATTTTGATATTTTGGTTTTCACAGTATGTAGATAAACTTTCAATCGCTTTGTTTAAGTGACCTTCTGCTGTTTCTAGGTTGTTATGAGCTGAGAATAGGATCAAATCATCAGCAAACATAGCTATCTTTGTTTCTTTATTTATATTTTTATCTAAGTCGTTTAAGTAGATGGGCTCAAAATGCTGCCTTGAGGGAGTCCCTGTCTTATTTTCACTTTCTTGGAAAAGATATTATTTATTCTAACTCGAATTGTGCTATTTCTTAGAAAGTCATAAATCCAGTCCCTTCTATTCCAATATGACAAAGTTTGGAAAAGAGTTTCTGCCTCCGCACCTTGTCAAAGGCATTGCTAAAATCTATAAAAGCTACGATGGTGGATTTGGTAGGTTTTGTCTGGAAGTTATCTTGAATTGACTGGGTTAAGTAGAAAAGTTGATCAGTTGTTGAATGATTTCTTCTAAAGGTAGCCTGAAAATATGAGAGTATACTATTTTTGTTTAGATAGTAATTCAAACGTTGAAGTATCATTTTTTCCATCAATTGAAGATGGAAAAAATGGAATTGAAGTCAGTGAAACTGGTCTATAACATCCTGGTTGGTCTTGAGGTTTGTTAGGCTTTACGAATGGTATGATTATGGCTGTCTTCCAGTCTTTTGGAGCTTTTCCTTGTTTTAGGCTATTGTTGTATAGGCGAAGTAACCAATCTGGAGCTAGGAAAGGAAGATGTTTAATCATAATTCCTTGTATGTTATCTGGTCCACATGATTTATTTATATCTAGTCTCTCCAAGGCATCTCTCAATTCAGAGATTGAAAATGGATCCCAGAATAATTTATTTTTATATTTTGGGGAATTTGCAGCGTTTTCTGCTGATGATATTTGATGGTCTTTCCTAGTATTCACCTCTAGTTTGCTTATATTTTGAAAATGAAAGGCCAAGATATTTGCGATCTCCCTGTCTCCAATTTTGATATTTCCATCTGAATCTTTTAGCATGTTAGTCCCACTTGCCTTTGGTAGTTCTCTTTGTAAATTAGCAGTCAGTTTCCAAAGTTTGGTATCTGAAGTGTTTGGATTTATGTTATGGCAAAATTCTTGCCACTTAGTTCTTTGTAATATATTATAATTTTGTTTAATTTCAGCATTTATCTTGTTGTACTCGATCCTGGTTTCTGGAGAGCTTCCAATTTTTAAGATGTTAAAGTTCCTGGTGATCCTTTGTGTAGTCTTAAATAGCTTTTCTCCTGTAGCCCTTTGGGATACTTTTCTTTGCTGCATTTAGGATATTATTGTTCCAAGTTATGTAGTCTTTGTCTAAGTCATTGTGGTATGCGTGATCTTTCAGCATTTTACTTACTTCCTCCTTGTATTTCTCCCAATTTGCCTTCTGGAAGTTCCAATGGTATTTTCTTTTTTGGTTGGGTCTAGTCATTTTTGGGTTCAGATTGATTAATATTGGGGTATGGTCACTTCCTACTGGTTCCAAATCAGACCAAATAGCTTTGTCATGAAGAAAAAGATGCTCTAGAAGTAATATCTAGGGCATCTTTTTACTATAAGAATGAGACAAATAAGTGGGTTCTCAACTGTTGAGAGTTATTAGTCCTGTTTCATTTAATAAATTACTCAGGTTTTCTCCTCTTGGGTTTATTTCCTCAAAACTCCATACCAGGTGTTTGCTGTTCATATCTCCTAAGATAATGAAGTTTTTTTCAATGAGATTGGATAGGCTGGAAAGATTTGATCCAGGTTTGTGAGGAGGATGATAACAATTGAATATGTTTAATGGCTTTTTACTTGGTTCCAGTATTTGGATTCCTTTTACTGTATTTCAGTTCCTTCTGCTACTAGGTCTAGTTCAACAACTTTATATGACAAGTTTCGGATTAGTGTCAGAAGCCCTCTTCCATTTTGGTCAGTAGGCTTATCTTGTCGTATAATCTCATAGTTTTTAATGTTTAGTCTGCTGGTTTGTCGAAGTTTGGTTTGCCGGATGCAAATAATATCAGCATCATGTTTATCAGCTAGCAGTAATCGTTCATTTAGTTTTTCTTTGCTTGCTGAAGTAACGATGCCATTTAAATTACATTGGATGAATTAATATTTCTTGTAATGGGTTTTATGATTTGCTTATTTCTCGACTCTGACATCATTTCCAAATTAAGAGTCGCGTCGGCTTCCCTGTATGCGGTAGCATAGGTATAATCACTGAAATTTGTCTCCATGACGGGAAAAAAGAAATACTGCTGTCGTTAGATCATCCAGAGGGCACTACGAGGAGGTGGTAGTCAGACTTTGCCCTCCAGTGATTCTCATGAATAGCTTGATCGTTTTATCACTTACTGCTTTAAAAAAAATGGGATTATAAAATGATGAAAATGCTAACCGCAAATTCTGCTGTTTGTCCAGAAATACGCAATTAGTATTATGACTTTAGGAAATCTTCTCATGTTTGTCCTTTTGAGTCTTTAAACGTAATAAGCGGATTTAAATCCCTTCAGTTATCTTTGAAGTTTGGATTACTAGTATTATTAAATTATTTTTATATTCAAGTTATGCTGTCGACTTTCTTTAAAATATTTTGCTCGATTTCTGTGCTAATTTCTTCATATACACATTTGAAAAAAAAAAAAAAAAAAAGATCTGACTAGTAATATTTCGTTGATGTTTGGCTAAGAAATATCGGCTGATGCTGTTTATTAAAGCACACTTACTTGCAACTGCCGAAAGACAATCTTCTTAAAAGCAAGATTTTTTCCCTCAAAAATCAGAGGGTGTATGTAGTGAAATAGAATGTAATGCTAATTCCGATCACCAGATGGTAGCAAGCAACATAGTAATAAAGAGTTCAGTTTCCTGAAATCATTTTTCATTTCTAGTGGCTTATTTGCTTAATTTGATAACTTATATCATATTTATTTACAATTATTCTTGAAAATTATCCTTAATTAAAGTAGTTTCTGTTAACATCTTTAAACTACAGAATTTTTGGTAAGTTTATTTTATCTTTTATTTTTTAATGGACTTCGTAATGACAAAGAATTTAGGAAATAAAGCTACTATATTCCATTATCGAATGATTCCAATTCAAAGTAATCATTGTTAGCGTTGGATCTTATACACGGACAAGAACAATACATTTTAAGTTGTAGGAAGAAAATAGAATGTTAGAAAATATGTTTGAAAGGTTAGAAGGAAAAAGGCGCTATCGAAAACAAACGTTCGTTGTCGTGTGCACATTTTATTTTCATCCTTTCCTTCTTGTTTTCAGAGTTTGGTTGCATGACTAGATAAAGAATCTCAGCAATATCTAGCACAATGAAAGTATTTATTTCAGAATAGTTTTGGTTCGTTTAGTATACCTTTACAGGTGTAGAAACAGGGTGTAACCGGTTTTTATCACTAAGAAATCAAAACTAGAAATAACTGAGAACTAAAGTGCTGCGTCAGATTGTACTTTGTCCCAGTTATGTGTTTGTCATCCGAATGAAATAAACTATGGAAATAACCGTTTCTGACGATAACTGGAAATCGTTGGTTTCGCATGAAAATTTCCTTGAAAAGCAAATATTCAAGGAACTTATGGACGAGACAGATTTAAGGTAGGTGCTGAACTACTGTCAATTTAGTTATTCAGAAATATAACCGTTATGTTTACTTTGGTTGAGTTTAGATTACGGTCAAAGCAATAGGTCTTAAAGCCAGTAAATTATGTATGTTAATAACGTGTGTGTGTGTGTGTGTGTGTGTGTGTGTGTGTGTGTGTGTGTGTGTGTGTGTGTGTGTGTGTGTGTGTGTGTGTGTGTGTGTGTGTGTGTGCGTGCGTGCGCGTTCGTTCGTTCTAGGGTTGGTTTTCCTGCTTTGCAGGATAAAAATGCTGAGGGGAGCCTCAGCATTTTTCACATGAAAAACCTTTTCGCATGTGATTGGTTAGCTCGTCTTCAGTTCATAATCATTAATTTAATGACTACATACGTAAATTATCTAAGGAAAATAAGGAATTTAATATAAATCGCTAATATTTCGTGATGAGTATATCATCACAGTATCAAAATGAATAGACACAAAGAAAACGGATCGCTAGCATGAACAA
This sequence comes from Typopeltis vanoorti, assembly GCF_054136105.1. NCBI lineage: Eukaryota > Metazoa > Arthropoda > Arachnida > Uropygi > Thelyphonidae > Typopeltis > Typopeltis vanoorti. The sequence goes on along the minus strand of NC_143553.1, from coordinate 70,364,229 downwards.
TGAACAGAGGTCATAGAGAAATTCTGTTCTTCCGCTCTTGCTCAGTCACGTGTTACAGTTAGAAGCCTGTGGGAAGGAATTAGTTGGTATTTATTACAGCATCGGTGTATATTATACTTAGCTAATTTGTTGTTGGTATACCTAAGCTTCCTTTTCTTTCGTAAACCGATTTTCTTTCAAAATAATAAAAATATACTACATTATTTGATGACTTGAATATAAGAGGAATTTCAGGTCTACGGTCGAATAAATAAAAAGAAAAAAATCTGTTGGACAGCAAGTTTTAGCCTGCAATAAAGGCCTGCAGTAGGTTAGGTACGACAACTAAAAGTATTTGAAGAATGGATCCTAACATGTAATCATTAAGTGGCATAGAATTTATCAGTTACTTAGATTCTTTGAATTATCTTCTGTATGTATGGTTCTGGACTTTTTCGCGTCTTCGAGTAGAAAAATCTCTCCTGGAAAATAGGGTTTTTAATACTCCAAAACTGACACACTGTCCTGGAATACACATAATTAACAGATAATTCTTAATTGTTCGGATAGTCTTAGTTGTGTCGTCTGTAATTTTAACGAATATAAGTCTTAACATTTTCTTTATTGAGCTCGGAGCATCAAGTAAAGAAGATATTAAATGAGGTTACAGGCATGAGCTCTCGGGTTATCCCATGAAACTGGGCGCTGGATGGTCGTATACTTTACCCGTGTATATGAAAGTCAAATCAATATTTGTTTATCCAGTATGCAAATTTGCGCCTTAGGACATATTGAACATCAAATTATGAAACTTTCTGATTTGACTTGTGGCAGATTAAAGACACTTTGGAAACAAAATTTTTGTCCCAGATAAATTACAAAAATTAATTACGAGATAATTTTTGTGACATGAGATGAGTTTAAATAAGCCTAAATGGCAGTGCATCCGACAAAAATATCAACGCTAAGGACGAAATTTTAGGAAAGAATTTCTGGTAATTGCTTTTGTCATAGTAGCGGCGAACTGTTTCTATGGACATGCAGAATTAATGTTTAAGAAAAACAAATACTGCTTTTACCAAATAAAATAACATGAATCATCCATCAATAACAGAGTATGCAACTGCAGTGAAAGCTAGAGTTCTCGATGGCTCCATTATAAATGATAGAGCTATTCTGAACATCGATTTGAGCTCAACAATTGTTGAGCTCAAATCGATGTTCAAATCTGGGATGCGAGCTAAGCCCAAAGTGGGTTTAGCTCGCATCCCAGAATAAATTACAAGAATAGTTAATAGATTGATGAATAACACTAATAAATATGATTAAATAAGAAAATGCAACGGCATATGTAATTAATAGAATTAACTTAAAATTGAAATTTCGTTTAACACTCGTTCTATTAACTAAATCACAAGACATAAGTCCCTTTTTTTCTCGCTCTTTTACAGCTATGCGATAAGAGAGAGAGAGAGTGAGAGAGTAATAACGCCTGTTACTGTCGAACACGTAATGTGTGTGTGTGTGTGTGTGATAAATTTATTTTTTTAAATAAATACGTTATATTTGTTATCCTATAACATGGAATAATTGAGGATAGAAAAGGTGGCAGAAATATCCCGCAGTGCTATTAAAAATAGGCCTAAATTTAAACATATGATGAAAATCACCATAAGCTCCACCAGTGTTTTTATTTCTGGAATGGAATGGCCTCAGCGTGTTATTTGTCGGAAAATGCTATCCACTGAAAGTATGAAGCATAGCAAACTAAAACACCATCTGGACACACTCAAGCAGACATAGCTAACAAACCCCGTGTTGTTTTTTTATTCGAAAAATAAATGAAATGAAACAACAAAATTGTCTAGTTAAATATATACGCGTCACTCAAATACACTGTTGGCTTTTTTTTTTGTCAATTTTCATAACAGAAATGCTCAGACTGCTAAGCGTAAAACGTCCTCCACTATTTGATAAAACTTAAATACTTCCATCGACTATTGATAAGGTTATGACCGTGTTCAAAGAGGCTTGTACAAATTCCTTTGTTTATGACATCGTTTGTCGCAGAATGTCAGATATTGCAGAAGAATTTATTCAGACACTAATTTAAAAAAAATAAATAAGAAGAAGAAGGAGAAGAGGAAACAAATCATTTTCCATTCACACAGACCAGCCTGTGGATAACGTTAATAGTGATCATTTAATATAGAGCCTTAGTTAAATTCGAATTTTAAGTTAATTCTAATAATTACATACGCGGTTGCATTTTCTTATTTAATCATATTAATTAGTTATTCACCAACCTATTAACTGTTCTTGCAATTTATTTTGGGATGCGAGCTAATCCCACTATTGGGCGCAATGTACCCCTTTGTGGAAACCGTTCTCAGCATTTTATTTGCTCGTCCGAGTTGTTTTCAGTTGCTGTTACAAGAAGCGAATATCGATTAAAATTTAATGTGTGACAAGAAACCCAGATTTCAAAAATTATACAATAGTAAACAAGCTCATTCTTTATGTTAAACTAAACAATAGGAATTAAAATTTGATATTTTTGTATTCCTATAAAATATCTAAAATGACTGAGACATTTATTTATTGTCTAATTTTAATCTCGTTGTAACGCTTACTTTTGTTTACGGAGGAAAGAATTGGAGTTGCACAACTTCATAAGCACTTTAGTATCACGATATTTGAGACTCCGTGATCTACCTGTCATACTCGAATTTCACATTAACGCAATTTCATATAAACATACACAGCTGTACAAGATACTTCTCAGCTTTTATCTCATTAACATTTAGTGAAAGCTAATACAGAGCAAAAAAGAAAGAAATGGTAGAGGGTAAAGGTGTGTTTCGTAATAGCATCCATGTATAATACTTTCATTTGTTATCACAACTGAATCGAGAGTCGCAACTGCTTAATATTGTTCTGGACATCTTTCGCGCAGATGACAGAACCCAGTCCTGGGGTTGATTCCACTAATGATGTCGATGTATATCTGATGTTCCTCAGAGAGTTTTCTAAATAGTCTCATTACTGCAGGTTTCTTTTCTAATCAACAATAAATTATGCCGAAGTCTTACGTAATTATTAAATTTAGTTTCACTGTTCAGTCCTTATTTAAGATTCCAGTTTTCAGACACGAAAGAAGCTTCGCATTAACTGGCACTTACTGAACTCTATAAAGACTAACAAAAGGGGAAAAACATAAAATTTTTTTGCCAGTTGACTTTTATAAGAAATATTTCCTGTAATCAGCAGCCAAAATTCAACGCTTTGCTACGCAGAGAATAACCCATTCAGAAGCGCTTGTCCCCCCGAAGCAAGTGTTTCTAAAATATAATTTGTGAAATCTAAAACGAAGACATGAATAAAGAATTCATATCTAGAAAATGCCCCTTTCTTTTTTTCTTAACATTCATCGTTTTGCGAGAGACTTGAATTCTACATCTTCTAGTTGAATGCCTTTGATCTTTAATTTATTTTGATTTCACGAACTATTTCAGAACAGTTTTATTTAATAAAATAAACGTCTAATGGTTGAATAAAACTGTAATGCAGCTTTATGTATGATGGTCATGAAATATGATATATGAAAAATAAAGGTTTGTGAAACACCGTATTGTGCCTCACTGAAGTTTGGTGGTGATTCCAGCGTTATCACACGAAGCTGCTTATTGTAGTCTATTTACTATAGCTGTTTATCGTCTTTTAGTTACTACGCAATCCGTGAGACACTTTAGCATCCATTTTATATGGCCCGAGAAATTCTTTCCTAATGATTAAATGGAGCTCCTCTGAGGGTGTTTTTTTTATAAACATTAAAATAAACGTGTATTCTATACGTGCCTCTGGATTTTATTAATTTTAACATTTCATTTGATTTTATATAAGTTTTATGAATATACTAGAAAATTATTGGCATCAAAAAATCAACTAATATTAACTCGAAATTCATAACTTAATACTTGAAAAATAAATAGATTAAATCACTGCTGTAATAAAAAGTGGAAGAGAAAACATGTTAGTACCATTCTAATAGGTCGTCATCGATGTTCGTTAATATTGCGTCGAATATGAAGGATCAGTTAGGATTTACTTGCATGAAAATAAATGAAAAGATGGCTTGACTTTGAAATTATTATTGTGTTATTTTTACATAATCACGACATTTTATATACCTGTAAATGCAATAACAGTAGAAATCATTCGCTTTTATTTTTTGTAAAGAGGCGATCCGCGAGTTTAGTACGTTGTGGTTGAACCGCTTGTTATCGTATATTATAAACATCTTGTAAACATAAATGTATATGTCATATAACCACTTTATTATGTTACATATCTACTTAACTTATTTTTTACCATTGAAAACTCCATAGCTATTTTTAACATTACAACAACCATAGCTATCTATCCGTTCCTCTTAACTCATCTCTTCTCGAATGGGCATATTTACTAATTGTTGAAAAATATTTTTATACTTTTTTTCCTAATTCTAAGCATCTTTTCATCAAGTTTATTCAAACCATGAGCTGTGATTATGAAGCACAAAGTTCTAAGCAAGATATTAAGTAAGAAAAATAATTCTCATCTTTCCTTTGTTTTCTCTTGTGGTATAAGTTGCGCTAAAATTATTTATTCTAAAAATAAATAAAAAAACAGGTCCGACGAAATTCTCTAGAATTGAATTAAGCAAACAGTTGTTAGCAGATGGGAGTCGATTATTTCAGACTTCAGAGAGAAAATAATAATGGCTGCTAAATTACGCACAAATGACGAGTTTCACAATCGATTTTAAAATTACAGATGTGCTCTCTCTCTCTCTCTCTCTCTCTCTCTCTCTCTCTCTCTCTCTCCCCCACTTATACGTGTCCCTATTCTTTTTCCTGCAGTCGAGAGAGACGAGAGAATTAAAAAATAAAATATCGAGAGAGAGAGAGAATAGAAGAACTGATATTGTAAGTAATAATAACCATGTCTTCGAGTAAGTGAAGATTAACTTCATACATATAACATACTGCCACGAGCTTAACTTATAGTTGCTCGTTTAATTTTCAGTTTGGTCAATTCCGATGCAGCCATCCGGTTTTTCAAACGTTGATATCTTAGAGAAAGTGGGTTTAACGTTCTCAGGCGAGTTTCTAACTCAAACGGAGAACGCCTCCTATGTTAGCCGCTTAGGATTAAAAGGATTAGGATTGGTGCACAAATTAATGAAACCACTGAAATTAATATATTAAGAAAAGTTGAAGGTTTAGCAATATTTACACAAAAGATGAGGGAAAACTAAAATCTACAGGCGTTTAGTGATTGGATCTGAACAAGAAGAATAATGGGGGTAACCTATATAAAAACTGCAGGATAACATTAGAAATAAAAGTAAAGAATTGTATCAAATGTAAAGAGTGGCCTAGAATACCAAGACAAAGATGGCACGATAGTCTCGAAAACAAACAGCACTATAGGCTTAATAATGAGAAGAGAAGATAAAGGAATAAGATCTTTGCTTTCGGAGTTTTTTCTGGGACTTATTCAGAATGTGGCTCATTAGAGTAATTGCGTTCAGATCCGTAGCTCAGTGGGTAACTACGATGTCCTTCCTTTCGAAAGAGCTGTGTTCGAATCCTTTCTAGTATACGAAGAACCTTTGTTAAGGCTTTTCAGCTGAAGGTGAGTTGAGCAGTATCACGCAGTTAACAAGGTTTTTCATTAAAAAAAACAGACAAACCGGTTTGAGTACACTCACAAATGATAGACTATACAGGTAGAATTAAACAATTTATCATACTATTATTATTTATACGGGCACGCCATGGAGTCAAAAGGCTCAACGCAGGAGACACACACACACACACACATACACATTATCCAACAACACAATACTTATCATGTATCTACTTAAACATTTTGGCTGTTAGGGCTCACAACCACCTGTGGGAATCCATTCCAGTCATTCATTAATCTCCAAGAAAAGAACCTAGTCCACATACTTCTACTACTACCACATACTTAGATAGCTTCCAACTGTGAGCCTTTGTTTTTCCCCCTGCTCCCCATGTTGTGAAAATTTTCTTTTGTGTCAGTCTTATAGTATACCTTTAGTAACTTGTAAGTTTCTATCATATCCCCTCTCTTCGGACTGTCAGCTAAACTCTTCAACTCGCACATCCTCACTCTATCCTCATAGAGAACATTCCACAGACCTGTCACCAGCTTGATCACTCGTCTCTGAATCCTCTCCACCACTTCCCCATCCCCAAGAAGCGCAGTATTAATTAGTTTATATTAAGCCATGCATCTTAGCCGCTACAGGCAAGCCATTTAACCTACCACATTAAGGGAAAAGCGAAATAATTTTATTCACTCAAAATGCGGATTGATCGCCATTTCTAATGAACACAATTATACAATTTTAAATAAACAGATACAGGGAAGAGATCGAAAAATCTTGTTGGTTAATGTTTGTCTTCTAAATTTTGTTAAATTTCACTATAATAATCGAGCATTTATTGTATATGTTTGTGGGCTATTTGATGTTATGGATGAAGCAACTCGCGCTATGAGACCAGTGTATTATCTCTATTAATTGCAGATGCTCTTTTGGCCGGTTTATCATTTTTGTTGAGGAAAATCGGCAAAAACATTAGTCTCGTATGAGAACGACGCATATGCTTTAGCTTGGTTTGATTTGAATTTAAACCCAAAGCAGCTGTGGTCAGGTAGTCCATTATATTACGGCTGTTAACTGTTTGTTTTTCTAGCCTATTTGCCTTACAAAATAAAAAAGTCTTTTTTCAGGAGAAAATAATACTGCATATGCTGAAGTCCATTCAAGAAGTATTTTGTTTATAAGACTTGAAAACTTTGGATTATCATTAAGAACAATATGTGTTACTACTTTATTATCAACGATTGCATTCTTAGTGTTATGATATAAAACTTAAATATGCCCCTAAACTTCGCTAAGCAAAGCAGCAACTTGTCTAATCGCTATTATATAAAATTAGCTGCGAGTTTTATGCTATGCCAGTGAATTGATGACTATATATTTTGAAATGTTAATGAATTTTTAAACAAAAATCAATAAATTTAAGTGTTTAATATCTCTATAAATATTTTGTTGAATGGTATTCATTAAAATGTTAAAGAATTTTAATCAGTATTCACGTAAATGAATATAATATGTATTTTATATTAATTATCCTTTCTTGAAATAGGCAATGTTGAAGGTTTTGCTCATTGTTTTATACACATAAATGTTAATATAATAGAAGAAAAGTAAAATCTTGTAAATAAATGCACAGCTATTTACCAGGATTATTTCTGGAGTTAACATAGCTAAGGACGTCAATTAATTGGCACATTTTCTTTAGTGCACAGTATACTCATTTAAATATATGGAAAACGATGTAACTTAAAATTGTTGCCTTGCTTAATATACTACAAGCAGCTAACATTACGTGTATTATTATTATTATTATATATGTTAATTGCGTATATTCTTCAGCTGATTTGTCTGTTGTGTGGGAGTAACGGAGGAAATCTGAGAATAATGTATGCTGTGAATACATACGTCTAACTTGGAAGGATTTTATTATTTAATTATTTATTTGATATCAGTAAAATTGAAGTTAAGCATCTTCGGTTATCTTGTTGCTCATTTCAGCTTCTCCGTTTTCATTTTACTGATATCAAATAAATAATTAAATAATGAAATCCTTCCAAGTTAGACTTATGTATTCACAGCATACATTATTCTCAGGTTTCATATTTATGTTTAACATATTTTGACAATTGACTTCGTTTTGTGTAGTTTCTTACATTATTATTTTAACAAATTCTCAATGTGAACGTTTAGAAACAAGCAGGCAGCTAACTATTTTTTTTCCTCTCAATAATAAATTAAGAAAGAATAATAAGTATGTAGTATAGTAAGTATATAGCAAATTTCAAAAAATTTCAAATGATGGATGTTTATTATTTCTTCTTTTATTAATTTCCAATTTGAAGTTCTTTTGTCTCATTTCTTCATTTATATATTACGAAATTAACATTGCAGTTTGTGTTGTCGGTGTGTTGTTGAATGCATCGAGTTAATAAAAAAATAATAAATAAATAAAATAAAAACTCTCTAATACGAAATAAATTACAGTTTTGGTTTTGCTATCGCAGAAGCCAACTGAAAATTTTCTTATAACAGTGGTGATATATTTAGCAGTTCGGTTAAAGATATTTCTTCGCCTGCAACTCTGAAATACACGGAATACACATAAAATGAATACTTTTCATTTTATGCGTCTCCAAGAAACGAAAGAAGATCAGTTGTTTACCCAATGAAATGTCCTTCTTATTTGTGCGCTTATATTTTTCAGTGGTAGCAAGTAAATATTCAACACTATTCTAGCAAAGCATTATACTTGCAATATTATCCGAAGAAACCTCAGCATTTTGATAGAAGTATGGAAATTGCTGCAGTTCAGTGTTTAAAGTATCTACCGAGTACAAATTCATAATTTTGAGAATTAAAGGATGAGTTCAAATATAACGAATGATAATATTTGGAATTCTGCCTTGGATTCTTGTGTATTGTTGAAAGAGTCAGTTTAACTTTATAACTTTTATTTTTATCCTTTTAAAGTCTTTCATTTGTTTTAAACTGCACTGGTTTCTCAGGTTGCTATTGTTAGCCATTACTGGGTAACCTGTCAACGTTTTTGTAGCAGTAAACATTTTAGAAAATATTTACTTATTTATTTTAAACTCCTCTGTTTTTTGATAGTGCGTGTTGTTGTTATCAAGTATAATGGGCTAGGCTATTAGTATTTTAAGTAGATGAAACACACTGGAATGGCCTCTTATAACTTGATTAAATTAAAAGATGCTAGGATTATATTCATGCAGTGTAATCCTATTCAACTTATAATTTTGATGCCATATTTTAGGGATGCGGACATTTTGAATAGATAGAATGTTTGTTTATATATATATATATATATATATATATATATATATATATATATATATATATATATATATATATATATATATATGAAAATTGTACTCGGTTGTTGTACATTTTTATAAAAAGATTGAATAACTAGAACCGAGAGAAATGAAAACAAAGTTTATGACACAACTAGTTTCAGCTTGTATCATCCTTCGTCAAGTGCACATTAGAAAAGAAGAAATAACAGTAAAAACACATGGAGGAAATAACTGTAAACAACACGGAAAATTAGTGTACATATATTTCAACGTTGAAACGTTGAAGTCTGCGCATTCAAAATTGTTCCCTCGTTGGCTTCATTGTTGGGCGTATGCATGCGTATAGCATCTCGGCCAATTCTAATGAAGAAAACCCTAGCCATACAGTCATATGGGACAAGTCTAATAACATTTTCCGTTGCTATAATGAAGTAGAAAGGAAGATAATAGAATCAAAGGAACTCCCCCCCCCCTACTACATCTCAACAACAACCTGAATTACAACCTTTCAGACTGTTATTGTGCTGCTATCAAATACTGGCGTTCACGAGATGCTATACGTATACATACGCCCAACAATGAAGCCAACGAGGGAACAATTTTGAATGCGCAGACCTCAACGTTTTAACGTTGAAATATATGTACACTAATTTTCCCTGTTGTTTACAGATATTTCCTCCATCTGTTTTTACTGGTTATTTTTTAATGTGCACCTGACGAAGGCTGATACAAGCTGAAACTAGTTGTGTCGTACTGATAAACTTTGTTTTCATTTCTCTCGGTTCTACTCATTCAATCTTTTTATAAATATATATATATATATATATATATATATATATATACATACATACATACATCTTCAAGGCCCACCTTTCCTAATTGGTTTGTAGGGGCAACAGCTGCAATATATATATATATATATATATATATATATATATATATTGCATATATATATATATATATATATATATATATATATAGCCCACATGGTTTTAAAACCGAATAAGAAACTCTTTGATTCCGATCTTTGAGTTTCTTATTCGGTTTTAAAACAATGTGGGATTTAATATCCCCTTAATTTAAATAATGTTTACATCGCCGAAATGAAGCCTATTGGCGCTTTATTTTAAATAATTTATGCGTGCACCTTTTTGACAACTCGTATAGCAGAGTATATAAGTTCTTTTCGCTATACCCTTAGTATTATACTTGGTCTAGCTACTCACTGATGAGATCTCAATAAAGATCGAAACCGGTCTGGGTAGTGACCTCCCACCATAATGTATAACATCATATATCTCCTAGGAGATGTGTTTTACATTATGGGAAATACTAAGAATAGCGATCAGAGCTTTACCCACCTTTGCTACGAGTTGCCCTAGTTTGTACTACGTACTTGAACTACGTGCTTTAGCTTACGCTAGTAGTCGCCGTTATTTTTATAGTTACTATATTCGACATGAAACTCTTTGATTCCGATCTTTGAGTTTCTTATTCGGTTTTAAAATAATGTGGGATTTAATATTCCCTTAATTTAAATAATGTTTACATCGCCGAAATGAAGCCTATTGGCTCTTTATTGTAAATAATATATATATATATATATATATATATATATATTTATAAAAATAAATTTAACTGACTAGAACCAGAGAAAGTATAACAAAAACCTTTAATACATCACAACTAGTTTCATCGGTGATCCGACTTCTTCAGGTGAGAAATAAAAACATAAGACATAAAATAACACGGTAAAAAATGAACTTTACAGCTTAATAAAAAGCAGAATAATAACAGTCATATTTGAATAGGTGACCGCATGCTACCGTTGGCATGAGTAGAATGTGTGCGACAGCTAATTTTTGAGCGCCAGTACTGGATTACTGCGCTATGGGAATCGGGTAAATTGTAGCTAAGATTATGTGTGTGTGTGGGATATCCGAGTTTCTGGGTAGAGAAAACCTTGCCACTTCTGTATGAAACCGGTTAACTCTCACTTTCACCTGAAAAACCATAAAACCATTATAAAGATTTTTCGCATCCTAGATGGGGAAACCAAGTATTTCAAACCCAAGAACAAGATGGGATTCGAACTCAGGTATTTCATATCACAGGATATTGGTGATAGCGACATATTTGACTAGAGGTTTTGGATATATTTAGGATACCGACATATGTAGAGCTATGAGTAAATGCACACTAGTGTTCAAAACGTAAAGACGAACACTGTTTCTGAAAATTACAACCTCAACTTCAGACGAATCCTCTTGTGGCAATTTATATAATTAACGATATCGAGTAAAAAGCCGGTATGTATTCAAATTTTAGAATTGTGCTCAAAGAGGTTACGTGATAGCACTCAACAGGATAACATGAAAAGGTTGCGCTAAGCAAATTGTGTTGGAAGGAAGTTCTTTCCGTGAAGGAATAAAGTTGCAAACGTGGATTTCTTGTAATGTCTCAAGAAACATCTAGATGATTTCACGCGGGAAAAATTATTGGAAAGCTTGAAGAAGACCGCAAAATTACTGATATTGCTGGAGCTTTTGGAATTTCGCATAGCGTTGTATCCAAGCAATGGGCAGTGTTTCAAATCAATGGAATGTGTTCCAGACGTTTGCTGAGGTCACTCTCGGTCTATCACAGAGCATGAAGACAGATATTTGTTTTTAACAGCAAAACGTAAGCGACGCAACACGACAGGTCTTGTTGCATTCGAACACAAGCACGCGGATATATCAACAAAATGTGGCAAGACATCTGCAACAAGTAGGACTATACGTCCAAAGGCCTGTAGTCTGCGTCCCTTTCTCCACAGCTCATCGTAGAGGACGTTTTCAGTGGTGTTGTATCCATAAAAATTGGAGAAGACACCAGTGGGCTAAAATACTCCTTAAAAATGAGAATCGTAGTCTTTCCTCCGATTATAGACGACACATGATCTGTCGTGTAGTACTACTTACCATTGCGAGAATGTTCTTGAAAGGGCTAATGTCATGGTGTGGGGATGCATTATGCTTAATGGACGCACCGAGCTACAAGTGCTGAAAAAATTGACTATGACTGGTGAACGATATTGCCACGAACTTTTTGAACGTCATGTTCGATTGTTCCGTGGTGCTGTATGCGAAGAATTCATTTTTATGGATCACAGTGCCACATCCCCATCTTACACAAGCAGTAGAGATACTTCTTGAGACCGCGGGTATTAATAGTATCGAGTGACCAGTACGTTGTCCAGATCTAAACTCCATAGAACACGTTTGGGACTCAATGGGGAGACTGGTCCACACTTCCTTGCTCTGAAGGAAGTGTGGGCCATTTTGCCACAAGAACTCCCGAATCACTTCCTGTTAAGCATGGTACGACGTTGTGAGAGCTGCATGTCAGTTTGGGGTGGACATATTCCATACTGAAATATCTCTCCGCATAGCTTTTTGTAAGCACTGTACATTAATTTCTTAACTAGGTCCTTAGAAAATCTGTAGCGTTCTCCAAAAACGTATCAATTTAATTGTAATATAATTTATTAGTATGCTGGAAATAAATTTATTTCCACATTTGTCTGTAGCCATAATAACTGTTTCATATACAGGTAAAATGTAGTTTGTCTTTAGTTTTTGGACACCAGTGTATATGGGAATTGCATCTTTTGCGGTGTAAGATTTGTCTCTTTTACCAGGAGAGGCAGAGCGGAACCTGTAGCTATTATTTTAGACCGGATAATTCAGTTTCATTTGAAAAACAACTTGGTAAATAGAATGATATAAGTAAGCTTATAGTTCGTGAGAGAGCACTTGTCATATAGCTACATTGCATATATCCACGAGTTTGGGAAATGGTAGTAGATGGAGTCATTCATGGAATAATGGTGTAGCGCACTGCCATTTCGATGTAATAATTCTGAGTGGAAGAATAGAGTTTTCTAATTTTTCTGATTTTTCTAAGAAGGTTTTATTTTATTTTATTTTTTTATTTTTATGAATCTAAGTTATGAAAGATTGTAGTTATAAACCCACAGCATATAGTTTTAGTTCAGTTGTTTACATAATTAACCATTTTATGTCGTAGTTTGAATGTTTTATTTATTTTTGATTTTTTAATATCTCAAGTGTGATTTTTTTTTCCTGAAGAAGAGACAGAGAGACCAAAGCTAGTAGAGTTCATAAACAATATTTTTTGTTTACTTGTTTTGATGAACTAATTCTGGTTCATTTTATAAGGATTAGATAATTTGGAAACCCTGCTTTTAGACTAGATAAGCATAACCTTTTTCAAACCACTGCAGGCCCAAGGAGGCTTTTGGTTTGATACTTAGCATTGAAATTCATCTCCCACCTAAACGTCTTTAGACATTCTCAAATATCCATTCTGCAGTGTGATGAGAATCCATTCATTAGTCTGTTTAGTTAAGAGCAGATACATTATTCACGTGTTCAACCAGACTAGTAGCTGAATATTCCGTTAAGCCTACTTGATAAGCTATGGTTGATTCGAACCACATACTTTCCTTCTGGTTATTTCCATATTAAGCCTTCGCAGCTTTTCAAAAATCCTGACATTTAATATATAGTATAAAATACATATTCCATTCTCCTTCTATTTTTTTTATCTTTAATCGCTATAATTACTCCATCTGTTTTAATCCATTTTAATACTATAGTTTGATATTCCTACTGAAATATCCCTTATACCGCAGTACTTTACAGTAGCGCTTCTTGGAAAAGAGATTATCAACAGCTTGCATGCCATAAAAATCAATTTCTGTTGAAAACCCTATTTTATTTGCATAAGCTTTCACCCAGCAATGGAAAATAAAAAGTATAAAAAACCATTTATTCAAATAACGGGATAAGAATCGCTATTTTCCAAATTGTAGATATACTCATTACATAATACCGACTTCGCTACATTCTTTTAATTCACCCTTTGAACCAGTGCCCTTCAAACTCAACTTGATTTTATTCCTGCTAGCAGTTTTATCTTGGAATAACAATCCATAAATGTGAAAAGCATAAGAGTTTTTTTCTTATTTCTTGTCATCTCGACAAGAAATAAAAAATGGAGCCACCCTTTCGCTCGCTTGCGCGCGCATACACCCACCCAAGCTCACAATTTAATCCATCTTTTTTCAGTAGTGCGATCTGTAAAGTACTAATTTTTTTCTTTTTGCTTTTAGTAATCTTTAGTGTTTCTTCCTTAGGTTCTCGACATTCTACAGCATTTATGAAGTTTTTCTATACATTGCTTTATTCCCAGCATATTTATTTTACTCTCCGAATGAAGACTCTGCTATTAATCGAACAGTGAGTGTATTTGTCTAGTGTTCCATCGAGAAATTTTTCATAGGATTTTCAATCGCGATGATTTGTTCTGAGTTACTGGGAATTATTTGGTATCAGAAGGAAAAGATGTTAGGGTTTCCTGTGGGGAAACCTCTACTTATTGAGCGCTGCAGAATAGAATAAATCGACTTTTGGTGCATTTTCTTTGTATCCAGTACTGCAGATAGACAGAGGTCTTCTGCCGCATTATATTTTTGTTCTGCTGTTCAGAATTACACTAATCACTCGAGTGGTGTATATCCTTATTTATCCTTTCTTCAGTGGCGGTGTTCACATGACTTCAAGCTAAAAAAAAAAATGATTGCTAATATTCAAAATCTTATAGTTCCGTTGCGATTCGGGAAACACACACACACACACACACACACACACACACACACACACACACACACACCTCTTTTTTGAACGCGAGTACTTCTCTACCTGTCTTGTTTCACAGCAGGGACTTTCGTTTTTGTGTTATTTCTCGAAGGCAACTTCTGAAATACAGTACTCTTAAATCCCTTTGATTCTAATAGCTTCCATAATTTTCTGTATCGATGGTTATTAAAAAATTCTTCAAATACACGAGGTTTTAAAATGTTACAATTTTTAAATACTGTTTATCGGAATGGCTGAAAACATAGCTAAATGCAATCTCTCATAGTCAAAGGAGAGAGAAAGAGAAAGAGACGCTTCTATAGTTTTATTTTTCATTATCAGTTCGCCCTCAAATTTTCCTCTTTGGGCTTTTCCTCTCTGCCAAAAAAAAAAAAAAAAAAAAAAAAAAAAACCGGACAGTACGAATTTTTCAAACATATTCCACTATCTGACATCATCTTTAGGAAGCTGCACTAGAAAAAAAAATTAAATAATCTCTGAAAGTCTACGAAAAGAATTATTTTAAAAGCATTTAAGGATGATCTGGTTTATCCTTGCGTTTGTCGGTGCCGTCACTAAGATGTTCACTCTGCCGGATTTCAAAACTTCTTCCAATCTTACCTATGTAAAATTTACTATAGAAACAGAATTTTGTAGATCCATGACATTTTTGGAAAGGAATACTGTATTTCCGGTATCATAAAAGGATTACAAGCATTGGCCTTAAAAAGATCATTTTTTGAGATCATTTTTAATGTATAGAATCTATACGTCGGGAAGACCTGCCGAGGTATGGTAAAAAAAAATTGTGGATTGTCTATATTTGACATCTGTGCACGCTTTTTATATGACAATTTTTGAAGACCTCTTGGATATCCTCTTTTGGGAGTAGTCGAAGAGAGGATAAAATTCTTTCTTTTATTTTATTAACGTCATCCTTTAGGATATGTATTGTTTCATTTCTTAACGCTGTGATAATTCCGACCTTTTGCCGATGATTGCGATAGATGACGGAATGAGCTGGCTTGAAGGTACGGTATCTACGAGATACCGTACCTTCAAGCCAGTTGATATGAGTTAGTTTCTTTTAAACATCCAGTGGCACCTCGCTGTTTGCTTCTTTAATAAGTAAAACATCGAGAGAGGAGAGTTTGCTGTTTGTATCTATTTCGCGAAGTTTATTTTTGGATCTAAGTAGACTGTTCAGAAAAAAAAGCTACACAACTGTTCAAAATTATAAATATGTCGTCCAACGCCACCATGTGGATGGTTTCAAATTGGATTGAGGTAGAGCTTTCTCTTGAAACTTTTTCATATATAAGGTTTTCCATCGTATCTTTCCATTTAAAGAAAGAGGATCAAACGTTCATTATTCAAAGTATGAAATGGCCTCAACACATGTTTTTAACTTTTAGTGTTTTAGTGTTGTACTATCCAAGTGATGACTTACGCTTGGACTCGCCGATAGTTCTTCGGCATGAAACTCTTAGATTTCGATCTCCGAGTTTCGTATCCGGCTTTAAAATAATGAGGGATTTATTATCCCCCTAACTTAATCTGTTTTAACTGTTTTTCTGAGTCTTCAGCCCTATCTTTTTTTTCTTTTTTTATTCTACATCTTCCTTAAGATGCTATCAAGTGTTGGACTGCGAAACACCTCTATGTGGGCCTATTTATTCGTATTAAAGATATAAATCGCATCCCAACTTATTCATAATTATTTTCCGTCTTATTTCTTTTAAACCATGTCGTTTAAAATATTTTATCTCACAATTAAACTGTGCAACATACCAAATTGACCTCTTTTTAAGTAAAATAATCTTTAAATACAAGCTCTTGAAGGAAAGCTACAGAGAGAGAGAGAGAGAGAGAGAGAGAGAGAGAGAGAGAGAGAGAGAGAGAGAGAATCGCATTTACCCTTTTCCGAAGTAAAATTGTTCCATCTATGATGGTGTGACACAGAATCAGTTACTTCATTATGGTTAGTCAGTTGTTGTTTGTTTCCGTTTTTTTACTTCAAGTAATATAGCCAGTGCTAGATCTTCGTTTTTGTATTTATTATATTCTCATTTCTTCTAAAATATTAAATCTGTAAATGTTTTATTCATTAAGTCTTTGATTATGCCATATTATTTCATGTCACCGATCAAATGAATAACTTAAATAGATAGTTTAGCTTACATATAAAAAAGATAATTTTGTTATTTTTTAATAAATATGCGAAATGTTTTCTTTTGAATTCATATCGCGTAATTAGTTTTGCTCTTGCATGGTACTTATACTCAATCGCGTGATTGTACGGTAATCTAGCCATCGCCGTGAATTACTTAACTGTTACATGAGATTCAACGTTTAAAACAAACTTAACTAACTTCCTTGATCGCATATATATTTGAAATCAGTCCCAATTAGGCAAAGCAGTGAACTTCCTAAAAGGGAAGGTCATTGTACGAAGGGATTCGCTATATCATAATGTTGTAATTTATAGCTGCAGATCCGAGTGCTTATTCCGTCCTGCATTTTTTGTCTTTCTTAACTTGAAAGCGATCTGTCTTAATATTAACATTCAACGTCGTATTTTCAACATTGGTAATATTGTTATGAACCTTATTAAAATAATGTTTTTAAAAGTCGTGAATTTTGAAGGTGAAGGTGGACCTTTGAGGATGAAGCACAGAATAGTTTTTTTTTTTTTTTTATCTTTCTTATTTTGTGCCCACAAACGGTTGTAAAGCTATACACTTAGTTCTGCGGATTGAATAAATTTAAAAGAAAGAAAAGAAATTAAAAAGTCATTGATTTGTATTTTATGAACATGATCATCGCAAGGGAATATAAAAAACTGAAATAGATCACTGTCACCAAAAACATTTAGAGGTAATAAGAAGGCAATCCTGAACTTGCAATTTATACATTACTACAAATATGTCATCCTCGTTTCTGTGCAATGACGTTTGATAATAGTGACCGATATTTGATAAGCAGCCGAGGTCACTAAAGGGGTATCTTCTTAGTCTACGGTTCTATGTTATTATAGATAATAAAATCTCAGGTTTTAGGATATTTTACCTAACCTTTTACCTACTTGGCAACATTTTTTATCTCTAATCTTATTCTATGCTATTTTTATCTCTAAAATGTTTGGTTACAGTGATCTGTTTCAGTTATATTTTTTTTTTATTTCCTTGAGATGATCATTGTTTTATCGTGTACCTAAGTACCACTAAGACATAACCATTAGGACCAGCATCTTGGTACTCTTTGGTTTTCAAACTGCATGTATTCTCCAGTCAACGTTTCTTTTTTTAAGTGAGTAAAAAACGAGTTTCCTGGAGGGAAAAAGACACTAGATCAGCTACCTTAGTTGCAGTTTAAAAGCCTTCGCATAATCCTCTCGTGGTTGAGGGTATTCCAACTGGTGTTTCAATATAAGGAATATTGTCATATTCTTGTGCTAGCGAGGTGGCCCTAACAATCTCAACCGAATCATAAATATTACAGCCATTATGAAGAAATGATAGACAGTTATTTGCAGTATTTTAAAAGTAAGGTTAAAAGGCTTATTCTAAAACCGATATAAAATTTAAAAAATATCTACACTGTTTCTCTCTCTCTCTCTCTCTCTCTCTCTCTCTCTCTCTCTCTCTCTCTCTCTCTCAAGATGAATTTCTGAAATTTGTACAAACAGATAGCGTAGAAGTGACGATTGGTTATAATTATCAAGTGAAGCTTGATTGCAACCGTTCGGATATTCAAATCCTAGTTTAGGATTTGAATAACCACTTTCAGTTACCTATGAATATCCACGATTTGATACCCGTATCAAATCATAATGAACATTATCATCCATATAATACCGTCGATTGATGATCAAAGCAGAAACTTTCTTTCTCATAAGAAAATGCTACCTGGGTCTTTGGATGAGCCTTCCCACTTTTACGAGATAAAACAGCTTTGTTGCTCACAATCGTGAATCATGTGGTCACGAAGAAGGGGTATTAAGAACATAAGGTTATACAGTTTAGATAACTGAATAATTTCCAAGAGGCTCTTACCATAAGTACTCCTGGACATCGGTCTTGGACTCTCGATGTTTCGAAAGAGTAGCCGTAGAAAAAGCAGACCATCTATCGATTAACGAGTCTGGTCACCACAGCCCCGCCTTTTAAAATGTTATGTTGTTGTTAAACCTTATGCTAAAATAAAAAGTAGCCTTTTCTATTTGTTTCTATTTTAATGTATTCTGCAAGAGTGGGGAATTTTGGTCTATCAGGTATGGGAAATAGTTTATTCCAAGATATTCAAATAAGAGAGAGTTTTTGTTTATTGAGAAAGTTTGTAAGTTATTTCTTTAATTTTCCTTTCCGTTTACTTTAATATTTGAAAAACTATTCTCTCTCGCAAAAAGAGTCATTTGGACAAAATTCCCTTTCTTCCGGTTTAAATCATGTACTTATAGAAGAAAGAACAGCTGCAAGCGGCGAAGTTTTCTAAATAGCATTTAGTAAGAGTGCTGTGGATATGCAAACAAATCTCTTATAGCAAACTCTGAATATCTACATCTTTCTCACCACGCGAGTTAAACTTCATTCGTCTGCTATTTTCCTTTCTAAAATTGCACAATTTAGAATTTACTCAGTTTACAATACACGTAGGTCATCCAGTCTGCTATCAGACCAGAATTATATCGCCCATTAATTATGCTCGTATGCTTAAATATCTATATGATCGTGTTTATAATTAATAAAAAATAGCAACAGATTACTTATGACTTTTATACATGAAGAAGTCATAAGAAGAAGAAACGAATCAAATCTTAGTTTGATTCGTTTCTTCTTGTTTCTCAAATTCCATGGAGAATATAAGGAGTCTGTAAATGTTAGCTGTCGGTTCTTTATCCTCGCTTGTGCGCTTAGTTCAGCAAACTCTTCTTTTTCTCCTATTCTATTAAAGTCAGTCTTCTCCTCCATCTATTATTGGGACTATTGGGCTTTCCTCTTGTGAGTTTCATTCCAAGGTGGCATAACAGATTTCTTGACAGATTGTCCAGTTCACCAGAAGTTTCGTTTTCCCATTTCCAGATAAACATTTTGGTTGATTTATTCTTTTCCATAGGTCTTCATTACTAATCATTTGAAACCACGATCTTCGCAGTATTCTTCACCGACATCGGCTATGAAATGAATGTTTCACTTTCCTTATATGTCCTTCGAAACCAAAAATGTTTCACATTCCCATAAAATAACTGATTTAATAATGCATTAAATATTTTTATTTTTGTATCTGTGAGAATATTTTCCATTTTTCATAATTTGCTAAACTTAGCGTGTGTGCTTGTCTCTTGAATCATTATATAAATATCTCTAGCTGTTTCTCCATTTGCAGATTAAACACTATCGAGATATTTAAACTTTAAACGGCCAAAGTTTTTTTTTTCATTTTCATTTGTACTTGAAACGTTATTATTATTCACATTGATTCTCATCTATTTCGTTTCGTTTGTTTCTTTTGATTTGTATTTGTTTTCCAACCAGCTTTCAGCGAGTCTTATTGTAATGTGGTTAGTTTCTTTTGGATATCTACATATCTGTAAGCAATTAGACGTACGTCATCTGCATAATCTACATCACCAAGTGTTTTGTTTATTTTCTATGATATTCCTCTGGTATGTGTCATTTCTGTCTGTTCTAGAATATGATCTAGTGCCAGTATAAATAATAAGGGAATAGCAGGCGTACTTGTCGTACTCCAGATATAGTTTGAAAAGCTTGTGACAAACATCCGTCATGCAGCACCTGGCAGTTGAATAACCTTTCTTTATATTATTTATTTCTGCGGTTTACATTTATTTTGAAGTGTAATCGATACACAATCGAAGCAATAGAATCAAAGGCTTTTACATTTTGCAAGCTAATTATAAAGAAGACGGTTCAGACTATTCCTTTATTTCATTTATTATTCTTAAGATGTTAATATGGTCAGTGAAGGAATGTTTAGAATAACAAAAACTATACAAGTACTGTTTGACTTAATTGCTGTCTTCCCATCTAAAATACTAAAGATTCTTGAAGGATAATCTTGCATAAAATTTTGCTAACAACACATAGTAGGTTTTTACCTTTTCAATTACAGTTTGCTAAATCTCCTTTCTTTGATAATTTTTACTGTTATGCTTGCATTTTCTATCACTGTAGAACCTCTCTTTTTCTCAAATATTTTGGAATAGTGGATGGAGCGTATCTGATTGTTGTTGTCAGAATATTAAAACTCAGTGACGCCATCATGTTCCTACAGCTTTCCTATTTTTCATTTCTTTAAGTCTTTTTATCTCCAATTAGATTGTGAGCAGCTATTAATTTTTAATTCATGTATTTTTTTAAAATTTCCATTTGTATTCTCTCATAACTATTATTTAAATTTGGCTGAAATGTTTTACCCGTCTTTAAAGCTCTGTTATTCTTCTGTTGACACTCGAATTTTTCATTTAACCTTCGCTGGAGCATTATTTTTGCACCGCTTCTCCAAAAAGTCTTATAGTACTATATAACGCTACTATTATGACTAGCTGTAGCTTGTGTCTTAGTTGCAGTTCTTCAGACAGTTGACGTTTATCTTTCCTAACACGTAATTGTTTTTTTATTTAAAATATTATATTTAAGCTAATTTTCTTCTTGGGAATGTCGTGCACATAATTTAAGTTTTAATATTTTCCTTTCTTCAACTGGTCTCCAGGTTCCAGGGATTTATTTTTACTTTCTTCCATCTATCATTTATATCCTCATTCATTATTCTCTTGGCTATTCAAATTACTCTCTATATTTTCCTTTAACTTTTTTAAACTCCTTAATGTCAGTGTTTTGTTAAGAAATTTGTGTCTGTTAAGTGTTTTACCCTATTTATTGTTTATTTCATTTTATTTTCTTCTTTCTTTTTAGAATGTATAGCTGCATAGATGCAATATTATATGATCATATGAAGCACTATAAGTACATCTTATATTTCGGACATCTAATAACATTTTCCTGCACTTTCGGTTGATGAGAATATGATATACTTGATTTTACGTTTTGCAATCCGGTGATAATGGTTACTTGATGCAGTTCTCTTATGCTGAAAGACTGTATCACCTATTTCCACACAGTTCCACCAATAATTCACAATTTCTCTTTCATTACCCCTTATAATCTCATTACTTGTACCAACTTTATCCTCATTGTTTGTAGTAATTTTTACCCAAGTCGTCTGCCATGATTGCTTTTACCATGTGTCATCATCATTATCAAGATCCTGTCGAGTAGACTATTAGAATTTTTTATTTCTTCGAAAGGTGCGTTCTCAGTTGGAGAACGCACTGTACAACTCGTCCTTCCAAATTTAATTTAAAATTTTTATCTAGGCAAAGTGGATATTAAATCCAACATTATTTCAAACCCGAACGTTTGTATAAACTATGAAAGTTTAGTAAGCTGACCTGAGAGCTTACGAGAATACAATCCATGGCATCCCCTAGTTGTCTTAGCTTGGACTACTTAAAAGACATGAGCACTTCCGAAGCGTTCATATATATTTGCCTTTTATTAATCCATGTGATAAAGGTTTCACTGTCCTGACAGCTATTTCGAACTGGTTGGTTCTCTTTAGAAAATTCTCTCCATTTAAGAGAGCAAACCTCTCAAATGGAGAGAATTATCAAATGGACTAATAAAAGGCGAATATATGAACGCTCTTGTCTTTTAAGTAGTCCAAGCTAAGGCATTTTTACCGTTATTATCCGTTCTGAAATTGGTACCGATCAGATCATTCAATGACTACATCTTCCCTCTCCATATTGGTACCTTCTGTACTAGGCATTTCTGAATAAAAAAAAAACATATTTCATTTCTATTGAGATAACTTGATACCAGTATCATTCCATCTTACTTCACTAATCCTTAATTTAATCTTATATTTTTCTATCTCCTTTCTTAATTGCTCTAGTTTTCCTATTTTATCGAGTGTTTTGCATTCCATTGGCAGATTCATGTCCTAATTTTTCATGCTTTAGTCGTCATCAAGGAATCCATGCGATTTCATTTATTCGACTTGAAAAGAATATTTAAATTTTTAGAAACTTGTAGGTTGTTAGCCTACAGAGTTCCTGTTATAGTGGTAGGACTACTACCTTTTTCACAGAATTAAGATATTCATTTTACACAAACGCATTTCCTCTCATACACAAGTGCGGTTGTATCACAGATATTGTTACCAGAGCCTCTTTTGTGATAACAAGTTCTACCAGGAGGACAAGATAAGGTTGATATTTGAGTGGAAGAAGCTATATGTTTATATACCTTAAATTCAAAGACTTCATAATTACGTATTACTGTCTCTCAACACCCTTTGATTGGTTTAGGTTAGGCTTGTTGCTATTTGAGTTAAGATCACTAGATGTAATTTGTTTGCAGACCAGTTTTTTATTCTTTGAAAGAAAAAAAATAACTCGCGTTATTTTTTTTACTTTCAAAGTTATAATTATAAACATTATATGTTTATGAGAATATTCAAGGAAATGCCACTTACTGAAGTATCATCATGATAAAAGGAAAATTATCAGAGAGAATCATAAATATCTGTTTCGGACTATCATTCATTATCACAGTAATTGAGTCTAGATTAGTTTTAGTTAATATATTACAGATAGTTTATTATTGTTATTTGAAAAAAAATGTGTATAATTTCGAATCGTCTTGCCAAATTTTTCTAACAAAACTATTTGCAATTAAATTAAAACTGCACAACAAATTTTAGTAAAGATCCAAAATAGCAGATACCCTAAAATCTGTCTAGATAGAATGGAATTGTATGCCTAGAGACTGAATGAATCTAATAGATAATTAATTACACATTTTGCGAAACGCACCTAGTAAGCAGAACAATGAATTATACTTTTATCTACATCAACTGTAAGTTATTAAAACAGAAAGGACAAAACTGTATTAGAGGAATATTAGAAGGAATTGCAAGCGAAATGAATTCTGGAAAGACCACAATTTGAACCTACAAACTCCATATATATATATATATATATATATATATATATATACTAATCCCAAGTAAGCAAACAGTTAAGTTTGCGCCTGAACATAGTTCAAGTCTAAAGGTGGTGCAACACCAAGGCAACTCATTGTAAAGGTGGTTAATATATATATATATATATATATATATATATATATATATATATTACTGCTCGCATTTTTATAGAATAAAACCACCCTGTTTATACAAAGAATGGTATACTTGAAAGGCGACAGGTAACATTCTTGCTGCCTTTCTGCTCGATATCAGATTAAAGACTCAAATGCATGAACCTTCAGTTTTTGATCAGCATAAAGTGCCTCGCTGGAAGCAGCACTTGATTCACATTCATCCAACCATTCAATTAACCATCTCATTTCCTCTGTTTAACAGTTTGCCAAAAAATTGTATGTGGTCTTCAGCTTTAAATCTTTGCGTTCCATTGTCAGCATTTGAAAGAAAGATAGCGGGAAAAAATATATTCACGCCGCTTTGTTGAATAAAGGTATGGCGGCAAAGTCGATGCGTTTCAAAAAAAAAATTGTCGTCTCTGTTTATCATTCTGTTATTTTTCTATGTTATTACAGTCGGTAGGCTTACAAATTGAACTCCGAGCATTAGATGCATGCTATTTGAATGGCAATCAGGATGGAAATATGAGTTCTCCTGAGATCCTAAGAAAACAATGCGAACGACGCATCAAATCACCACAAGACTTGCAGAAAACATGCATGTTAACGCGGCAACACTTAACGGGAGTACGTTTCCAAGGAAACGCATCGCATCCAGGAGTGCTGCAATCTTCGGCATCATCGGGAGTGAACAGGTGCCGTTACGTAAACAGGCTGTGTTCCTTTGTATTTTGCTCACCATTACTACCGTTTGCTTCCTAACTGAACAGAGCTAGCCAAAGAACACGTTTCAAAGTTTATTTCTGCTGTTGGGGAACATCGAAAATTCACGATTGCATACTAGTGCGCAACTGACCTTGAAGAACGTCTTATCAACTAGTTTCATGCATTTTTTTTTTCTAAAAAAAACATCCCGTTATCCTTCTTCTTCAGTGGCATCCTTCTACTTAGAACGTTTTGCCGGAAGTTTTTGTTCGCCGTTGGATTATTTCTTTATAAGCAAATGTGATCTTTCTGCCTTAGGGAAATTTATGATTAATTATTATTATTATTATTTTATTTTATTTCTTAAAAGAGGAACAACAACAATTATCAGACATGAAAAGATAGGATGCAATTTGCACACCAAAACTCTCGTCAATTCTATAATAAACTACACTGGTGTACAAAAGTTAAGGGCGAACTATATTTTTACCTGTATGTGAAACTTGTAATCATTGAAAAATTTTCATGATTACAGCTAAATGCGCACATAAATTTATTGCCAACATACTAATAAATTATATTACACAAAATGTGTTATAAATTTCGTACAAATTGTAATACGCTTTTGGAAAAAGTTACAAATTTCCTAAAGACGTAGTTAAAGAATTAATGTACAGTGCTTACAGAAAACTTTGCGGAGAGACATTTCGGTATGGAATATGTCCACCCGGAACTGCGATTTGCTCTCACAACGTCGTACTTTGCTTATCACCAAGTGACTCAGGATTTCTTGAAGCAAACTAACCCATTCCTCCTTTAGAGCAAGTATAACTCCTTGTTTGTTTGCTGGACGCATTGGTGCTATTTCGAGCACCAATGCGTCTCCCTATTGCGTTCCAAACGTGTGCTATGGTGTTAAGATCTGGGGGAACGCGGTGATCACTCCAGAAGTATCTCCGTTGCTAGTGTATGATGTGGTATGCCATTGTGATTTGAAAAAAAAAAAAAAAAAGAATTCTTCGTCGAACAGAACCAAGGAATAATCGAACATGACGTTGAAGAACTTCATCGTAATATCGAACATCAGTCATAGTCCCTTTTTCCAGCACTTATAGCTCGGTGCGTCCATTAAGCATAATACCTCGCACACCATAACTATCATGCTTACCATTTCAAGAGCATTCTCGCAATGGTAAGCAGTACCATTTTCATGGCAGACCAAGTGTCATCTAGAATCCGAGGGAAAACTAAGAGGGCGGTCTGAAAAGTTCTCGGCCTCTACTAGATGGCAAGACTATCGGCAATAGTTTTTTTTTCTAAGTTGGTACATCTATCATAAGCATCGATGTGAAATTGCAAGCCATTCTATCAAGCAGTTTGTTTTATACAGCTGTCTCAAGCAAACGTGTTGTTTGTATCCCTTGAAATCGATAAAATTGAGTATCGTGCGGTTATAAAAGTCTTTGTAAAAGAAGGTTTAACGCCAAAAGAAATTCATTCGAAGTTCATAAAAGTTTATGGGAACTCTTCTCCTTCGTTTTCGACAATTAAGAAATGGACTGCCGAGTTTAAACGTGGCCGTACCAGCCTTGAAGATGATCCACGTTAAGGACGTCCAAAAAGTGTAACAACACCAGAAATCATTGACCAAGTGCACAATATGGTATTGAATGACCGGCGAGTCAAAGTGCGTGAAATTGCTGAGACTATAGCCATTTCAGAAAGAACGTGCAGGATATATTTTGCATGAAGAATTGCAAATGAAAAAGCTTTGCGCAAGATGACAGCCGCGCTTGCTCACAGCAGATCAAAAACGCATTCGCATGAAAATCTCTGGACAGTGCTTGGAGCGTTTTAACAAGAATAAAACTGGTTTTGTGCATCGATTTATTACTATGGATGAGACTTGGATTCACCATTACACACCAGAATCCTAACATTAGTCAAAACAGTGGACAGAAGCTGGTTGTTTAGCCCAAAGAAGACAAAGTCGGTTCCATCAGTAGGAAAGTTCACGGTATCGGTGTTTTGGGATGCTAAAGGTATTTTGTTTATTAATCATCTTGAAAAGGGTAAAACAATAACCGTGGAATATTATTCCGATCTTTTAACAGGACTAGACGAAAAAATTCGTGAGAAAAGACCCGGTTTGCAGAAGAAAGAAATCTTTCATCAGGAAAATGCACCTGCCCACAAAGTTATTTTGGCAATGGGAAAATTAAGGGATTTGCACTATGAATTGTTGTTACATTCACCCTATTCTCCAGATTTAGCTCCCTCTGACTTCTATCTCTTCCCAAAACTACTTCCCCGCTGGTCAGCGTTTTTCTTCGAATTAATAGGTGATTGCAGCTGTAGAGGGGTATTTTGCAGATCTTACTGAGAACCACTACAGGGACGGGATAATGGCGCTGGAGCATCGCTGGAATAAATGTATTAATGTTAAGGGAGATTATGTTGAAAAATTAAAATAATTTTGAAGTTATAAATTCGTTTTTTCATTATTACGCCGAGAACTTTTGAGACCACCCTCGTTAAACGACTCCTCTGTAAAGAGTACATTAGCCCATTGGTGTTTTCTCCCATTTTAATGGATATAACGCAACTGAAAACGTGCTCTACGATGAGCTGTGGAGAAAGGGAGGCAAATTTAGAGGCCTTCGGACGTATTGTCTTACTTGTCGCAGACGTCTTAACACAGTTTGTCGAGATATCTACGTACCTGTGCTTGAATGGTGCCGACTTGCAGGCTGACCTGCAATGGTGGGTCGAATATCTTTTGCTGTTATAACGAAATATCTGCCTTCATGATCCTTGATTGAACGAGGGCGACCTTTTAGCAAATGTCTGGAATACATTCCATTGGTTTGAAACGCTGCCCAGAGCCTGGATACAACGCTGAGATTCTAAATATCTGGCAATATCGGCAATTTTGCGTTCTTCTTCAAGCTTTCCAATAATTCTTTCTCGCGTGAAATCATGTAGATGTCTTTGAGACATTACAAGACATCCAAGTTTGCAACTTTATTTCTTCACAAAAAGACTTCCTTCAAACACAATTCGTTTAGCGCAGCCTTTTGCCTTTTATCTTGAGTGCTACCACGTGATCCCTTTGTGCGCGATTCGAAAATTTGAATGTGTACTCGCGTTCTACTCGAAATCGTCAGTTGTACAAGTTGTCACGAGCCGATCTGAATTTGCGATTGTAATGTTCAGAAACAGTATTCCTCGTTGGGTTTTAGACACCAGTGCAATACTGTGCAGTCACACCAGAAATGAAATTTATTAGATATCGCTAATCTGATACGCAATACAGTGACCACCGATAATAATACTGTGTTTTCAGCGGAAAGATAATCAGAACGTCAGTGATGACTAACTAATCTCGGTAGACATTAGTCGAGCATTGCTGTAAAGTATATTTTGCATCTAACAAAAAACTCTACTAGGCGTTCCTTCTAATAGAAAAATGCTCCTTAGGTTTTATAGATACGTTCTTTAAAAGTAACACATTAACAAAAATAACAAAATATCTTATTTTTATTTTGTTTACTGTATATATTTGTATAAATTGTTGCGCTCCTAACTTGCTTCTTAATGGTTACAGCTCTATACGCGAAAACACAGAAAATTGCCACTCATTTTACGTAAACAGTTAATTAGTGACATATTCTACTGGCATACGCTTGTGTTAGCAGAAATATAAATCAAAGGAACTGCTATATAGCAAAAATAACGAATTGTGGCTCTCTTCAACAACAGGATAAGATTCCTATACTTAACATTATTGCATTGGTCGCGCGCGCGCGCGCGCGCGCGCGTGTGTGTGTGTGTGTGTGTGTGTGTGTGTGTGTGTGTGTGTGTGTGTGTGTGTGTGTGTGTGTGTGTGTGTGTGTGTGTGTGTGTGTGTGTGTGTGTGTGTGTGTAATACTTGCAATGTCATCTTCTCGTCATAGACAGTGTTTGAACTTTTAAAACATTGTTATGATTCTAAAACAGTAAATCCGATTGCAAGTTTAGTGTGTCTCTCTTTCATTAAAGCTGGCTACCATCTGTTATCGAATATAATATTATTCTGTCATCAGGAGCATAAACATTAAAAACAAGGTCACTAACTTCATGTTCTTTTCAGAATGCGGACCGACTACACATACAGAAAATTACTGTATCCATTAGTTCCTGTATCTTACTGTTCGATTTTCTTCCTCGATGTCCAAAATTCGAGCGCATTAAACATCAAGGGGATAATTTTTCTTCGTGTACTCCCATTTCATTTCTTTTTGATGACCTCATTACCCACACATACACTTTCTCCGTTCCATTACCGATTTCTAATTAAATTCTAAAGAACGCGGCAAACGCTATTTACATATTCTCCTTTGATTCAAGGCTTCCATTATGGTTGATCTTAGTAGATTTATTAGCAGTTTTTTATTCGAAGCTTTCATCTCATGATGAACTGCAATCCATCAAATCGGCGTCGCAGCATGGGTTTAAATATGTTTTTCCAGCCTCAAAATTGATTGTCGTCGCTGTACAACTAGAAGTACGTTGACAGTCGCTATTGGTACGCGGCTAGAAAATGATAAGGGATTTTATTTCTTCTTTATAAAGGCACCGAACATTATGACGGAGATTGTGGATTCTCCTTTCCTTAATTGATTTTTTTTTTACTTTATAGAATCTCGAATTAATCTGGGACCTGTGACAATTTCTGTCACTGCACTTTTTATAAAGAAGAAGAAAAGGAATAGAATTTAAGATTTTCGACTCTCTTTCTCTGAATTCGGATTATTATTGTATACATGCCTAACATTTGAAAGCTCATCTCTGTCGCTGTTAATTATGCCCTTTTAAACAACAGTGAGACTTGACGATTCTTATTTGTTTTGGTCTACTCCACAGTTTATCGAGGCTCAATTGCACACATTGTATAATGCATTTAGTATATAGTATATATTTCTGTTCATAGATAAGTCGTTTCTGATTTGTAATCAACGTTTTATCCAAGTACTATTTAATGTGGAAATCAGAATAATTTAAATAATAATCGAACATTAAATGTTATGTTATGCAAGAGCCAGGCAACGTCATATAAACAGTTCATTTTCTAGCTGTAGCTAGATATTCGATTTCGATAATTTTTAGAGAATAAAAATTAATAAATATTATATAATATATAATATTTATATATAAATATATATTAATGATTATAAATTAATAAACATAAATATATAATAAGTAATAAAAGTGTGTGAAAGTTCTGATGATCTCATGGAAGTTAAATATGCATTTTTCTGGTATGCGGGATTTTGAACTTCTGGCTAATTTTGAACTTCTCGAAGAAGATTAACATTCGCAGTCTTCTTTGATTAACCCTCATAGAAGACTGCGAATCACTGGCAAACTAATACTGCAGTAGGCTATTAAGGCTTGGGAGTAAACGCTAAATGACAGTACACATGCACAGAACTTGAAATGGGGAGGGGACAGGCTAACGATGTCTAATCGCATGATGCTATATAATAGTTTATGCGAATGCAGTATTATTAGAGCTTCTAAAATTTGCTGTAGCTAATTTCATTTCACCATTAAAAGATGGAAAGTTGGTTGAAAAATAAATCAAAACACTGTCAAGCAGTCAGCATAAACTGACAGAATGAAGGATATGAGAGTGCTGAAAATATTTAAAAAAAGTTGTGCTTCCCTCCTCTCCCCTCATCCTGCATCAGTGTAATCCCGCAACCAGAAGCTCAACTGAAAAGAAGTTGTTCTGTGAAACGACCCAGTTTTCACAAAAGCCGATGATATCGTGCATTATCAACAGAATAATTCACGATGTCATACTGCTGGTGGCTTGACGATACGACAGTTTGAAGAAAGGAAGGAAGTGTCGAGATTAACCCTCATAGATTTCTTTCTGAACCATATATAAAATATTTGATAATAATCCTGTCATCGACTGTGAATGAGATTGACACGCCCAAGTTGATTTTCATGAAAGAGTGGAACAAAATGCATATATATTCCTTTAGCAACATTTAATAGAAATGTTACCAGTAATCGCTTTTGACAAACCTTTGATAACGATTTTTGACATTTGTCAAAATAAAGTGTCCGTATAATTTATGAAACATAGTGTACATTTTATTCCTTGTTATTTCGTGAGGTCTAAACGGTATATTACAATTCTCTTGTCTGTATATTATTTGATAAAAGAATCAAAAGCTAACTTAAGAAAACGGCGTCATACGAAATTGTATGTGTGTGTGAGAGAGAGATTTGAGGTGTAAGACTGCTCCATCCAATTCAAGCATTATTCATGTACATACATGTTGGAGATTGAACACATTATAGCAAATGTAAGTTGTTCAGATATCAGCTTGACGGAGCATATCCATGATTGAAACTAAAATATTTCTTACTATCAGTTTCTTCGGATGCGTATAGAGATTCAAGTAATCATGATACCGAATGTGTGTAGCAGATTCTATTTTGAAAATTCATACAGATTCTTTGGAAGATAGACTGTGAGTGAACGTTCTTTTTGAACGATCCTCGATTGCTAAAGATTAAAATAATCTCCTGAGAAATTAGTTTTAGAAGTGATTTCTCAAGAGACACTCAGTTGTGTTGAACCATCTTCTTTGTGGAATGCTAAATTACGGTAATGTAAATAGACCAATACTTCACATAAGTTTTGACCAACAATGAGGAGTCTTCCAGCTTTCAGAAAACAATATCCAGAGCGAACACTCCATTCAGTAACTCACTCTATCACCGTAGATATTAGAATGCAGTGAAATTTGGTTTCTTCTTGTGGTCAGTTTCCTGTTTTGTGGGATGAAAAATCGTACTTTTCGGGAGGAGAACAGACGGTCGCTTGCATTTAGCAGACATAATACATTGGTTTTAGTAGGTAGACTTTTTTCCGTCATGTCATCTTAAGGAGACGAATGAAAGCTCATCTGAAAATAGTGAGATTTAGACTAGTATTTAGTTATGTAGTAAATGATAAAATTGAATATCATGTATTTATATTTTCTGAAATCTTCCTGATATCGGATGATTAAGTGAAAATAGCATGTTTATGGTAATGGAGCAATTAAGTGTCTAATTATTTTTTATAATTTTTATATTTAAAAGAGTAGAAATTATGTGTACCTGGATATTTTTGAAGGTAAGGATGGCACGGTGGAGTAGTTTAGTACAGAAGTTGATAATTAAGCCGAAAATAATATGAGGTTGGAAGTGATGTTGAAGATGAAGAACCAGTAGAAATACATCAACTAGCATACAAAAACATGAATAAAACAAATAACGAAGACAATAACTTAAAACGTTTTGACAATTAATTAAATTTTTAATTTATTGTCGGTTTTGTTATCGGTTTTGGGTTTGCAACTTATAGCACGTTTGCGACATGAGTAGATTATAGCTCATATGATCCAGAAACTCTGTTCTAGTGAATAAACATGGTACTTTTTTTTTAAATCGCGACCGCCAATAAACAATAAAGCTATAAATGAACAGATCTATTTCATACCGGTGGAGTTCAGTTCCTACTACAGTATAAATTTATGTAATTGTATAAAAATAAATTCAATCTAAACGGATCGTCACACGAAGAAAACTTAAAATTAGAACTTGATAAGAAAACTAGTATGAAATATTAATGAATAAATAAATCAAATAAAAAACGAATCGTGATCACGTACAGAAAATTCTAATACATATAAGTAAAGGAGATAATTTTCACGAAGTTCACTACTCGACAGTTGATATGTATATTAATATACACCGAAACTAAAGGAGTCAATTCACGTGGACCGTGTTTAACGTGGAAACGTAAATGCGTTTCCACCAAGGTGCACCAACTCAAGTATGTGTCTAGGTATTCACCGAGTGTTCTTTCGCTCGTTGCTTTCTATGGCAAACTGCCTCTCAGCAAATTTATTTTATTTAAACAAAACGTGTAGCAGGAGCAACGATGTTAACAGCACATCGAATGAACCGATCCGTTAAAAGGCGTATCACATTTCTGAGGTAGCTGGAGCGTAAGACTCTATCGCCAAATCTAAATGCAACTGGCCCAAGAGAACTCTCGTGGTATTAGTATATATATGCCCACTAATGGTGACTAAATACATTAGGTGCTCACTGGCGAGTGTTATCGTTTCCGTTATACGCTCTACGGGGGGATGCTGTATGTCGAAGCTGCATGACATCGTTAAACACCCATAGTAGCGGTCCAGGTGATCAGGGCAGATAAAGTCTCACACGGCCCCGTAATTCACGGTCTTTGAACGTCGAACTAAAGTAGCCCTGCTTTATCTCTTCTAGACAAAGGTGTCGTGCTTCTTGTTCTCTCTTATTTTTATCCATTAATTCAGCCTTTTTTTTTCTTTTTTTTTTTAAATTTCATTTCTCTTATGCTGATGCGCTAGAGGAAGACTACAAGATCAAAGTTTTGATGCGTAAAAGGAAACAGTTACTAAAAAATTGAAGAATTCTCTGATGCAAAAGATAAAGAATTGTTATTTTTCTACACTAGAAAAACGAAATTCGGCAGTTCTTTCATCTTGTCGCATGTCTTAATTACTTGCGCGTCTTTTTTTGCCTACGCTTTTTTTTCTTGTTAACGCCATCTTCTGCATTAGAGAGAAATAATGATTTTCTTTAGCTGTTCGATTCACAAATTTATTATGTTTTGAGCGTTTTGTACGCAGTGACATATTCACTGTGCGGAGGATTTCTGCATTACAGATTCTCTTAAATCCTTATAAGTTCAATGCATTTCATGAAAACAAAATATGTAGTAAATTAAACATAAAATCTTCACTAAATGGATGAATGTTCCATTTCAAGTGTCTGAGTTGTAGAAACTTTTTACTTCGTAAGGTAACCAGCCTTACGCAAAACTCCCAATCTGGAAGACCAGGGTATCTCTCTCTTAGTCCAGCTCCGACCTCTCGACCTGTCCAGCTAGGGAGGCTCGACCAGTAGCAGCAAGATGAAAAGACCAGCTTGGATGGTCTTTTCATCTTGTGACAAATGTCTAATTTATGAAGAGAAGGAGAATCTTCACTAAATACTATTATCGATAGTATTTAGTGAAGTATTAGTATGACTTAATATGACTAATATTGTTGTTTCTTGCTTTGATTTCCTTTTCTTACTTAACCTGTGTTATATATATATATATATATATATATATATATATATATATATATATATATATATCTACAGACATAAGACACACCGGGAGGCATAGGGATAACACCTTATCCTCGAGTTACGGTTGCGAAGTCCAAGAATAGTAATAGTTGGAAGGTCGTGGGCGCCTAAGTGCCTGTTAGGACCACTGATGATGAATGACTATTGTCATATGTTTGCTCTTAACGGATTTTGTGATATGTTGCGCATGAATAATTTTGTAATTCTTAAGTGGAGTGAATTTATATGATGTGACTAACAAAACTTTTTTTTAAGCCAAAATTATAGAATTAGGCCGAGTTTAACTCACTGTAAATCTACTCAACTGCATAATCTCTAATCGAAATTATGTTTTTAATTTATTTTTATTATGAAGTAAACCTTATTCTCTATTATTTTTGGCATTGTTATTCTCCACTGTCATGTGTGGGCAAGCGATTAAGATTTTTTTTTCTAAAAAAAGAATCGGTTAATATTTTTCTTGAACAGTTACAGGAAGAAGTATGATACACAGTACAATAAATTTACTTATAATAGAAAATGCAAACAATAACGTACCAATATCGAGAAAAATAAATAAAAAAAAAGAACAACGAAGCTTGAATTGAATATACACTCACTGATATACCCGTAATCAGTGCAGAAAGTCTCGTACGCAGTGTTTCGTAATTTACGATCTTTTTTAGCCCAAAATAGTTCTCTAGACGTGTTTCGCAGCCCAAAACTTATTGCGCCCGGAAGTAAAATAAAATGCTAACAGTAGCAGCAGGAAGGTACTCCGTTTTTGATATTTTTAGTTGTGAAGGTGGTCATCAAAGGCTACAAATGAAATATACGACTGTTCACACACACACACACACACACACACACACACACACACACACGACAGATTAATTCCAGACATAAAAATGTATCATGCAAATACTTTTCTTAGCCTTAACAGAGGATCAAAAGCCATGCTAGCTTTTTGGTCGAAGATGACATAATTATTTTAATTGGTTAGTTTATTAATAGTAGTAATCATAATTGTTCTAGAAGGCAAGTTGTTCGCGATCAGTACATACCTATAATTTGATCTTGGCCTTGTTGTTGAGAAAATAAATATCCTGTGAAACGATATGCATGCAAAAAATATATTAACTGATATTTTTTTCAAACCTTCAAAATCATCATACATCTTCTTAGATAAGAAACACTTATAATTGCAAGTTGTATCCATATACGACTTATAATTTAATAAGAAAAGCATGGAAGCTTTGCACACGTACATAGTTTAACGCCTCTATTAAACAAAAACAGAAAATCGTGATTAATTTTGCTATAGCAAAATCAATCACGTTGTCAGTATTCTTTTTTTGACAAGTCCTAGAGATTTAAATTTACTGCGCCGGTTTAATTACCAATCGACTTTCCAAACTGATTAATGTTTTCTTATCGAATAAAGTTGCTGAATAAGTATTATAAATACTTGTGTGTGTGTTGTGAATAGTAAGAAGTAATTAGCACAATTTCATTTAAGAAATAGAAACAAAAATATTTTGCTCTCACAAAAGCGTTATAACCGCTTATGCATGAACACATCAGGTAGTTGAGAATTTTCCTTTTAGCCCATCTTCCATTCTTCCCTTCCCATGTAATGGAATATCCCCATTGAATTTAATCTTTCTATACATACGAAAGTGACTGCTGAATTCATGCAGACTCATACTGGCGAGTTTACTTTAGATACTTTTACCATCAGAACAACGTGTACCTCTGTGTAATTTACCTATGTAAATATTTGATCATGGACCACAGAAGAATTATATTGGGAAACTGTGTCTTCAGGTATTAGTGATTTTCCCGACAAATGAGAGATTTATGCGCTTTGTTATATGCAAGTAGATATCTAAGAGGTATGGAGTAATACTACTATAACTGCAGTTAATCATGTGCAGTCGATTTACATCTCAATATATGTGTGTGTCGGTTGACTCGCGCTGACTACATAATTCACTAGCCTCATTGCTATGGATTAACTGGACATTTTCGTCGCATAATGTGAATTCACTATCTAGTTTGCATTCAGTGCCTCGAAGCGAAATTTACATTAAAATACTGTTACAGTCGGCTAGAAATATTATGTTATCTTTCGTTTTCGCGTCTTAATTTCGATAGCCTGTGTTAATTGATATGTCAGCTGCTACTTTTTCCTTTTTCTGCTAATATATTGTATTCTACACATGTAATGTTTAAAGAGCTTGAGCTGAAATGTGGCTTTGGGTGAATAATCTTACAATGAAAAGAGATTCAATCTAGTTTAGGGAAAACCATGGTTTGAAACGCTTGATTGCCAAGCGTTCATAAAAACAGCATTTTGTTTAGACGTGCAGTGGTTGATTTGTGAAAATGTCCGCGCGCCATCTTGTTGCGGATTCAGTAATTATTCAGTTATCGACTGCTGATAAATTCGAAATTCGTTGTGAATTAAATAAATCATTTTTAATGGGAAAAAACAAACGTTTCCTTTACTTTGGTACAAACGTCTATGTGAACGGTTTCTGACTCTAGGAAACAAGTGCAAGACAACTGTACTGCTGTGTCTACTTTATCTCATGCCGCTTCATATTTTTTCTGTGACTTCCACCTACAAAAGTTTGTAAACTTGTAGTGCATTAGTAATGTGAGTAGACTTTTAATCTTTATTTCCTTTTATTATTATTTTTATTTATATCTGTAATTTTATATTTTGGCAACTGCACTT
Source organism: Typopeltis vanoorti (assembly GCF_054136105.1). Taxonomy (NCBI): domain Eukaryota; kingdom Metazoa; phylum Arthropoda; class Arachnida; order Uropygi; family Thelyphonidae; genus Typopeltis; species Typopeltis vanoorti. The sequence goes on along the minus strand of NC_143553.1, from coordinate 70,327,702 downwards.
GACTTAGAAAAAGAATTGGAATAAATTTTAAATTTCAGTCAACCATCCTTCAGTAGAGCCCCTGTTGTAGTGCACTGTTCTCACATTATTTAAATCGTTCACCTGGAAACAGTGCTATAGGTTACCAACTTTTCCTGGATGGAATTGACATTAAGTGTTAAACCAGTAGCAAGAAAATAATCTTATAATAGGAATTTTAACATTTACAACATGACTTGTGTTGTAAATGTTAAAACGTCATGTTGTAATCGTATGAACGTCATTTTCAGTGCAGGGCAAATTGCTCAAAGTGTAGCATCGCACAAACTTTGCAGCTGTATCAGTCTTTTCCGGAACATACTGATCTACTGATAACGTGCAGAAAGTTAAATAACATTCTCTATTTTTTGCATGAATTTAAATAAAGAACGATTTTTTTATTCTGAATACATTAATTAATTTTAATTGTAGGTATTTTAATTTCATTTAATTGCATTTCAGTTGAACAACTAGTCCCTTTTAACCAAACATCGCCATGAGCCTTGTGAAGTCATCGCCTTTTTCTTCGCGGACCAAATCGCTCCGAGAACGGTTCGGATCCAAACGGAGCTACTCTGAGAACTTCAAAGATCCTCCAGTGACAGCCGGTTCTGGACAAAAAGATCCGGCTCGACCAGTACGTCCGTCGCTGCCAGTCGGTCTAACAGAACACACCCGGATACGCGGCTTGACGAATCTGAACGATCATTTCAACCCTTTTTCCGTCCTCCCCGAAGAGACCTACTGCAGTGCCCTGGACATCAATTGTGAGAAAGGGGATCCACGGTTTCCATGGCAGCGAGATGCCGCAGTTCAATGTGATATGTCAACTTTCACGGACGAACAGAACAGCATATCTCGACGAAGCAGTAATTACTTGATTCCAACACCAAAAGAAACACCTCCTCCGCCACCTCCGCCACCCGTTATTGTTACTGAACAAAGAAGAGATTCATTTCTTCCGAACTTGTCTATATGTGCAGAAGAAGATGAAACACCTGAGCCAGTCCTAGAAAGAAAATTTAACCAGAAAAAACCTTCCATACTGCACAGGACGATGTCCGAACGAGGAAGAAATCGTTGTCTTTTGCATCAGATGTCATTTGATGAAACTCGCGCACTCCAGAAAGCTAGACTATACGCGCCCTATCACACCCAAACCCTCACTCCCAGCACGGAATTTCAAGGATCAGTAGAAAAAGATTATCTTTCCAGAGAATTCCTAAAAAGCGAAAGCACCACCAATAACAACAATAGTGCTCCTACGTCAAGGACAGCATCGCCACCTAGCGACTCATCGCCATTAACTCCACCTCCTTCAGCAAGTTCAACATCATCGTACAGCAGTCGAAAACTTGGTTGCCGAGAAAAAAGGAAGTTATCATTTCTTCGGAAACAAACCAACTCAGCACCTGATTCTTTCGATGATGGAAGTAATCCACAAACTCCTGAAAGGGCCGAAAGACCAACTTTGGGATACTTCAATTTCGACAGCATGCAGAGACTGTTGGATTTATCAATGACTGCTGCAGCTTCTCAAGTTGAGAAGAGAAATCTGTTAGTGGTTCCAGGTAGTGAGTATCCCTTTTTTTTATTAGTTTATTATGGTTAAACTAAATATCTTTTATATTTAGAATAAATAATTAGTTTTTAGTGTGTAAAAGTACATTTTTAGATGTTTTTTTAATTTTAATATTTAAAAAAATTTGAACTATACCAGTCATTTATCACACATGATTGATACTATATTATTTACCAATATATAAAATTGAAATGTGAACTGCAATTGTAATATATTGACTTAAGGAAAAGTAATATATGAAGTCTAACCAAGTGATTAGATTAGAAAGAATGAAAGGGAAAATGAATCAAGGCTATTTTGATTTATGAAAGAATCCGACAGCGATTTGAAAATCTCACTAATAGGTAATATTATAAATGACGTTGTTTATAAATACTAATGTAGGCTTTTTTTCGGAATGCTGACCCAAGTCCCAACAGTAGTCTGCTATAAATAAAAATACTGTTAGACCGCATAAGGAAATCAGTTTAGTCATGTTCTTTGAAGTTATAAGCTGCTAGAAAATGCGATGCTTCAGAGAGTATGTGTAAATGGCTGATTGTCTCCTACACTATCCAAACTCATTCGCGCCTTACTTCAAGGATTGGTGGAGATTTTCTCTGTCTCTGGAAAATGACTGAAAAACGAAGTTACCAGTTATGCTCCTAAAATAGTAATTCTTAATCTTAAGAGGATGGGGTACAAAGATTCAAGAACACAGAGTATTTTGGATAAAATGCAGTTTTAACTCAAACTATATCTTTTTAACACTTTACGCAATGATAGATTTTCAGTCTAATGCGAAAATGTAAATAATAACAGAAAGCGAATTAATCAGGTTTCTCTTATTTAATATTTCAAAAACACTTGCATTTAAGAATGATTTTTAGAATTAGATTCGAATACAACAAAGTTACTTTTAGAAATAACTTTCGTACCAGTGAACAAATGATTTTAGTTACCAGCGTAAAATAATGTTCATTTTAGTTATAGCGTGTATCTCGTTTGATGAAGTATAAAACAAACACAGAAACAGTGATATTGGCAAAAAGAGAAGATGATAATATTGCACAATTTGAACTCATCGAATGCAAATAACATTATTCTTATGTCAAATGATCCTGTTCTTTAGGATCATTTTTTCCACTAGCCTAAATATTTGAAACTAACAAAATATGTTATATGCTGAATTCCAGTGTTATCCTGCTCTTAGCATTCCTTCCAGAAGCGACTTGATTCACAAACCAAACACTCCTGTATTATAATAATATATCACTTTACTGCAATATCCATCTGACAGTTTGACATGTGGAGATTGCAGTTGCTGCTTTGTTGTGGAAAAAACTCAATACAGTAGTCGACTATCCATCATATTCACGTGATTTGGCTCCAAAACTTAATATTACCTTGAAAGGAAGAGAAAAAGTACTTCCACCGCTACAACACAATTAAGTATAACTGTTAAGAAATACACAACTATTACAATTACGAAATAACTCTTACATCCTTACAAAAGAGAACACTAACAAACAAAAATTTCTAGACGAGGGAAAAACGCTGCTATGGTGCTAGTAGTAATAGATAAATCACAGATAACGTTTTCATATGTTATAGTAATCAGTTTGCCTTATTAAGTACTTTAGTTATTTTGCACTCAAACGTTAAGCTCAGTCTAACTTAACAGTTCTTTGAATACACTTCACGGATTTTCAGGTAGTACTTCAAACAATTTGGGTTTTTTTCCCTCCTTTAATATATGTTTTATCTTTCTGAAAATATTAAGTATTAAAGATATGTGGAATTCTGAAGCTGTACAGCAGTGATAGTAATAGTCGCCAAAGAACCATTCGACCAAGTAAGAGGTTGTCAAGACCAAATTGTCCGACCTTTATAAAAACTCTACAAAATTTTACTTCAGTGTTAAAACTCTTAAATTGGAAATACTAATTTCTATAAATTTCCAAAAAAAAAAAAAATTAATTATAGACTTTATATCTATAATGCTTTATTAATTGATATTTGTTAAAATGGATGCAAGTTATTAGAGCTTTGAAGTGTCTTGAAAACGTTCCATGTTTTCTAGAGCAGAGTTTTCGGATTATCTGAATAAATAAATTAAAAAAAAAAAAAAAATCCTAGCCAACCCACGGTACCAATGTACCATAGGTTTATAATCTGTCGTAGGTGGGAGTCACTTAAAAAGTTGTTGTCACTATTTGTTACCAAGCTCTGAACAGTTCAGCATGGAAACTCTAATTTGATTAATCGAGTTTAGAGTTATTATTTAGGCATCAATGGTTGTAAAGACCTCATTGTGTTTTCTGTCAGTTGTGTGTGCGTGCGTGCGGGCTCAAGCTGGTTCAATGTTTTGTGTAGAGCCCGTAGAAGAAGGTTCTGAGTAGAAATTAAAATTAGTTCTAATTTGAAAGAAGAAGATAAATTCTTCTTTACCTTTTTTTAGAAAGGATAGAAAATTCCGCACTTCACAGACAGGATTTTAGCCCGGATCTCTCTCCAGATAAGTTTTAAACTAAGTGAGTTTAAGTGGGATCAGGAAATTAGAAAAATAACTCTATTTTAACCTAAATACTAAACCCATAGGCGTATGCTATACCTCTTCATTTAGAATTGAAAAATAGTACTAGGGGGAAATAACAAGACAGATAAAAAGAAACATTAATCTGGATTATACGGAGGAATTGCCGTGTCACTATCCGTAGCCACTAAATTAGGCTGGAAGAATTAATCGGAAAAGTATGATGTCACAGCCTTATTATATCACCAGGTCTACGTAATAAACGAAAAGATATCGAAAGATTAATTCAGACGTTGTCTCTGACTGCAGCTTTTCCTCGTAGACACGAAGAGTCCTTACGGGAATTGTTATGATAGAGAAATAGCTTATTGCCTCTTGAGCACTTTCTCTGAGGATTTCTTTCATTAACCAAGCAACGTTATGAAAGCACTTGCTCTGTCGCTGTTTTCTCCGACTCCTAATTAGGATTCGAATAACAGCTGCTGCTCATCCATCGTACTACAGGACACTCATTTATGATTTCGGTCTCGTGTCCACTACAACTTTTCCAACTTTGTTAGCAGTTAAGTTTGCCGTGAAGTCACCCTTATGGAATTACTTTTATGTTAGCTTAGTTCCTGTTAATCATGACATACGCATTAGTTCAGTAAATTATTTTAGTTTAGATTATTTCAGCTTACTCTAGATATTGTGCATTATGACCTTTGTTGTCAGTGCTCGATAACTACCCTGAGCTAAATGTTCTTCTAAAGTTATTACATAAGTCTTATCAACTGAAAATCCTCTAGGTTTAACAAGATTCAAGACTTCTTTCTGTGCATTTGTTTATATATATATACAGGGTGTTCGGGATAAATTTGACAGTTTCGTAAGGAAAAAGAAAATCTTCTTTGTATCTATTAAATTTAATGAATTGACAAAAAAACATTACAGGCAGAGTTAATTACAATACTATCAACAAGATTTACTCAAAATAACCACCATTAGCATCGATCACAGCTTCAATTCTGCTTCGGAACCTCGAACAAGCTGATGCTACAGTCTCCCTGGGAAGGGCCGCAAAAATTGTTTTAATTTTATCCATTAACTGGGCTTTTGTATTACTGGAAGTGCGATTGGTGTCTTTTTCAACTGCGCCCCATACAAAATAATCCATGGGGTTAAGGTCTGGGGAGTTTGGAGGCCAAACATTTGGACTGGTGAAGTCGTAGAAATTTTCAGACAACCATTTTTGACTTTTCCCAGAGGTGTGGCAAGGGGCCGAATCCTGCTGCCATACATACGGCCTACCATTGGCTACCCTTGTTATCCAGGGCTTGACTACAGTTAACAACTCCACGAACAAAGCCCGAATTCCAATGCCAGGGTTCTTCAACACCTGTTCCTGCAGATTTGCGAGGAATTCTGCTGTACGAACGCAATCAGATCGTCTGCTAGGGATCTTTCTTCTTGCTACATCCTCGTAGTCACCATTGTAAGTCTCTAGTTCATGCCTGATTGTTTTTACTGTATTCAGGGAGCATTGGGCAGCAGTCGTAATATCCTTATTTTGATGGCGGGCACGAATCATCATGATACAAGTTATTCTCTTCCATGATTCAGGTGGGTTCCAGCTATCCATCCTTTTTGACATCTTGTATATGAATGAAGAAGGGTCCAAAGTTTTAAATGAAGAGAAGTGTGTGTTAATACATGTAACTTACGGAAAAATATAATTAATTATAAATATGTCAAATTTATCCCGAACACCCTGTATATATATATATTACAGCTTTAAAAAATTGTAACTTATATTGATATTTTAGGGAGGAAAGAAAAATAAGGTATTTTGTTGACAGATTTCACTTCTGTCTTGTTAGTTTCTTGTCATGAATTTTATAACTTTTTTCTTTCTATCTGTAATCGCTTTAATGACTTCGTTTGCATTCTATAACTTGCGTTTGATTCTTTTTGAACTCGGCGCTAGAAGCAGATTCATTTATTATTGCCAAACTTTCATGGTGAAGTAGGGAAATATTTCGTAATCTCAAATCTTTGCTTCATATAAACTAAGAAATTCCAAACGCTTTCAATCTCCCCTCAATTTAATAATTGTAAAAAAGCATTTCTAATTCAGTTTTATATTTAATTTTACTATTAAATAAAAGTTTAAGCATAAACATTATGCTTAAATTTCTGATTACAATTTAAAGTTTTGTATGTTATTCAATTATGAACAAAATTATGCGTACAATTAAAAGATGTAAAAATTATAAACCGTCCTCGTAATTGAAACTTACGATTATATACAAGTAGAATAACTATTGATGAAACTGTTTTAGTTTTCAAACGAACATTCTGCTGAGCACAACTAGAATTGAACTGTTTTTCCAAAAACTCCTGTCTTTAAATTTCAGAATGTTTAATATAATGGTAACTCTGTAGCTTGTAAGATCTAATGCTGTCAATTACTGTGCTACTCAAAGCATATCATACACCGGGATAGCTCTTCTTTCAATTACTAAAATGATGAAACT